>NW_027532015.1:10847813-10862290 GCF_008692635.1 Crocuta crocuta
ATTATATATATTATATATATATATATAATATTATATTATTATATGTATATATAATAATATAATATTATTTATATATATAATATATATAATATGTATATTATTATATATATTATATATATATAATCAAATATACAGTACCTGTCATGAACACCAATGAAAATATAGGCTTCAAGGAGTGAAAACCTGTTTTTCATTTTAAATAATCTGCAAATGTGAGACATTACATCATAGTCTTAAATACAAAGCAGATTTTCTAACATTTCTTGGAAAACAGTATTGAATCCAAAGCCTCTACACTGCTGTGTTGCAAACTCTTTAGAATGGGTTAGGTCACCAGAATAAAATTATCAATCTATCTAGAAAATGATTCAAAAGAGTTGGCTCACAGTGCTGAGTGTATACTTGCAAAACTAAGACTGGCATTGGTATTATAACATCTACTTGAGTAAATGAAGAAATCTGTCTGATTAAATGAACTGAAGCATAAAACAATATAATATTAAAAAAAAAAAGATGTGAGCAATGCCTCACTTCACTTGCCACGGTTAGTATATGTGCAAAGGTAAATGACGAATAACTTTAATCCAACCCTGCAGGAGAGAAAAAGATTTTGTATATTTCAGAACTCTTACCATTTCTGGATTTAAGGGATAGGATTCTTGTCCCCAAATTCTATGTAGTTATTACTACATAGCAGAAGAGAATTTAGGAACCTAAACACTTATAGGTTTGTTGCTAGGTACAAGGTAAACTCTAGAAGGTTGAGTATTTCTTTTTTCTAGCAAAATATCTATAGCTCTAGAACTGAATCTGATCCTCTCTACTACTTTGTGAGGACTTTGTGTGAACTACTCTCTTCCAGTAAGAAATACCTTTTTCAGGAGAACAACTCTAAGATAAAGTGAAAGCATAAAAAAATGAGGCGAGTTACAATTATTTGCCTAGAAAGTCATAATGAATGCACTACAGGTGTTTTTTTTTTTGTTTGTTTGTTTTTTAATGTTTATTTGTTTTGGGGGAGAGAAAGAGAGAGAGCGAGCGAGCGAGCTTGAACAGGAGAGGGGCAGAGAGAACAGGAGAGAATCCCAAGGTCCCAAGCAGGTTCTGGTGCTACTCAAAAACCTTGAGATCATGACCTGAGCTGAAATGAAGAGCCAGAAGTTCAACCTACCAAGCTACCCAGGCGCCCCATCGCTGTAAGTTTCAATATGCAAAATCTGGCTTTGCCCTTAAGTAAAAGCAATGGTTGACGGTGTAAACCATGCATCCACAGAATGTTGATGATGCTGGAAACTTTCTGAATTTTCTTTGTACTGTATTCTCACTGTTTTTGGCAAACCACTTCTAAAATCATTCCTATTTATCCTAAAATTATCTTATAAACTCTCAGAAGCTCACCTACAATACACTAATTATTCAGGACTAGTTATTTCTTCATCAGTGACTAAATTCTCTCTCTCAGTAACCATTTATCTCTGTGGATATGTGTGAGATACACAGCGAGTTCTTCCTTTTTGTGGGGTCACATGATATTTACCTGGGATCTCAACAGAGAAACTCAACTTTATACTTTTCACCAAAAATTTCTTAAAATATGCAAACACTTCCAACAATTCTCACTGCAAATGCATTTTAATGTTACCTCTCATCGAGAGTAACAATTTTAAGGTGTACAGTTTAGACTTTAATATCAATGTTTTTAGAATTACAGAGCTACTTAAAATTTTAGAAGTCCGTGTTTTGGAAGTTGAAAAAATTTGTTAAAAAGAAATTTTCATGACTCAGAAACTTGCACACAGGAGATATTTGCTTTAATTGGAGAAAGACCAAGAATTAAGACAATTATATAAAAATGTCTCTTTAGAAGTTATAAGCTCTTGAAGAACTATGTTAACACACAAAGAATTTTTTTAATATAGCGAATACTTGATGTTCATAGTCTATAGTTCATAGTTCATAGTCTATAAACATCCTAATTTTGACTGTATTTTGATACAGAGATAGTAAAACATACACACATGTATAAAATTTATGATTTATGTAAGCAGTCTCTCATCAGTGAGTAAAAACTATCATTAGGAATATTTGGACATTTTTTTTTCTGAACCCTTTTCAAAATAAAAATGCACAGATGTTTAAACATTCCTCCCAAAGTTGGGAAATTTTCATTCACTACCTAAGTGGTGGGAGAAAACATGGTTATAGTGTATCAAATACTAACTCAAAGAAGCAACTAAATATCAGGAATAATATCCTCAATTTTAGGTCATTCTCCATAAAACTGTGAAAGAGTAATGTTAATTTACTAGTCACATAAACTCACCAAAAATTTATATTCACAGAATTCTGTTATTTTGAATTAACTCAAAATTAGTATATATTTTGGTTAGTTACTCGTAGTGTGTGTATGTGTGTCTGTGTGTGTATATGTTTTAGAGAGGGCTTTTCCTAAATATTTTTAAATTGCTAATTTTGTTCAATTATAAGTCATTGTTATTGGCTTTATCTCTCTACCTTAATCCTTCAGAACTAGAAGTCACAAAGGCTTTTACTTTCTAGACTAAGTGCCTCCAATCTCTAAATCAATGAAAACTAAATTTAGAAATATTGTGTAGTCCCCTATCTCTGTCAAGGGAATAGTTAGAAAAGCAGTGACAAACTTTCTGGAAAAAGCCAGATAGCAAGTATTTTCAATTTTTTTGGCCATTGGATCTCTCAAACAGCTCAACACTGTGAATATAGTAGGAAAGCAATCATAGGAAATAGGGAAATAAATAAGGGTGGTGGTGATCCAATAAAACTTTGTGGACGCTGAAATTTTAATTTCATACTAATTATTATGTGGCATGAAATAATCATATTTCTTTGATATTTAAAACATGAGTTAAATATATAAAAAGTATTCTTAGCTCACATACTGTACAAACAGGTGGTAGGCAGGTCAGATTTGGCCCACGGATCATAGTTTGTTAACATCTACTGTAGAGCACCTGGGTTGCCTGTTGTATGTGTGTGGGGTTGTGAGTCCTGAGTACCAGGGGCCCTAGAAGTCTGTCACCAACATCTCTTTAGTGTCATGTAGGAATTGCCAAAATGAGTACTTAGCCCATGTGACTTCTAGTCTAGCACTTGTTAACGCTTGTTGCTTGGTAGGATATCAGGGATCGGTAGATCCTACTTCTGTGACCTCAGTCTGTCTTCTGAGTTTCTGCTTTACCCAGACAACTTCATCTTCTTGAAACTAAGATATTGGCTTAGAAAAAACTATTTCCTAAATGCCACTGCTGTCTTAAGTATTATACAATGAATTCACTCTATGTTCCCTGAGGCTTGCATTACTTCCATGCAGCCTTGACCTCATCACAGATTATGAGGGCCACTTGTGGTTTTTGACTACTCAGCAGACTGATGACAGATGCTAATTTCTAACTGTTACCATCTGTATTTGTGCTAATTTATATCTGCTAAGCCCACAAACGTTCTGTCCTGTGGATGTCAGCATACATTGTTAGGGAGTGTACTAAAGCGATGATTACGGGAAATCTTAACCTATCGGTGTCTAAGATGATACTGATCTTTTGGTCAGTTTGTCCACTAAGACTTATAGGAGAATCGGTTCTGGGTTCAGATACTTCTGAATCAGATATAACTTCTGCTACTTATTGGTTATATGATCATGAATATGATATTTAGTTTTCTAACTCTTGCTTCTCCAATACTAAGGTGGATATATGAATGCATCTACCTTATGGGAGTATTATGTTAAATATGATAACACACAAGGCTAGATTTATATGTTTGTCTTTTCTATGATGGAATAATAATTTGCCACGCATTTAATACTTTAAATAACACACATTAGTTACCCCACAGTTTCTGTGGGTTAGAAGGTGAGCACAGCTTAACTGGGTGGTCTGCTTCAGGACCTCACCAGGCTACAATTGGCAGGTGTCAACTGGAGCTGTGGCTCATCAGAGGCTTGACTGAGGAAGGACCCACTTCCAAGCTCCATCAGTCTGTTGGCAGAAGCCATTTACTTATGACAGCAGAACAGAAGCTTTCACTTTCTTAAATGTAGGTTGCTTCAGCACTAGAGTCCACATGGAGGTCCTTGTATGTGGACTTTTCCAACATGGCCACTTACGTCACAGCAGCTTTCTTCTTCAAAGCCTGCAACAGAATTTCTAACTCCAGGGAAGGGCTTTCACCTGAAAGTTTGCTCCAACATTTTGTATACATAAGAATTCTTCCACACACACACACAATTCTGATAGGTACACTACACCCAGTTATTCTATTTCAGGAAGAAATTAAAACTACTTGGCTTATATCCGGAGGTCATTTTGGTTATCACAGGAAGGTGTTACATTAAGTTTGTGCCCATGAATATATGCTAAATAATGAATTAAAGATTTTTTGGGGAGCACATGGGTGGCTCAGTAGGTTAAGTGTCCGACTTTGGCTCAGGTCGTGATCTTGCAGCTCATGACTTTGAACTCTGGGTCCAGCTCTGTACTGTCAGCTCAGAACCTGGAGCCAGCTTCAGATTCTGTCTCCATCTGTCTCTGCCCGTGCCCCTCCCCCACTCATGCTTTGTATCTCTCTCTCTCAAAAATAAACAAACATTAAAAGAAGATTGTCAGAAGATACAGAAATATATACCTAATGTTAATATTTCTCATAAGATAGTCATTGCCAATCCATGCAAAAGCCAATTATTCAGTCTTTCTAAAAAGATTAATTAGGGGAAATGCCACTCCATAGCACAAATGACAAACGAGATGAAAGAATACTGAAAAAGGGAATCTGGAATATGTTCAGTAGACTATAATTGAAAATATATTTCCTGTGCTGTGTACACTATTAATAAATTGCCTACAGTCTTACTATAAAAGAGCTTAATATTTAATCAAAGGAAATTAGAGTGTATTTAAAACCACTAACAAGAAACCAAGCAAAGAATTGAATAGTAAGGAAACTATTATCTCTAAATTAAAGATGCATAAGCATATTAACTACATATTAGACCACATTCTGCATCTAATTATTCAGAGACATATTCAAAGTCAATATTGTATGCCCTATTCTCTAAATGATATAAATGACCAAATAATCCTATTAGATTCAATTTTATAATTAGGCAAGAAGTCTGATATCTCTTAAAGAAGCCAAACTTTAAAAAGATACAGATGTGATTTAAAAGGGAACTATATCCCATTTTACCCATGTGTTGAGAGACTTAATCTCTTCTTCTGGATACTCATGTGTACAATGGGGAAAATATTTACTGTGGTTTTTGTGAGAAACAAATGAGATAACTGTGTGGCTCATAAAATGCATGTAATAAATACTGGCCTCTCTAGCCATTGTTCTCTTCTTTGAGTATTCCATATGAGGAAAAAATCCTGCAAGACTTTCAGATATGATTTTATTACCTAAAATGAAAATTTCTAGCCTCAGTTCTCATCTATTTCTTTTTGTAACTTAGTTATCTTATAAAATGCAGACTTCTCTCTTAGATATTTCTATTTGTGTGAGCAATGTGATCCTTAGAGATGTGACATGCCAATATAATTTCAAATATTGAACTTCTGAGTGTCTAGGTTGACAAAGAAGATTTTATTCAAGACCAGGTCCTCTGTGAACATCTCAATATAGTTGCATAATTTCAACCAGAATCAGTGAATAATTGAGCATGGGGACACTCAAGATACCTAAAACTTATTTTACTCTGGATAAGACTACGGATATAATGAACAGATTGGGCTCTTGTCTTTGTAGTGTTTATTTTCTGAAGTTTTCCCAATCATTATTTTTTTTTTTTAGAAGTCCAGTGTTGACTCAAAGCCTTTGTCAGCCAGACATACTGTAAGTCAAGGTCACTTATTTGTTCAGTTTACTGCTAGCAGAACATAACGTCTCTAGTTCTTGAATAGTTACCTCATCCCCAAAATGCTTGGAACTGAGTTTCTGCCTTATACCTTGGATATACTGAAATGGAATTTGTATAGCCTGTGGCACTTTTCCAGTTTCTTGATCTCTTTTTTCTGCAAACTTTTTCCCCACCTTGATGTCAAAGTCTGGCTTTACTCCCACCCTCCAAACAACTTTTTCTGGACTAAAGTCTAATTTCTAAGTCTACTTCTGTCAGACTTCTGTAACGTTATCCATTCTCCCACTTCAACTTCCATAGATGGCTAATCCCCTCCCTTTCTTAGAGACAGAGTCTGGTTTGAAATATTTGCTTATGATACTTGGTTCTATTAAGACTTAATTACAAGGAAGGAATTCTGTTTTTTGCCTTTCTTTAGATTATTTTATACATATGAGGATCTTTAATTGCAATTAATTTTTAGAGATCTATTAGGTGTTCTTGATGGCTTTTCTAAACAGACTTATTTTGTCCAATGTGGCCAAAGCTACTGTTCTGAAAATCAAACATATTATCCTAGATAAAGAATTGTCTCCTTACTTTGTGTGCTTCCTCAAGGAGGGAAAAAAGTATTTCAAACAGAATATACCAAAAATGTAATAGAGCAAAATGTAAAGCAAACCAAGATTAAAAAAAAGTCTTTGTTATATATTCAACACTTTTGTTATCCTTTCAATAATTACACAATATTTCACATTCCTAATTAGAAAATTTCCTATTTCTAAATGATAAATGCATCTAAAATGTAGCATATTACAAGGAGAAATATATATACATGCACATTGATTATGGTCACACTAATATCTTTAGCCTGAAATCATTGGAAATGTTCATACATAAACATACAAGTGTATAGTTCCTTCTAATATGATCTCTTGTCATTCATCCATTTTCACATTTTGACAATGTAAACTTTTCTTTGTCATTTTTTATATAATTCACAATAAATATACTGTTTATTAGGCTACATTATGGGACTTCCTGATATATTCATTTGGTGCAGTCTCTTGCACTTTAAAATTTGGTTTAAACTATATTACTGACATATTCTGCATGCTACTTAATAACTGGAAGCTGGGGAGCTGTGATAAATTAATCTTTCTCAGAAGTCAAGAATACCCATGGTTCAAATGATGTTCTTCCATTCCTAGCAGCACCATGACCTGATTAAACTTTTCAAATTATAAGGTATATTGGGTAATTCTTTTCTATTGGCTTTATGGATATGAATATTAAAGTGGTTTTTTGGATTTAGACCTGAGTTTGAGTCACTTCTCAGTAACTTACTAATTAAATAGCTTTGGGATACATATTTGAGACTTAATTCCTTATTTACAAAATATAGATACCGAAAAACCCCCATAGGGTGGTTTTGTAAAGTAATATAAGGGAAAAACATAGCCTTTGGTAAATATTCACTAAATATTTTGAATGACTAATATTATTAAAATGAAGGAATGCTGTTAAAAGTATAAGTGTGGTGAACTTTCTAATTTTATTCTAGTATACTAAAAACTATGTATGTTTGGATAAAATATACCTAGAAGTGTACAATGTTAAAAAAAAAAATCACTGTTTACTCACTTTGTTATGGTTTTTTCCCAACCCTCAGAAGTACGGTCAGCAATGACTTTCATGTTACCAGATCTGATGACGATATGCCTGTACTGCTTTGCCAAATCTCTCAAAGACCTTTGGTACCAGTTGGCTTTTCTCCCACTATGCCCTGAGGTTCTTTAGGATTTAGTCTTAAGCTCCATATTATCTATCTATATATCCTCTTTCTTGAGAATCCCAACAAAAGTTCTCACCTCCTTCATTTATGATCAAGAAACACAAGGAATAAACTGAACTCTTTATTCACAGTGGAAATAAAACTCAACCCTTAGATGAAAATTATCTTTTTAAAAAAGAATTATTTTGATAGAGAGCACATATACACACATGTGCCACATACCCCCCTCCCCCCACATACACACACACAGATGCGAGTGGAGGAGGGGCAGAGAGAGAATTCCAAGCAGGCTCCATGCTGGCAGTGCAGAGTACGATGCAGGGCTTGATCTCACAAATCATGAGACCATGATCTGAGCAGAAATCAAGAGCCAGATTCTTAATAGACTAAGCCACCAAAGTGTCCCCAGAATTCCTTTAAATCCCATAAATTTACTTGCTCACTTAACCACTCTTCTTTGTTCTGAGACAGGAAGTTTCCCACCACTTTCACAGTGCTTGATCCTATCTTCTAAATGTACCATGACGATCATGTCCATCCTCATTTTCAGGACATTAACACTGTCAGCTGTAATATTCTTCTATTATCAGTTATATTCTCATTAATGGATATTTTACCTGTATTTAAACATATTGTAGTCCTTGTCATCAGTACAACTGAATGAAAATAATAATTACAAAACTTAATTTTTCCTGAGCTATCAATTTATCTCTCTCCATGTTACAGCCAAATTTCTAAAAAGAGTTTTATTCAATATTTACTATCATCATTGTTTTGCTACTTTTAAGTTCCTGACTCCAAATCTATCTTGCCCCACAAAGCTACTAAAACAGTTCATGAAAAGGATTTTTTGTGCTCTCTATGTAACAAATTCAATTTTTAAAAAAGTCCACAAGAGACCACTCCCTCCATCTTTGGTTTCCATCATATTACATTCCCCTGGTTTTTCTCTTACCCCTCTGGTGATTCTCTATCAATGCTCTGTGTGCATTCCTTTTCTTTTACTTATATGAGTTCCTCTGAGTTTGGTTTTGATAGTATTTTGTATCTGTACAGTATAAAATATATGTATACTTTAGCCCAGATTCTCATATGAAATTCGAATTCATAAGTGCAACTATCTATCATAAATCCAATTCCTGTAGGGAATTTAGAGGATATATGGATACACGCATGAACACACATACACACACACACACACACACACCCCTGGTATACAGTGCAGATGGTCTCCTTCTTAAAGGTTGGTAAAACTAACCTGAAAAATATATCTTGTCCAGAAATGTTTGGGGTAAAGAGGATTTAGAAGTGGACAGTTTAGTTAACATTTTATTTTCAGAAATGTTGTTCTATTATTCCATTCCAGAGTTGGTTAAATTTTGCATATACATTTTTATAAAACATCGCTAATTTCATCTGTGTTAAAACTATTGTCTTAAAATTGTCAGATTGTCTAATATTTTATAGGATATATTAAAACATTTAAATGTATAACGTAACTTAGAAGACAGTTTTAACTCTGAATTATTTTCTTTGGACAGCATAAGACACTTATGTTTTCTTCTTTCTTTTGGAGTTATGCATGAAAAATAAAGAAGTGTATAGATCTCGGGAGAGTACTTATAAGTTGAAAGGGAAAAAATTGTGTTTCTTTAGTTTGAAGGAGAATTAAGCCTACAGTATTTTAGATCTTGGTCTTTATTAGGGCTGTGGTGGGAAGAAGTGATAGTAAAAGACAGCAGCATAGAAGATCTAAAGTTAATACATATACTTCAAAGAGGAGAAATCTCAAATGTCATGATTTATATGTTCCACAAGTGTTATAAAAAGTTTCAAGTTCTGGATTGAGTTATTATTTATTTTACCTTTTTACCGCATTCCTTCCTATTTTGGGCAAAGGCTTAATGAATAAAATCCATGATTTAGGAAAAAAGGGAAAAAAATAGAAGCTTATGATCAAAAGCTATCCCAGTGAATCAGGAGATAAAATATTCTACCTAAAAAGATATCTTTCTGAATCTAGAAATAAAGTAAATCTGGCCTGTAACATATTAGGATATATTATATAATAAAATAATGGTGATATACCCTGACATGAATGTACTAATGTAGGGAATAGCATTTCTTTTTAGTGAATATTTGTAAAAAGTCTAAGTTTTAATTAATGTGTTCTCCTGCACTTAAAAGAACATACACAATGAATCACCTTGACATTCAAACCTCTCCACAGTATGATACCTACCTACAATTCTAATTTTATTTCCTACTCCTTTCCAACAAATGCTCCAGCCAAATTATAAATATTTCACAAATATATTGTGCTTTCCTACTCCTGAATATTTACTTTATTTTGTACTATGTTATCTTTTGTCATCTCAATGTTATAAAATCTTCTACTTCTTTCAAAATTAAGAAAACAGATAACATCTCCTTCAGTTTTGTACTTTGGACCAAAAAAAATCATTTATCCCCAAAACACTTTTCATATTCTTCCTAACATTACAATTACTACATACTAAATTTATCCTCCAACTACAAAGAAATGATTCTAATGATTTAGAATGGTTATAATCAGCAAAACCATTGTATTTTGGAAAATTGGATTGAAGAATTTATACACGTAACCCTTTGTTTTAATTACATAAGGAATTATGTTAAAATGGGAATTAAGGAGTACACTTATGGTGATGAGCACTGAGTAACGTAGAGAATTGTTGATCACTATATTATACACCTGAAACTAATATAATGCTGAATGTTTACAAGACTGAAATTAAAATTAAAAACTCAGTAAATTTTTTTAAAATGTGCTGGATGGGAGTGTTAATATTATGCTTAAGACATGAAGTCCTGTAGGAATGTCATCTCACTTTAAAACTACTACATTGTCATTATAATCTACTGATAACCAATCAAGTGCCTTCATCTCCCAGAGTCTTTTTGTTTGTTTGTTTGTTTGTTTTCATTTCCTTTTATTTTGCTCTAGCTCAGTATTACCCTCTTCCTCAATACTCTGGCCTTAATTCCTTAATTTCAGTATCTGAATCAATAAAACTAGCCCGTCATTTTCTGGAATTCCTTTTCTGAGTGACTGACTGAGCTTTTCCTTCACCCTACCTCAACTACCCATTCCTTTAATCATACCTCAGAGTGTTATCCAAACCTGAAATCTTCTGATAATTTATTTGTTTGCATATTTCTGGAATTCCCAGAGTTCCAGCTTACTCCCTCTGGCACTCTGACCTCAACAATAATTTAATTCCACTGTCAAATCAACCTCACATCTGTATGCAGGTACATATGGGTAAAGGAGCAAAACTTGAAGACCACATACTGTATATCTAAATTCTTAAAGTTCTATATCCATTAATAAAATACTAAATTGCATAACTTATCTCCTCCTTCCTTATACATATGTTTTCATAATGACTAAAAGGCTTTATGTAATTCAAAGTTGATTACATTCAAACATTATTTCTTATGTCTGGATATTCTTTTGAGGGTCAGAAGTGTTTAGATAAATAATAAAGACAAATGCATTTTTTGTATGTGTTTATTCTCTTCTGGGAGCACATGGGTGGCTTAGTCAGTTGAAGGCCTGATTCTTGATTTTGGCTCAGGTCATGATCTCAGGATTGTGAGATCTGCACTGAGTGTAGAGAATGTTTAGGATTTTCTCTCTCCTCCTTCTCTGTTTGCATTCTTTCTCTCTCTTTCTCAAAATAAACAAATAAATAAACATTTAAAAATTTAAAAAGAACTTTAAAAATAATTTTCTTTGTTTTTTCTACAAAAATGAACAAATATATTGTTTCAATCAAGACTTTTTACATAGTCTTTCTGATGACAGTGATGTAATTAAACTTTAGAATGCATTTTCATTTAAAATTTAAAGTACATAAAATTCAAAATATTTATTGAAAAATGCAAATAATATAAAACATATAAACAAAATTTGCTGCCAATGGTTTTCAAACAATATGTTTATAATGTATTTTAAATTATTTAATTAAAAAAACTCTTTCTGATCCTGCCTTCCTCTCCCTACACTGACCTTGTTCTTTTACAGAATTCCTAGGGTATTGCCTATACTCACTATATTCTATTCATTCTTCTCTACCCTTTCTCTTTTAGCACTTCTCAATTATGGTTTTCAAATCCACTTTTCAACAGAAATTGATCCTGTCAAAGCCACCAATGAGCAACCTGTAGTTCAATGCAAAGACCATTCCTTATTAATGCCATTTTAACAACATTTGAAATGTTGACTGCAACCTGTTCTTGATACACTGTTTGTCTTGGCTTCTAGGAGACTTCACCCTCTTTTCTGCTCTGAGATGATTGCTGGTTCCTGTTTATGGAAAACAAATTTTAAGTTATATAACCAACTCTAGATGAGAAAATACTTTAGAGCTAAATAGAATTCATTGTTTGATGATACTTGAGTTCTAGCATGTCAGCAACTGGTTCATCACAAGTTTTCTACACAGAAGTCTTCATTAAAAATTGTTAATGAATCAAAAAAAAGGATCATTAAAGAGTGAAGAATGAATGTTCACTCTTCTTAATATATATAAAAATAAACTAAATTATTAAGATGTTTGTGTTATGCATACTCATATTTATTTATAGAGGTTTTATGCCCTAATTGAAATTGTACAAAATAGATTTACATCACCGGGCTTTAAAATGGCTTGAATACTAATGAGATTATTTTGTTTTTAAGGGTTCTAGAAAAGGCATCATAGCTTATTTACCATAAATGACATTGGATAGTATTTCCCCATAGTTTTTTAATAAGTTGATTAAAATTAATACATATAACCATTTGTGTTACTTTAAAATTTACCAGTTTAAAAGGAAAGTATAATTTAACTTGTTTAAGACCATCCTATGAGAGAAATACATAGGAACAGAAGAACAGGCATAAATTCTGAAATAAGATAATCCCAGATTTATTGTGAACTTTACCACTTATTAACTATGGACCCTAGACAAGTTTCTCAAAAATTTAAATCTTTTTCCATCATCTGAAGATAGATGGTAATAAAGCCAACTATGTAATATCATTATGACCATTAAATATTACAGAATGAAAAAGAGCACAGTGTTTGACATGTAAGAGTGATCAACATTAGGAAAAATATAGAAGAGTCCCCACAAACCATAATTTTTTCCCATATTTCAATATACATAGATATGACTGAAGAATGGAGAAAATATAATAGATGATATAATTTACCTATTAGCTTATTTAAACCTTATCTAGAATAGAATGAGTAAAGGAATGAGAAAGAAAATTGCCTTTTCTCTATCCATGATCTATGAAAAGCCCAATTTTTTAAGAAATAAAGGAACATGTTCCCAATTTTAGTTTATGCATATTTTTCTAAGTATGTAAAAATCCCTTTCTACACAGTTTGGAGTAAAAATTAAATGCAAACGGAGTGATTGTGTGTTTTACGTGTATGTGTAGAAGAGGAAGAGAGAAAGACAAATATAAATAAATATGTATCTCTGGAAATTCAGGAAGAATGTGAGTTTTACTCAGGTGTATTCTATATATATAATGATATAGTCAAGAGATTTCTTTTAATACTGTGTGCTTTATTAAAAATTCACATTCTCTATAACCATGTTTTTTAACTAAATTGTTTTCATCTACCTTCTGTTAATTGGTATTTGCAATAATTAATACGGAGTCCTATCAATATAACACATACAGACATTTAACTCATTAGCTTGCTGCATAGAATTAACTTATGGCTTCTTTGTTTTATTCCTTTTCTGCCCTTGAGTTTCTTTGTAAGATATTTATTGTGGCAAATATTTTAGTTCTTCCAATTTCTAAAAATAGATTCAATACAGACTCACTGCCACCCCCCCAACAAAGTAAAATTAGAAAGCCCTTGGGCACCACAATCAGATGAGCAAGGTAATTTTTCTGACATTATGAAGTAATTGGGCATTCCACATAGTTTGTTTCCAGATAATTGAAATGTGATAGTCTAAAAATGGAAAAGAAAGTATGTGAGTGATTAATTGCTTGGTTTTGTGTTCTATTGCTGCTGTAACAGATTACTGCAAATTCAGTGCATAAAACATCCCATACTGATCTCCTACCTATATAGGTCAGAAATTGAGGTAGGCTCAGTTAGTTTCTCTACTTTGTGTCACACAAGGGCAAAATCTTTGTGCCAGCAGGCCTGGGTTGGTATCTGGAGGCTCTGAGAGAAAGTCAACTTCAAAATTCATTCAGGTTGTAAGCAGAATTCAGTTTTTTTAATTTTTTGACTAGAGGACTGAGGTTCCCATTTCAGCCGGGAACTGTTCTTAGCAACTTAAAGCCACCTGTTTTCTCTTTTTAAATTTATTTTTAAATGTTTTTATTTATTTCTGAGAGGGGGAGAGAGAGAGAGAGAGAGAGAGAGAAGCATGAGCAGGGGAGGGTCAGAGAGAGTGAGAGGCAGACACAGAATCCGAAGCAGGCTCCAGGCTCTGAGCTGTCAGCACAGAGCCCGATGCAGGGCTCAAACCCAGGAACTGTGAGATCATGACCTCAGATGAAGTCAGAAGCTTAACCAACTAAGCCACCCAGCCACCCCAGGCCACCTGTATTCTTTATCATTCTGCCCCCTGCATCTTCAGTTGGCAATGGCAATACTGCCTTTCTTATGCTTTGAATCTCTTAGGCTTCTTCTGCCATATCTCTCACTTTAGTCTGAGAAAGCTATCTGCTTTCATTTTATTATTTTAGTTTTGAAATTAATATTCATTTTATTAAAGTGACAAATTTAAAAGCCTGGTTTT
>NW_027532015.1:10862344-10868543 GCF_008692635.1 Crocuta crocuta
TTATTCATTTATTATATATATAATTTATTGTCAAGTTAGTTAACATATAGTTTATATGGTGTGCTCTTGGCATCAGGAGTAGATTCCCATGCTTCATCACTTACAAACAACACCCAGTGCTCATTCTAACAAGTGCCCTCTTCAATGTCTATTACCTATTTTCTTCACCCTGCAGCACTCCCCATCAACCCTCAATTTCGTTTCTGTATTTAAGAGTTTCTTATGGATTGACTCTCTCTGTGTTTGTAACTGGGCTTTTTTTTTCTTTCTCTTCCCCCATGGTCTTCATAAGTGTCTCAACCTCCACATATGAATGAAAACATATGATATCTGTCTTTTTCTGACTGACTTACTTCACTTAGCATAATACCCTCCATTTCCATTCATGCTGTTGCAAATGGCAAGATTTCATTCTTTTTATTGCTGAGTAGTAATCCATTGCATATATATCTTCTTTATCCATTCATCAGTTGATGAACATTTAGGCTCTTTCCATAGTTTGGCTAGTGTTAATAGCACTGCTATAAACATTGAGGTACAGGTGCCCCTATGAATCACCACTCCTGTATCCTTTGGATAATAAGCTATCTGCTTTTTTGTTTAATTTTTTTTAATGTTTTATTTATTTCTGTGAGAGAGAGAGAGAGAGGGACAAAGACAGAGACAGCATGAGCAGGGGAGGGTCAGAGAGAGAGGGAGATACATAATCTGAAACAGGCTCCAGGCTCCAGGCTCTGAGCTGGCTGTCAGCACAGAGCCCGACGCAGGGCTTGAACCCACGAACCGTGAGATCATGACCTGAGCCAAAGTCAGATGCTTAACCGACTGAGCCACCCAGGCTCCCCATAAGCTATCTGCTTTTAAAAGCTCATATTGTTAGACTGTGCTCACAGGATATTCCAAGATAATCTGCCTGTTGTAAAGTTTATAACCTTATACTTCTCTAAATCCCTTTTGCTGTATAACCCATTATGTCTAAAAGATTCTGAGGAGTATGGTGTGGACAGATTTAGAGGCCATTCTGCCTACTACATGACCTTTGTTCAATGGCCTTCAAAATTTTATTTAGTTTCCTTACATTCTTTACTTTTTACTTTTTTTTAATTTATTTTTTGCTGAACTGTTTATTCATTTCATTTTGGTTGACCCAATGAAGAAGCACTTTTTTGTTTTAGTTTCAAGTTTTTTATTTAATTTCTAGCTAATTAGCATATAGCTTAATATCAGTTTCAGGAGTAGAATTTAGTGATTCATCACTTACATATACCCAAGTGTCATCACAACAAGTGTCCCCCTTGATGGCCATCACCCATTTAGCCCATACCCCCATGCACCTCCCCTCCCACAACTCTCAGTGTCTTCTCTATAGTTACGGGTCTGATTTATGATTTGCCTCTCTCTTTTTTTCCTCCCTATGTTCATCCCTTTCATTTCTTAAATTCCACATGAATGAAGTCATATGTTATTTGTCTTTCTCTGACTTATTTTGCTGCACATAATACACTCTAGCTACATTCATGTTTTTGAAAATGGCAAGATTTATTATTTTTATTGCCAAGTAGTATTCCATTGTATATATATCTTCATCATATATAATGATGAACAAAATATATGTACATCAGTTGATGAACATTTGGTCTCTTTCCATAATTTGGCTATTGTTGAAGATGCTGCTATGAACATCAGGGTATACCCTTCAAATCAGTATTTATTTATCCTTTGGGTAAATACCTAGTAATGTAATTGCTAGATCATAGGGTAGTTCTATTAACTTTTTGAAGACCCTCCATACTGTTTACCACAGTGGCTGCACCAGCCTGGATTTCCACCAATAGTGTAAGGGGATTCCCCTTTCTCTACATCCTCGCCAACACCTGTTGCCCTGTGCTGTCAATTTTAGCCATCCTGACTGGTATGAGGTGGTATCTCATTATAGTTTTATTTGTATTTCCCTGATGATGAATGATATTGAGCATTTTTTCATGTGTCTGTTAGCCATCTGTATGTGTTCCTTCGAAAAATGTATTCATGTCTTCTGCCATTTCTTAACTGGATTATTTGGCTTTTGGGTGTTGAATTTGATAAGTTCTTTATATTCTTGATTTTTAGGTGCTATCCCATAAAACCTTTCTAGATATTATACATAATATATAATTAATTAATGGAAATAGGTAAAAAAGTAAATAAATTATGTAGCAAATGAGCCTAGACCACTCTTTAGCATCAGCCTCTCTATTGGGATATGGCATTCCTATATGCTCTTTTTTTTTTTTTTAAATGTTTGTTTTTGTCAGAGAAAGACAGAGCATGAGGGAGGGGAAGTATACAGATAGAAGGAGACACAGAATCCAAAGCAAGCTCCAGGCTCTCAGCTGTCAGCACAGAGTCCACAGACCAGGAGATTATGGCCTGATATGAAGTCAGATGCCCAACCGACTGAGGCACCCAGGTGCCCCACCTTTATGCTCTTTAAATGCAAACAAAATAAAACAAAACAAAAAACCCAGAAGTGAAAACCATGAAGATTTTGTAAAGTTCTTATCAAGAAATATATAAATTGAGCTCAAGTCCAAAACACTTCATAGTATAAGTAGCTACTCACTACATTGACTCTGAAGAAAATGATTCCCTAGAATTAAAAGAATATGTTTCTCAATTGCTATTTTGGAGGTTTATATGGCATTTTCCTTGGAAACGTCAACGTTTCCTTAAATTTCCCACATGATAGAAATTAGGATTATGGAGATCATTTAATTTACTCTTTTATAAGGAACGATGTTCCTGTGTGCTGCTGGAAGAATCTGAAACTATTTCTTTTAAGTTTACGTCACAAATGTTGTGCGTTTGTAATTCCATATCAGTGATTTCCTTTTATTCTTTTTCATCCTTCATATGTTTGGCAATTACTCCAGCTCATTACCATCTGCAGTTAGAGTCTACATTAGAGCAAAAAGTCAGCTAACTTTACCTTTCTAAGCTGCTTCTTCTACTGTAATTATAACCTTGGTTCTATAAAAAAACAAAAAATGAAATGTGTGAGCCTAGTGTTTAAACTATGAGTCAGTAGAATTTATAAAAGAAACCAAGAACTCTTCTAAAGTCAAGGTCTTTGTGCCAGCCATTTCAGTTCTGACTTAACCCAGCATGTTATAGAACTGAGACTTTTGGAGTATTTTTAATATGAGGAGTTCTTTTTGTTATTTTCACTAAAATTTCAGCAAAGAAAACTTATGATAACTCATTTTCATTTTCTAGTTTTCTGTTATTTCAACAACTGAATATCAACATTACTACATGATGGAAAACACTGTCTATTTCCCATAATTTTTAGCATTATTCAAAAATACTGATAGATTCTGTGTGCCAAATATTCTGTTTTCCGTTAATATTTTGGCAGTAGCACCAAGTTTGACACTAGAACATTTTAACTTAGAATCATAATAATGTTTATGTATTCATAGGCTTAAAATTATGCAGAATACTTCAGATAAAACATATCGTAGCACAATTTCATTAAATGTGGTTCTAAAAGCATACCTCGGATGATTTTTCAAAATTACTAGCAGGGAGCCACTTTCCCTGACTATTCTTTTTTATGTAAACTTTTTCATGAACCTGTACTCAATTACTTTTTTAATCTTTGCTGAATGAAAATTATATAAAACTTATGAGAACATGTGTCTTCCTTCCAAAAAGCTTCAAGCACTATCTGAAACAGACTGGAATCACTGAATGTAGTTAGGGCAAAAAAAAGCTGGAATTATATTCAATAATTGTGTCCACAGTGTCAAATTACTGTTTCTAACAGTTTTTTAATGTGATATCAATATAGAGTCATCTTTGCTTCACTTAAATGAAATTAGGAAAAGGAAAATATACAACCTACTTGAAAAAATATTAAAATGTTTATGGAATACAAATAGAAGTCCATGATTTAGTAAAATAAACATAATTCTAAGTACACAAATATAATTCTAGGTATGCATGCCCAAATTCAGATGGGCATATGATTCATTATATATATAAATAATGATATTAAATTTGAATTTAAGAAACTATTTCCCCATGAATGTGGCAGAAAAGTCACATTTACCATTATAAGCATTTCTTCCACACTTCCCAGGAATTGAACAGTTATGAGTTTGGGGTATGGACTAGAGAGGGGTCCAAGTCAAAGCAAGGTATTCAGTGAGTCTTGATCTTGGCCCAGGTGGGTAACTGCGGGAATGCAAGTTATCCTAACCCAGTGGCCCCAGGAAGTCAGCAGAAAAAGCTGGCATTCATTCAGTGCTTACTTTTCACAGACTGGAAGCCTTGGTTCCCAAGAGTCTGTCTTCCTACTTGACAGTATATTCATTCTCGTCTGAAATCTTGACTCTAATTTCAGGATTCAGGCAAGAGGCATTATGTAGATCACAGTTGCTGTAACTCTAAACCAAACCTCCCTGGTCTTGTAGGAATGTCTCCTGTTATCTTCAAAAGCACTGATATTCAAGTCACTAATGTATCTTTATCTCTTTTTCTTAGAAAACTCTGTACCTTAAATCCCAGGTTTCTATTGTATAAGCCAGAAGGAAGTTGTCCTCTGGCAACTTCTAATCTCAGGCAAATAAGTAGGAGAGAAAAAATGTTAAGGAAACAAAATACAAATTAATAGTTTGGAATATTACACTGACAGTCTTTTGATTTTGCTGTTTATATTCAGCCTATATAAATTTAGTTTCTATGGTTTATGTATTTATATTCCACCCTCTTCTAAAAGGACTTGAGAGTGCATCGTTCTAAAGAAATTCCTGGGGGAGCCTGGGTGACTCAGTCGGTTAAGTGTCCAACTCATAGTTTATGCTCAGGTCATGATCTCACAGTTTCATGAGTTTGAGCCCTGAGTTGGGCTTTGTGTTGCAGGGTGAAGTCTGCTTTAGATTCTTTCACTCTTTCTCTCTCTGTCTTTCTCTTTCTCTGCCGCTGACTCACTTGTGCTGTCGCTGTCTCTCTCAAAATAAACAAATACTAAAAAGAAAGAAAAAAGAAAAAGAAATTCCTAAACTAAGATCTGGTCTAGAAAGCTTTCACATTTTCAAATATGAGAAGGGATGAAGAAGCACCAGAGCTAATTTAAATTTATGAGAGTGAAATTTTATCTACAATTTGAACCCCAACCATAATTTTTGTTATTTAAATTATTCCTATTCTAAAATAGGAACAATAATTGGCATGAATTCCTTACCAAAGGAAAAAGAAATGTAGTCTACAGAGAATATAAAAATAAAATAAAAGATAAATTAAATGTCATGGTAAGAAGACAAAAGCATTGTGTCCCCGTCTTATTTTTCCATCACACAAAGCAAAACAGAAGTTTGGTACAGGTTTTTTCCATAATCTCACTTAATTGTGTTATTCACATTTTAGAGATTTCTCATGAGTGATGGGATTTCTCAGTGTCAGACTCAGCTTTGTTCAGTATCTAATTATAAATTTATCTTGGAGAATGAGTATTCCTGTCTCACACTCAAAAACATAACAAGGGCTGGTTGTCCCTTTCTATAGTGGAATAAAGCAAATTTCTTCCACTAGAAACGATGACTAGAATGGTGTAAAACTTTCATGCCAATTATTGTTTCTATTATAGTATATGAAAATGTAGACTAACAAAGCTTATGATTGCAGCACAGACTGTAACTTTAATTTCACTCCCATAAATTTAAATCCCTGGTTCTTTCTTTATAAGCTTAATGCCTTAGAACAAAACAACTTGCTTCATTCTTAAAAGCAAAATTGTATCCTAAAATATTTCTGACATGTAGATATATATAATAATCATGTATAATTTTGCTGATAATAATAACCATCAGTTATTAGAAATATAACTTTGAACTTCTATAACTTCTTTCATATTTCTATAGTTTTACTAAATAATTATCCATTCTCAAAAAAAGTATTTATACTTTATGTTGACTATTTTACTTAATATTATCATTTATCAAAATAATTTATCAGTGGTGTTTCCTACAGCTGTAGCTCTTTCATTTTGGTTTGTTATATGATAATCTAGTATTTGAATATGCCATAGATTCTTCTGCTGTCTACAGTTTTAACCCTTTGAAACAATACTGCTGTTTAAAAAAATACTGCAAATGGCTCATGTATTCATACGAATGAGTTATCTCTCCTGCATATGTACCTATTGGGTTACAGAGTG
>NW_027532015.1:10868716-11308418 GCF_008692635.1 Crocuta crocuta
TATATATATTATATATATATGTATATATAGTATATATATAGTATATATATACATGTATATATAGTATATATAGTATATATATATAGTATATACATGTATATATAGTATATATAGTATATATGTATATGTAGTATATATAGTATATATATAGTGTATATATAGTATATGTAGTATATATAGTATATGTAGTATATATAGTATATATATATAGTATAAATTGTCTCTCATTATAAATTCCTTAATAGTGTTTTTTATGATGAACAGATGGTTTTTAATTGAATTATTCAAATATATCAACTTTTTCATTTGTAATTATTCTTTTTTGTATATTGTCTAAGAAAACTTTTCCTGCCAGACCCAAAATAGAGTGTCATCTATTTTAAGGTCTGCATTATTGATTAGTTTTCCTTTTACATTGAAGCCTTATTCTATTTATAAGAATTGGTGTGTGTGATATGAAGTAGAAGGCGAGGCTCATTTTTCCCCATATGGATGGCCATTTATTGAAACTATCGTTCTATTCTCCACTGATATGCAGTGACATCTTTTTGCTTTCATCAGTCTTTTTTATGTTCTGTTAATGTATTTGTCTATTCCTGCACCTATACAAACCATCTTAATTGCTGTAGATGTTTAACAACTATTAGCAACTGATAGAAGTTCTCCCTCCATGTTCTCCTTTGAGTGTGTTGCTAATTCTTGGAGGTTTATATTTCTTTTAACTTTCAAATGAGCTTAAAAGTGACAACACACACACACATATCCCTTCACATTTGTAATTATCATTGGGTTTATGTAAAATCTATAAAAAAAATTGGAGTAAAGCTTACATACAGAGACATGTGCACATATACACTTCAAACACACAAATTTGGATCTTACGATACATATACAGTTAATATATCCCTCAACTTATTTGAATCTTCTTATTCTTTATGTTTAGTTTTGTTGATTTATTTTACTGGCTAGTACTCTTAGTACAGTGCTGGGCAGTCACAGTTAAAACAGGCATCATTGCTTTGTTTTCTATTTCAAGAATTTTCATTGGTATGGATAAGTTAGTAGTTTGCTTTTAACATTAGTAACCTTGCTGATTTTAGTCTATTTTTTATTTTCAAATTTATACTATATTTATGTATGTGTATATATGTACATATATGTGTATATATGTGTGTATACATATATATTACTTTTCCCGTTGTAAGTTTATTTTAGAGTCTCAAATTTTTCTTTATATAATCTGATATTATGTTATTAGTAATATTTAGATCTATGTTTCTTCCTGGTAAAGTGATTTTTATTTCAAATGAACTTTGGATTAATATGACTACAACATATTTACTGAGGTAATAGTATAATTTTCTCCATAATTTACTTTTCTGTTATCATCAATCTTATATTTTACAATATCTCCTGCTGAAAGGATATCATTGGCTTTTGTTATATTTTGTTTTATTTTATTTTAACTGGAATGATTAATGCATTTATGTTTATTGTATTTACTAATATTTTCGGTACAGATTTAAGAAATTATACTGCTTTTCTATTTGATTTAGTAATCTGTTTTTCTTTTACTATCATTTGTTGCATTATTTTGGAATAAGTGAATGTTGTTTAAGCATTTCTTCTTTTCTTTTCATTTATATACTCTTTCTTATTTATTTTATTTGTTAACTTATAAAGTATAACCCCAACACTGACTGAACAAAAGCTTCTATTCAGACACCATACCAAAAAAACCACACAGATTAGCATATGAAAATATTTTCAATGTCATATGCCATTAAAAATTATAAATTGAGGGGCACCTGGGTGGCTCAGTTGTTTAAGTGTTGGACTTCAGCTCAGGTCATGATCTCATTGTTTGAGCTCGAGCCCGGTGTCGGGCTCTATGCTGACATCTAGCTCAGAGCCTGGAGCCTGCTTTGGGTTCTGTGTTCCATCTCTCTATGCCCCTCCCCCGCTTGCACTGTCTCTCTCTCTCTCAAAAATAAACATTAAAAAAATTATAATTTGAAACAACAATAAAATATAACTACATCCCTATTAGAATGACCCATTCCAAAACCCTGATTACACCAAATACAACGATGTGAAGCAACATCTCCACTGCATGTCAGTAAGAATGCAAAATGGTAAGACCACTTTGGAAAACAGTTTGGTGATTTCCTACAAAACAAAACACCCTCTTGCCATACAATCTAGCAGTTGTGCTTCCTGGTACATAAACTAAGTAAGGCGAAACCTTGCTTCCACACAAAAACATGCACATGAACATTTATAACCGTTTTATTCAGAACTGATAAAGCTTTGGGGAGAGGGATGGGGACTATTCTTTAATAAGTGAATGGATAAGGGAAAGTGATTCATCCAGACTATGGAATATTATTCAGCACTAAAAGAAATATGCTCATGAGTTGTAAAGACATAGAGGAAATGGAAATGCATACTGCCAAGTGAAAGAAGCCAATCTGACAAGGCTACACGTGGCATGATTCCAGCTATATATATATATATATAACATCCAGAAAAAGGCGAAGCTATGGAGAATCAAATGACCAGTGGTTTCCAGGGCTTTAGGGGAAAGGAAAGAAACATGGACAGATGAAGCATAGGGAACTTTTAGGGCAAGAAATATATTCTGTGTGGGACTGTAATGGTACATACATGACAGTACATATATGTTGAAACTGATAGAACTGTACAACACAAAGGGCGAACCCTAAACTATGGATTTTATTAATGTATCAATATTGGTTCATTGCTTGTAACAAATGAACAACACTAATGCAAGATGTTAGTAACAGGGAAAATAATTTTTCTGTAAACCTAAAGCTGTTCTCAAAAATCTATGTAATAATAAAACACAAAATAAAATATTAAAATAAAATAATAGTAAAATGAAATATAATAATAATAATAAAAACAAACTGTTAAGCAGTACCTTCCTTCCAGAATAGTAAGAACCTTAGCCTTCTTTCCACAGATACTTTAAAATAACTATATTGAGATAAAATTTATATATAATAAGAGAACTGTTTTAAGCATACAATACACAGTAGTGAGATTTGCCCAGTGTGTACATTCATGGAAGCACCATGATATAAACATTTCCCAAAGCTATAAGTTTGTGCTCTTTCTCACTTCCACTCCAGGCCCTGGATAATTATAGATAAGCTTATGTATCTATATATTAGAGATTTTTAAAAAAAGCATTTTATAAAAGGAATTATACAGAATTCACTCTATTGTATGTGGCTTCTTATGATCAGCTCAAGGTTCATGATATGTATCCATAAAGTTATGTATGCTACTCATTCATTCCTTTTTATTAGTGAATATCCTGTCATAAATATATAATTTGCTTTCCCATTCATCTTACGATAGAAGATTATTGTGTTAAAAGCTTTTGACTATTATAAACAAGGCTATAAACAGTAAATCAGAAGTCCTTGTGGAATATATGTTTTTATTTATTTGGAGACACACTTTACACGAAAACTATTGATTTGTATGAGTTTTGGGTTTTTAATATCCATCTTCATTAATGTTATCCTCATTGAGTATACAAAATTTTCTGAATCTGAATTCCTTCATAGAGATTAATAAATGTATTGTCTCTCTTTCCTTTACTCTTGGTTTATACCTGATGTAATACATTGAAAAGTTATGGCAATTTTTCCTACACAGTTGGCCAGATACTTCATATATGCAGAATGAGGAAAAAGTGACTTTTTTCTCTGCTTATAGAGAATGAGGCAGCTATCTTTCTGGCCCCTTGAATGGTCTTCTCATTACTCCAATTCTTTGGTATGTAAATGAAATCTAGTCTAGGGCCAAACAGACCCAAGTCTCTTAATTTTTAAGAAATAGAGATATCTACAAGGTCTGGGGACAAATTCCTCCTTGAAATGCAAATATCTATGAAGCTCATGTTTCACTCTATCGCATACCAAAAATTAACCTAGAGGGCTATCAACTGATGTAAACTTCTGACTTTGAGAAACAAAGGAGAAGTTTTTATTATCCCTTTGTTTCAGATAAATTAGTTCTGCCATTAGGGAAAAAAGTGACTACAGACCTAATTCTTACAATATGTGAAAATATTTCTAGGAGAACTGAAAGCAATAATCTCTCACTTTGTATCATATCCATTTCTATGTCTCAGGAGGGTAAGAATCTTTTCAGGGGCACCAAGAGATGCAGGTATAATTTTGAGAAATTACATGAATGTTTTATTTTACTAGAAATTGACAAAATGTTTTCCAAAGTGGTGGCACCATTTTATATTCCAATAACAATGTATGAGAGTTCCAGTTATTCTATATATTCATTATGTTTTTAAATTCTTTACTGCCACAGGGGAAAATATTATTTTTTGGTCTTCATCTTCCATTGTCGCTATTAAGAAGTCAGCCTTTGTCCACCTAACTCTTTTCAAAGTAAGATTTACTTTCACTATACTTACCTTAAGATTTTCTCTGTGTTTACTATTCAATGTGGCAATGTACAGTAATGTTTGTCATGCTTTGGATTTGTTGACTTTGTAGAATATAATGTTTTCCATAGTTTGTGAGCCATCTCAGCTACTATTCCTTTAAATTTCTCTTTTGCTGTGTTCCCTTTTTTCACTTCAGCAATGCGTATTAAATTGTATGACAGTTCTTTCCACTATCTTAGAGATACTTTTAAAATTCTGTATTTTCATCTTTTTTTATCTTAATGCTTCATTTTGGATAATTATCTGTCCTAAATCCCAGATACCATTTTTTAAAATAAAGCATAATTTACAGTGTTATGTTAGTTTCAGGTGTACAATATAATGTGCATTAAAAACATTGTTTTTTAATGTTTATTTTTGAGAGAGAAACAGTGCAAGCTGGGGAGAGTCAGAGAGAGAGGGAGACATAGAATCTGAAGCAGGCTGCAGGCTCTGAGCTGTCAGCACAGAGCCCAACATGGAGCTCAAACTCACAAACCATGAGATCATGACCTGAGCTGAAGTTGAACACCCAAAGAAGGGACTCCTATTATGTGTAATTCTATACATTTCTCAGCGCTCATCATGATAAGTGTATTCTTGATCCTCCTTATATATTTCACCCATCTCCACACAGCTTCTGTTGACAACCACCAGTTTGTTCCCTGTATTTAATTGTATTTTGTTTGTCTCTTTTTTCTCTTTTTTTTATTCCTTAAATTCCATGTATGAATTAAATCATATGCTAGTTGTATTTCTCTTATATAACTTAGCATTTACTCTTTAGGTCCATCCATGTTGTGGTAAAAAGCAAGATTTCATGACTTTTTGTGGCTAACATTTCATTGTATGTAAGTATGTATGTATGCATGTATGTATGTATATCTCACATTTTCTTTACCATTTGTCTTTGATGGACAGTTGGGTTGTTTTCATTTTCTTTGGGTAAATACTCTGTAGTGGCATTAATAGATCATCTATTAATTCTATTTTTAACTTTTTGGGGAATCTCCTCCATATTTTCCACAGTGACTGTAGCAATTTGCATTCCCACCAACAGTGAGTGAGGGTTCTTTTTTCTCCACACCCCTGCCAACACTTGTTATTTCTTATGTTTTTCTTATTTTAGTTATTCTGACAGGTGTCACAAATCTCATTTTGATTTTAATTTGCATTTACTTGATGATTAGTGATGTTGAACACCTTTTCATGTGTTCTGTTCGCCATCTTTAGGTCTTCTATGCAAAAATGTTTATTCATGCACTCTGATCATTATTAATCAGATTATAATTGTTTTTTAGAATGGAATCGTTTAATTTTTATTTATATATTTTTGATATTATAAAAATGATATTATAAAGGGATAGTCCCCTATTGAATATATCATTTTCAAATATCTCCTGCCATTTAATAGGTTACCTTTTTGTCTTGTTGATAGTTTCCTTCTCTGTTCATTGCTTTTATTTTGGTGTCATCCCAATAGTTTTATTTTGTCAGAGAAGATATATCTAGAAAAATGTTGCTTAGGCCAATGTCAGAAAAATTCTACTTCTAGAATTTTATGCTTTCAGGTCTCACCTTTAGGTCTTTAATTCATTTTGCTTATTTTTGTGTATGATGTAAGAACATGGTCCAGTTTCATTCTTTTGCAGGTTTACTAACACCATTTGTTGAAGAGACTGTCCTTGCCACATTATTTATTATTTCCTCCTTTGTCATAGATTAATTGACCATATAGGCATGGGTTTATTTCTGGGCTCCCTATTCTTCTCTGTCGATCTATATTTCTTTTGTGCCACTACCGTAGTGTTTTGATTACAACAGCTTTGTAGTATATCTTAAAATCTGGGATTGTGATACCTTCAACCTTATTGTTCTTTCTTGTGTTTGCTTTGGCTATTTAGGGTCTTTTGTGTTTCCAAAAAGATTTTAGGATCATTTATTCTACTTTCTGTGGAAAGTACTTTGTTAGGGATTGCATTGAGAGAGAGCACTGAATCCTAACCACTAGACCACCAGGGATATAGGGATTGCTTTGAATTTGTAGATTGCTTTGGGTACTATGGATTTAATAAAAATTGGTTCTTCCAATCCATGAGCATAGAATATCTTTCCATTTGTTTGTATCATCTTCAGTTTCTTTCATCACTGTTTTATAGTTTTCAGAGTATAAGTCTTCTTATACTCTTATGACATGAAAGTATCATGTCATCTGCAAATAGTGACAGCTTAACTTCCTTATTACCAGTTGGGTGGCTTTTGTTTCTTTTCCTTGTCCAACTGCTGTGGCTAGGATTTCCAGTACTATGTTGAATAAAAGGGATGTGAATGGATATTTTTGTCTTGTTCATTATCTTAGAGGAAAAGCTCTCAATATTTCACCATTGAGTATAGTGTTAACTGTGTACTTTTCATCTATGGCCTTAATTATCTTGAGGTATGTTTCCTCTGAACTGGGTTGAGAATATTTATCATGAATGGATGTTGTACTTTGCCAAATGCTTTTTCTGCATCTATTGAGATGATCATATGGTTTTATCCATTCTCTTGTTGATGTTACATATTATATTGGTTGATTTGTGAAAAATGAACCACTCTTGCTTCCTTGAATAAATCCACTTGATTGTAGTGATTTTAGTGATTTTTTAAAAAACATATTGTTGTGTTTAGTTTGATATTTGGTCGAGGGTTTTTGTACTTATGTTCATCAGAGATATTGGCCCGTAGTTTTCCTCTTTTTCTTTCTTTCTTTCTTTCTTTCTTTCTTTCTTTCTTTCTTTCTTTCTTTCTTTCTTTCTTTCTTTCTTTCTTTCTTTCTCTCTCTCTCTCTCTCTCTCTTTCCTTCTTTCTTTCTCTTGTTTTTATCAGATTTTGGTAAGAGGATAATGCGGCCTTATAGAGTAAATTTGGAATCTTCTTTCCTCTACTCTCTTTTGGAATAGTTTGAGAAAAATAAATATTAACAGTTCTTTAAATGCTTGCTAAAATCCACACCCATAAAGACATCTGGTCCTATACTTTTGTTTGTTGGGAGTTTTTTTAACATTTTGCTTCAGTGTCATTAGTAGTGATTTGTTCCAATTTTATATTTCTTTCTCGTTTAGTTTCGGAAGATTGTATGTTTCTAGCAATATATTTGTTTTTTCTAGATGTCTAATTTATTAGCATATAATTTTTCATAATATTTCATTATAATCCTTTGTGAATTTGTTATTGATACCACAGAAATGTCTTTTTTTTTCAATTTTATTTAATCTACTGATAGAATTTTAATTGACTTCCTAAATGTATTGTATTTTTAAATTCCGGAATGCCTATATTTTCCAAATTTGTACTGTCACTTTTCATTATTAATACTTTATCATTAGGTTTATGTGTTTAGACATGGTAACCATTGGTGTTTTCTGGTGCCCCAATAATTGTTTCTCTAGTCTTTTAATTTTTTACATGGTTCTCATTGGTCTCTTAAAGTATGTCATCTTTGATTGTGTATTTGACATTGTGTTTGTAAAATTATTTATTTCAATAATGTCAGACATAGGGTGATGTTTCCCCTGCCAGAAAGAACTTTTGTTTGTCTCTGCTGAGTTCTTGAGTTATAGTGATTTGGGACATCTGAATGCTTGAGGTCATAAGGTATCCCAGATGATGCAAAGTCAAATGTACTGGTTCAGGGACATTTTATTCTTGTTTACCTTTCTTGAGAGCAACATTTTAGTATTCCTACCCAAAGCAAAAGATGATTACTAGTATCTTCATTATTTTTTTAAAATATTGTATTTATTTCTAGGAGAGAGAGAGACAGTGTGAGCAGGGGAGCGTCAGAGAGAGAGGGAGTCACAGACTAAAACAGGCTCCAGGCTCTGAGCTGGCAGTCAGCACAGAGCCCGACGCGGGCTCGAACCCACGAACCGCGAGATCATGACCTAAGCGAAAGTCGGACGCCTAACTGACTAAGCCACCCAGGAGCCCCTAGTATCTTCATTCTTGATCAATCCCTAACCACAAGAAGCTCATAAAAGCTCTCATGTAACCTCCTTGGAAAAAGCAAACTCCTTCAATTAAAAAAAAAAATGCTTCCACATTATGACCCATCTCTCTGGCTTCCCTTTCTATTCTATATCTCAGTCCAAAGAAACTTTACTATTTTGACATTTCTTAGATGCTATTAAGGAAATGATTTTAAATATATATATATATTTGAAATATATGTATTTAAATAAATGTATTATTTAAAATATAACATGTATATTTTTCCTGATAATTTTTTTTTATCAGAAAGGTTTGTGTGAGATAATGAGCTAGCACTTGAAAAATGTGGAATTCAGGTCAATATTAGTTTTTTGTTTTCAAATAAAAGCATAGATATTATCTATCTAGCTTTTTATCTTATTCCTAAATAATATATTACTTAACATTTTCTTAAAATGATGTAGCTGAAATTATACTCTGCATACTCTTCTGGACATATTTTTTCATGCTTTATTTTGTTGGAATACATCTATTTTGATATGTAACTATTGCTCATTTATTTTCATATGTAATATTCCCAGTGTCTGAATATACTAACATATATCTGTTCATTATATTGTTGACAGATATCTGCCACTTTTTCACTGTTATAAAAAAGGTTCTCAATTTTTTTAAAGTGTACATGTAAACATAAATGTATATTTTATTCAGGATAAAATTATCTTGCCTTGAAGCATCGATATATCCACTGTAACTAGATATTGTCAAATGGTTTTGCAGAGTATTTATAATAGTTTACAAATGCACCAGCCATTTGAAATCCTGCTGTTTGTATCCATAACAACACTTGGTATCATCAGCCCATTTTAATTTTTACCAATCTTGTTCTATAATATGATATCTCATTATGGGTTTAATTTGCAGTCTCCTGTAAAGAAGTAGGATGAAACATATTACTATGTTTCCTTTTTTCTATGTACGTATTTGTCCATTTTTTCTATATGATTGGGTATTTTTCTTATTGGTTTGTTGGAAATATTTTTATAGCTTGGAAAATAATCTTGTTCTACACTCTTTGTTAAATATATCTCCTGCTGGTATGTGGCTTATCTTTTACTCAGTAAAATATGTTTTAATTTTATTATAGTTGACAAATTCATTAAACTTATTTAAGACACACTTTCCTCTGGGCTTTATTTTGATGCTATAGGTATAAAATCCCCATTTTAAATAAATGTGGATTACTGGGGTGCTTGAGTGTCTCAATTGGTTTAGCATCCGACTCTTGATTTTGAATCTGGTCATGATCTCACATTTTCTGAGATAGGGCACCACATCAGGCTCTGTACCTGACAGACAAAGCCTGCTTGGGATTCTCTCTCCTCTCTCCCTCTCTGTGTCTTTCCCCCATTCATATGCATTCTCTCTCTCTCTCTCTCTCTCTCTCTCAGAATAAACAAATAAACCTGAAAACATTTGGATCACTAATATTCATAGGACCCTTTGTTGAGATACTCAAAATGTTGTAATAACCAATATCACATCAGCTAAGTCTGTATGGATAGATCTATTTATACTCTCTCCATTCTTTTTATTGTCTATTAATCTCTGAACTTAAATAGTTCCTCTTAATTATTATGATTTTATAATAATTCTCCATTTAGTAAATGTCCCCTACCCCAACTGTGTCATTCTCCTTCAGTGCCTTAACATTTATTGTTTTTTTTCTTCTCCATTTTAAATCTGCTTTGTCCATTTGTACTTTTTTATATTTTGGTTGGAATTCTGTTGAATCTTTAGATGCATTTGAAGAGAAAATAAATCTTTATGAAATGTGTTTTTATTTGTGAGCATGGTATTTTCTTTCATATACTTACAACTTTCTTTTTTAAAGTTTATTTAATTAGAATTGAGAGTGAGAGAGAGAGGAGACTGAGCAGGGGAGGGGCAGAGAGAAGGAGAAAGAGAACCCCAAGCAGGCTCCACCCTGCCAGCATGGAGCCATTGTGGGGCTTACCCACAAACTGTGCGATCCTGAGCCGAAACCAAGAGTTGGGGGACACCTGGGTGGTTCAGTCAGTTAAGCATCTGACCCTTGATTTCAGCTCAGGTCAGGATCTCAGGGTTTGTGATTTTAAGCCCCGCACTGGGCTCCACAGTAGGAGTGTGGAGCCTGTGTGGGATTTTTGCTCTCTCTTTCTCTCTCTCTGTTCTTCCCTGCTCATGATTTCCCTCTCTCTCAAAAAAAAAAAAAAACAAAAAAAACCAAAAACAAAAAAAACCCCCAGGAAACCAAGAGTCAGACGCTCAATTGACTGAGCCACCCAGGCACCCTCTTACAACTTTCTTAATAACATTTAATGTATTTAAATACTTTCCCATAAAGCTTGTGTGCATTTTTTAAATTTTTTTACTTATAATTAACTCATATTGTTTTGTCATAATTGAGATCTTCAAAAATATACATTTTTGTTGCAAAAAGTCTAGGTGGACTTTCCTACTGAATATTCTGTGAATATAATGTTATTTGTGAATACTGATAGTTTTTTTTCTTTCGAGTCATTGTAGTTCTTTTTTTTCCTTATGTAAATATAAAATCTAACATTTCTCGTATAATGCATAAAAAATGTCATAAAACTGGNCGTTATTTGTGAATACTGATAGTTTTTTTTCTTTCAAGTCATTGTAGTTCTTTTTTTTTCCTTATGTAAATATAAAATCTAACATTTCTCGTATAATGCATAAAAAATGTCATAAAACTGGGCATTTAGTACTGTATTGTTTATGATTTAATATCAGATAATTTACTGGGAGGTTTCAGTAGCTACTTTTATCTGGTTGAAGAAGATTTTTTTTTTAAATTTCAAGTTTAGTATGTGTTTCTATCCTGAATGGTTCCTGATTTTTATGAATGCTATATTTTTCTTCTTTCTAATCTCTAATATTGCATTTTATGTATTTTTCATTCAATGGTACAGTGGTAAGCTTTTACACTTCATAACCATTTTACCTAAAATACATTAAAATTTTTTTAAGTAGTCTATGAACCCCAGCATGGAACTTGAACTCATGACCTCAAGATCAAAAGCCACATGCTCTACTGACTGAGCCAGCCAGCTGCCCCTACCTAAAATACATTTAAATGGTAATATAATATAATCATAATTTACAAATATTCATATGCAGGTGAGAATGATTTCACAAAAATTTGGTGCAAGTAAAGTTCTTGTTAATGACTAAAGGCAGAAGATAATAAAACCAAAATCAAATTAGTCAGAGGGATAAGTTTGGTTTATCTTATTCAAAAATATTTGATTAAATTGAAACTCTAGCTTCTTGACATGCTTTATTAGTTATGATTTTCCATTTTTCCAAGTGTTACTGTACAGTGTCACGTTTAAAAAATCAGCCATAAGCTTGCAACAAGATTTTCTCTTTCATAGCATCTCTAAGCACTATTTAATTCATATCACGGAAGTAAGGAATACCATTTTTTTTCTTTATTGCACATAAATTTGTAAAAGAAAACTAAGAAAATTCTAAACTGTGCTTTCAACAACTACTGAAGAAAAACAAATTCATCTTCTTCTTCCGACTCTAATATAAATTAATTAGGACTTGAGTATTCTGGTCTTTGTGAAACACTTAATAAAAAGACATATATAATGCTCTGTAAAAGACCCTAAGAACTATTTTTGCTATTTTCAATGTCCAAATTATTATGAGCATGTCTTCTTACCTTGCTTTAATTTTCTTTGTCAGCCAGTAAAAGTTTCTACAAAGATGGAATGGTCTATAATCTGTACTGTACAGTGTAATAGACACTGACCACCTTAGGCTGTTGAGCACTTTCAGTGAAGCTAGTAGGACTGGGAACTTGTATTTCGATTCTACATAATTTTAATTAAATGTAATTTAAATTCAAATTGCCACATGTTGCCAGTGGCTCCCATAAAGGGCGGCACAAACTTGCTTATTGTGTGCTTATTTGTTTATGAGTATAATTTCTCTCTCCCACTAAAATTTATGTTCCAGAATAGAGTTTTTGTCTTGTTGTTATTGCTTATTCTTTTTTTTTTTATGTTTTATTTATTTCTGAGAGAAAGAGAGACAGCGTGATCAGGGGAGGGTCAGAGAGAGAGGGAGAGACAGAATCTGAAAACGCCTCCAGGCTCTGAGCTGGGTGTCAGCACAGAGCCCGACGCGGGGCTTGAACCCACGAACTGTGAGATCATAACCTGAGCTGAAGTCAGACGCTTAACCGACTGAGCCACCCAGGCGCCCCTATTATTGTTTATTCTTATAACCTGAGTGGTTAGAAAAGTGCCTGCCACATAGTTATTTTTGTGTTCTCTAATACTTTGAAAATAATAGAAATTCAAAGGTGTTTTTTAACTTAAATAAATAATGTAGTATTCTTTTTAAAGCAAGAGTTAAAGGAATTTTGAAAGTCTTAAGCTTTAAAAGCTGTTGAGGCAGGGTTCCCAGAATACATACTTAAAATGTTCTTTCCCAGTGTATCAGTGATTCGTCCATACTTTACTTCTGGTTAGATCTGGGATTGATCTAAGGGTCAGTTTATATGTAGGAAAGTAAGCTTTGGGGATAGAGAAGGGAGTAGAAAACAAAACACAATTTTTACTTCTGGGTTAAACCCAGAATCAAGAATTAGTCATACTTTTCAAACAAAATATCAGTTGAAGGAGATCAACAAAGAAGTGAAAAACTGCCCAAGGCAACTGGAAGAACTCCAATATTGAGCAAAAAATATTTGAGAGGTGGACAGAAAACAGTTAACAGGGAGATTTTTCTCCAAGTTGCTTAAGAATAAAAGCAGACACTTGTGAGTGTATTGATTAATTATTGTCAATAGTATAACATACAATATTAAAATCTAGCATCATAAAATACAATTGTGATCTTATTCTCACAACTTCCGGGGTCAAGAATTTAAGTAGGACTCCATAAATATGGTTCATTTCTGATGTGCAAAACTGTGTCTCTGATTAGGATAGCTTGGATAGTTGTAGGTAACAGGAAGAGCTGAGGACTAATCAGGCATCTATCTGTCCCCCACCTCTCCTACATACATGGCCTCAACCCTAAGTTAGTCTTTCTCACAGCATGCAGGCCTCAGGTCAATCAGATTTCTACATGGTAGATCAGGACAACAAGGGGCGGGGGATCTTAAAATCCTTCTCTTAAAATCTAAGGCCAACACTATTACAGCATTATTGTTGTTCTATTAGTCAAGGAGTCAGAGTTTAATCTAGATTCAAGGAAGGACTCAGACCTCACCTCTCATAAGAACTGAGGTCACAGTTTTTGTAACCATTTTTAATCTACCACAGAGTAAAGCAGCCTTCATCTGTGAATAGCTATGGATCTAAGTGTGAAGGATTCTGAATTATTTTAATCTAAAATGTACATAGAAATCCTGACTTGTACATCTGGAAGTATCCTTGGTGGTCTGCTAGAAATTGGCTATTTGTTTAAAAAATTGTGTATTTGGAAGGATTCCATCTTGCTTTATTACCTGGCCACTACCCATTATCTACTCTGCCACTTAGAGCGGCACCTCTTACTCTACTTAATTTAGTCATTCCAAGAAAATCCATCAAGCTCTCTCCAAGGAATAACTAACGGAAGATGTCTAACTTTGGGAAAACACATTGCTCACTTTATCAGGATGTCACGAAATTAGTCAGTCGGAAGACTGATTAAAGGGTATGAGACCATAGAAATTTTTAAAAATTCAGTTCAGAAAATGTATTATTTTGGCATATAAATTTAGCTGCTCTATACTTCTGTTTAGGTCCACATTCCAATATTAAGGTAGATGTCTAATCTAATAAACAAAATGCCATAATTCACACTATATTGCCTTCTCTTCTTATCCCAGATTACCACCAAATAGTATCATAAATTTCCATAATTCCTCTTTTGAAATGTTACAAGCATATAAATGGTAGAAATGCATTATTCAGAATTAAGTCTTGTACTCAACACCTTCACTCTTCATAGCAAATTAAATTTTCTTTTAACTTTTTACCTGTTCTAATTACTAGGTTGTATGTCAGACAGAGCCTCCCAAAGGTGTCCATACACTAATCCCTGAAATGTATGGATATATTACAAGGAAAAATAGGTTCTGAACATGTTACTTAGTATCTTGAAATTGAAGGTTTATCCTGGATTATATAGGTGTGCCCAAAGCATTTCCAAGGATCCCTATAAAAGGAAAGTGAGAGAACAATAGGTTGAAAGAGAAATGTAATGAAATAGAAAAGTTCAGTGTAATGTTACTACTGGAAGGTTGCCACAGTCATGAAAAAGGGCAAGGAAATGGACTTTCCCCAAGAGCTTCCAAAAAGAATTTAGCCCTGTATATATAGATATATATATATCATGTTCTTAGCCCAGTGAACTTAATTTTGGGCTTCCAACTTCCAGAACTATACAATAAGAAATTTTGTTGTATTAAGTCACTGTTTGTGGAAACATTATAGCAACAAGAGGAATGAATTCATAACCAAATGATTGTCAGATAGCCTGCAACATTTTTAAGAGTGTGATAGAAGTCTGTTAAACATGACAATGGGACAACAGCGAAAACTTGGGAATGTCCTCATAAACTGGGATGAATGTTTATCTACAAAGCCACTTTATCTTTGCTAAGAATTGAGTTAACTTTCTTGTAATTTCCTTTCCATGTATAGTATTGAATAGCCTGATTTGAACTATTGCAATGCTTATGTGAGTATAGATACATCCTGAAGTATACAGGTCTAAAGCACTATTGAACACTTAACAAACTTGGAACTTCCTAATCACCTTTTATTGCAGGTTATTCTCTCTGAAGGCTACTTCTCAGGAAACCTTGATGATAAGCAAGAATTCTAAAGTGATTACTATACCAAGGCTAAACAAAACCCTATAATCCTACCCAAAAATCATTACCCAATTCTAACCATGAGGGAAAATTCAGACAAATCCCTACCAAGAAGCATTTGACAAAATACCTGAGCAGTAATCCTGAAAACTGCCAAGGTCATTAAAAACAAGGGAATTCTGAGAAAGTTTCACAAATAAGAGTAGCCTAAGGAGACAGAACAAATGAATGTAATGTGGTATCCTGAGTGGGATCTTGGAACAGAGAAAAGACATTAAGAAAAATTGAGGAAATCTGAGTACAGGATATACTTTAGTTAATAATGTAAAAATATTGGTTAATGAACTATAAAAAACACCATATTAACATAAGTTGTTAATAATAGAGGAAACTAGGTATGAGGTATACTGGGACTCTGTACTACCTTTATAATAATTCTGTGAATCTCAAAACATTTACTTTAAAACTTTATAATAAATAAAAGTTAAAGCACTTTAATTAAAAAGTATATATAGGAACACTAAAAATGAGAAGATAGAATATAATTTTGGGGATATATGTACACAGATATATAGATAGATAGATAGATAGATACACAGATAGATAGATAGATAGATAGATTAATATATTTTAATTCTGACACAAAGTAAATTTCAAATTCATGTCCTTTATAATCAGTATTTTTCTTTTTCATAAGATGATACATTCATCAAGATAAATTTTGTTTCCCCTTCTAGATATGACTTACTGTGAATTTATGACAGATCCAAATGTTGAGAAGCCAAACTTTGAAGACCATAGTCTTGAATAATAGAGAAAACTTTTGGTTTTCTGTATGCACATACATGTATACTAATAGAGCATATGTACACCTGACATTGTGTTTAATTCCTTAACACTTTGAACTATGTAGATTGGGACACTCAATCTATAACTTCTAGGAGGAGCTCACTGCCAGCCATCTCACCATAAATACACACACACTCAATGACTCAGGTACTCACTGTGGCATACCTACTCAATCACTTCCTCTCTAGATTCCACTCAAAGGTAGACACCTACAGAGCAAACCATCTGTTTTACTACAGGTGGGGGCTTCCAGAGAAGTAGAGATGGGCTTATTCTGGGGCTCTTTTTTGTTTACTAGTTTTTGGATATTTCTACTCCTCAACAAGAAATACTGCATTTTTCATGTGAAACAAAGATAAAGGAGCTCAAACTGGTTATTTTATTCTGATCTTATGTCTGAGAAAATTTCATAAAGGGTTTGGGATGAAAGTCTTGTTGTGATGCATAGTGTGGATTCACTTGTGATGTGCCCACTTTATATTTCTCTCAAGAAGTTTGGTCACAGTGCATAGCTTATCAAATAATTGGGGTCTTAGCCATCTCTTTGTCTTTCCATAACAGCCAAGACTAGCATTTTCTATCTGGGAATACTTGCAATGCAGAGTTTTTTTCTTTAATTATCAAATTCAAAAACTTAATATAGGCTTATAGGCTTTCTTATAAAAGAAAGAAAGGAAATTTTATTCATAAATATGATTTATAAAACTTTCACAGTTACTTTCATACCTATGTATTTCATTCAGCCTTATTATGTATTAATATCTTATATAACCCACAGAAGAGTAATTCGGATCCTGAATAACTTAAGAATATTCAGAATTATAGGACTTGGCAACCTGGAAGCTTGAGGGACAATCTGGATATATCAGGAGTTAAGTCTGAATATTGCAAGTCCTGGAGAGAGTTTACTCTTCAGAGAGCTGTGGGTTATTGGACATCATGGAAAAAGATTTACATTGGCTCTATAAATGTCCTGAGTCTTGGTATGGCACCAAGATTCTGAGGAGGAACTGTATATTTGGACTGAGACTTCTCAATCATCATTTCAGGTCTTACTGTTGATTTTTTTCTTTTTTGAAGGTAGTATGCAGAAAAGGGTGTTTGAAGTTATCAATTGCTCTATTTTATGCCCAAATGCAGGTATATGGTGTGCATGTTTGTGTGAAGATATGTAATGTACAGAAGACTATGGAAAAAAAAAAAGAATAGGAGTATTATACCCTAGGGTTTTAGCACAGAGTGCCTGGGGGAAGACAGGGAAATAAAATGCTATGTCCATGAGTAAACTCAGTTTGTGTAAAATTATATTTGCCTATGTGTACATGGTTTTATACTAGATTATTTTGAAAACCTGTTAAATCTTTCTCTTCTGACTTACAGGGAGTCTGTTTGTCAGTGACAATGTTACTGGGCATTATTTATGTCATATATACTTTAATAACAAAGAAAACACTGGATATACTATATGTGAATATACACGCTTGTATAAATATTTATGAGTCAAAAATGTGAAAGCATGCATAGTAGGCTATTAACATTGGTTATATTAATTAGATGGTAAAGAGAAGCAGAGAAAGATAATTAGCTTGGCCTTTATACATTTTGTAGTGTTTCAGTTGTTGAAAGAAGCACATATTATTGTTACAATGTGAAAAAATAAATATATATAAATTTTTACTTGTGAAGATTAATATGAAACAATGTTTATGATAGAATTCATGTTAAAAATAGGTCACAGTGCATTCTGTATAGTAATTCCCATTAGAAAAATTGGTGTATGTTTGTGTGTGTGTGCGTGCGTGCGTGTGTGTGTGTGTGTGTAGTTAAGTAAAACTTTGCCTATTGTCTCAGAATTGTGCTTAAGGTGCAAAGCTAAGTTCACAAAGTTTCTAAGTACACGTTTTCTCAATTCACGTAGCCAACAATGAACTGATGACAATTGGGACCTGACACCTTTGTCACTCAGGGTTCACAAAGCCTGAGGAACAAATAGTAGAGGGAAGATGAAAAAGCACTTGGTGCAAGACTATGACCTTTCTTTTTTACTCCAAGGAACTAGGGTCATTGATCTGCCAATGTTGAGAGTCAGGGACTAAAGCTTTGGATCAATTTTGAGTTTGCATAATAATTTCTCAATTATAATATTCTAGTAACTAAAGGCACTTGAAAAGTATGTAATCAGAGTAAGACGCCAGTAATGAAAGCGCTATCCAGTGAGAAATGATTATGTGAGTTGTGTGTAAGGAGACGTGAGTGTGAGACCTGGTTTAAATGCAGTGTTTCTTGGGGCGCCTGGGTGGCTTAGTCGGTTAAGCGTCCGACTTTCGCTTAGGTCATGATCTCGTGGTTCGTGGGTTCGAGCCCCGCGTCGGGCTCTGTGCTGACTGCCAGCTCAGAGCCTGGAGCCTATTTCAGAGTCTGTATCTCCCTCTCTCTCTGACCCTCCCCTGCTCACGCTGTCTCTCTCTCTCTCCTAGAAATAAATAAAAAAAATATTTAAAAAAGAATGCAGTGTTTCTTGTAATTATTAGGGAAAATAAAGACACTTAATGTTATAACTCCAATAATTGGAGATTTCAATGACATCTATTTAAATGGCTGGAAAGATATACATTGGGTGATAATGATGTTACATCTAGTTGGTAGAATCATAGAAGGGTCTTATTTTCTTATTTTTTGTGTGAATATTTTACATTTGTTACAAGAATATGACTTAATGCAATAGAATTTTTTAAATTTTGTTAATTTTTTTTGAGAGAGAGAGAAAGAGAGGCAGGGCATGAGTGGAGAAGGAGCAGAGAGAGAGGGAGACACAGAATCTGAAGAGAGTTCCAAGCTCTGAGCTGTCAGCACAGAACCCAGTGTGGGGCTAGAACCCATGAAACTCCCACTGGTGACCTGAGCCGAAGTCAGATGCTTGACCAACTGAGCCACCCGGGAGCTTCTAATGCAATAGAATTTTAAAAGTACTTCTACATGTAACATAAACATCACTCTTAACAACACATCTGCTATCCATTTACTATGTAATATAATCTAAGTCTGATCTTTATGCAAAATTTCAGAAATTTTAAAGGACTTCCAACACCGGCNGTTGTTAATTTTTTTTGAGAGAGAGAGAAAGAGAGGCAGGGCACGAGTGGAGAAGGAGCAGAGAGAGAGGGAGACACAGAATCTGAAGAGAGTTCCAAGCTCTGAGCTGTCAGCACAGAACCCAGTGTGGGGCTAGAACCCATGAAACTCCCACTGGTGACCTGAGCCGAAGTCAGATGCTTGACCAACTGAGCCACCCGGGAGCCTCTAATGCAATAGAATTTTAAAAGTACTTCTACATGTAACATAAACATCACTCTTAACAACACATCTGCTATCCATTTACTATGTAATATAATCTAAGTCTGATCTTTATGCAAAATTTCAGAAATTTTAAAGGACTTCCAACACCGGCTTCACATTCGTGGCTAATTATCGGCTTAGTTGAGAGAGGATACTTTCAATTATTTTTTAAGAATGGCTTTTTCATTCTTGCATACATTTAACAAAGATTGACTAGGAACACTTGTAATTTGAGACAGGTTTCCCCTGTACCAGGTAACCACCATCTATCATCTCTCATCTTCGTGGGCCCATCTTGTTACGAAACTTGGATATTGGAAATATTTTCCTCATGACATCTTATATTATCTCCAAGAAAGGATATAATAAATAAGTCAACAGCTTCCCAGCAAAACCACAGCATCAGCTTTTCTCCGTCCACTCTGCTAATCAGTAGACCTTCAACATAGAATATATTTCTTAGCTTTAGTAGGCTTGCCAATCATTCCTAATGCTGTTTATTACTGGGGACATTTGGTTTCTCCTAACGCTAGTATAAATTTAAAACTGCTCTTTTTTACCTCTGAAAAGTTTAAGTTTCTTCTTATCCCAGAAATACTTTTACTGTGTATGAAGTAATGTACTCAGGCAATCATTATGTGTTGAAAACCCAACTCCCCTCAAAACCCGCATAGGTATATATTGTCTCTATAATTAAGTAGAGGTTAGAAGTATTGAGTTCTTTTTCTATCCTCTTCATGACTTTTAAGATAACTAAAAGATGAACAGATTTATAAACGAAAATACTGCTAAGTATATATCAACATGATTCGTTTGTGGATATTTGTGCATAAAATACTTATATTGCAGATATGCTGATTCATCGATGTCAGATAAATTTAAATATCTATTAAAAGAATTATTAATTCAGGCTAAATATAATAATATTACATACATGCTTATTTATAGACTCAAATTTCTATAGTAAGTAACCAGATAGTCCAACTGGATCTGTATTTTCTTACATCATCTCTTACTTTATCTTGGTTTTTAAAAAATTAAATACTTACTCATTAAGAAATTGAATGTCAGCCAAAAGCAGTTTTTTTATTGACTATTAAAAAGGTTTCTGAGAGGAAAAACTTTTGAGCCAGTATAAGTGGCTTAGTATGGTTTTGCTTAGTAAATATATCACCAAATCATCACTTAAATGTAACCTCATAATCTGAGAAATTATTTTAAGTATAACACCTTTTTTTTCTTTTGGAGAAGATAGGAGTAGGGCTACACAAAAAAAGTTACATTTCTGGGGCTCCTGGGTGGCTTAGTCGGTTAAGTGTCCAACTTTCGCTTAGGTCATGATCTTGCGGTTCGTGGGTTGGAGCCCTGCGTCAGGCTCTGTGCTGACTACCCCTCAGAGCCTGGAGCCTGTTTCAGAGTCTGTGACTCCCTCTCTCTCTGACCCTCCCCTGCTCATGCTGTCTCTCTCTCTTATTCTCCTAGAAATAAATAAAAAACATTAAAAAAAGTTACATTTCCTCCAACACTGGTTCCAAAGAAAGCAAAAGAGTACTATTTCACTTATTGAAATCTTTATTTATACTTTACTGATTCTTTTTCAAATGTTATTAATACTTGATTGTATTGCCTTTAGTTGCTGATTCTCTAAAATATATGATGTAGTTTCACTAACTACAATGTGGCAAATTCATCTAAATTTTGTTTTCCATAATAGCTCTGCCCTTTCCACTGCTCAGAGGGCATGTTTTCTGCGAGATAGAGAATGATGTCATTTTATGTGCAGAATAATTTACCACCTGCTAGAAGGAGGAGGCATATTGTGGCAGCTGCATCACGGATTTGAAAAAGCAGTGAAATAGAAATGTATAGATGAGTATGTCAGTGTAATCGGTGAGGAAGTGAAACATGCTTTCCTCAACAACAGCTGGAAGATTATACTGAGCCTAAAATAGTATCTTTTGGCTTCAAACCAAGTGTTTCTATCACTGGTACTATACAGAGCCAAAACACTACTCACAAATGTATCCCATATTCTGTTTACAGAAGCAGTGTTTCACTGCAAGGCATATTAGGTATTGGTGAAGATGGTGAGAAGCAAGGAAAAGATATGCTTTATGACGTTATTCGTGTTCTTATAAGACTCACATCTTCAAACAAATAAGCAAGAAAAAATAACCCTCAAATTCTTACTGCATCTCTTTAAGATTGATTTAAAAAAAAGTATATGTGAGGCGTGTGGGTGGCTTAGTCGATTAAACGTCCAACTTTGGCTCAGGTCATGATCTCATGGCTCGTGGGTTTGAGACCCACGTCGGCCTCTGTGCTGCAGCCAGCTCAGAGCCTGGAGCCTGTTTCAGATTCTGTGTCTCCCTCTCTCTCTGACCCTCCCCTGCTCATGCTGTCTCTCTCTCTCTCTCAGAAATAAAAAACACTTAATTTTTAAAAAAAAAAAGTGTGTGTGTGTGTTTAAAGAAATGTTGAGTCTCCTTTGGAGCTTTGTAAAATGCATGAAATAACTTCAGAAATAATCAGTCTCTAAATAACAAATTTAATCAATTATGAATGAAAAGAAAGCTCCGTGTGTTCATAAACCATTTAATAAATACATGAGTTTGTGCAGCAATATAATCAAGTTATATGAATATCTGTAAATTTTTTCTTATACAGCCTGTGAACAATGGTTAATGTAGACATTCTCGCTTAGAAATAATCACAAGGTATTTTTTCCTATTGTTTTTAAGAACAGAGGAAAGAACAGCATCTCAGGCATACTATAATGGCAGCATTTTATATTCACTCAATTATTTAGTCAATGACACATTAAGTGACATATTTTAAAAGTAGCACATAGAATTTTATTTTAAAGTATATTTTCTCCCATTGTGTTTCATTGACTTTGGTTATAAAACTTTTCACAGTTACTACTACAATTTAAGACACATTAATAAGGAGGATTGATTTTTAAACGTTGGCTAGCTAGATTCATTTTTCCCTACTGGTAGAATGTTGACTATGTAGGTAAAGGTTACATTTGTTTAAAGCTGAGCCTATGTAGCGGGTTAGTACAGGATCAATTCTCTATCAATGTTAAAACTTGATATTTTAGATACAAAAATATCATTTTAGTCAAAGAATTTTTTGCTGGTGTTCTTTGAGTCAGATATTTTCATGGAAAATTTCAATTTTATGCCTATTTTATAGTGTATTGAAAAACATGCATTAAAAGAAAATGTAATCTTCTACCAGACATTTTAATAATGGACAATTCAGTTGTTTGAAATCTCTACACTTTTTTCTCTGGAGTCTGTGGACATTTCAAATTACTTTAGAATAAATCTTTATTGCCTAATGATCTATCAGTCGTTTTATCAGTTTTAAAGCATATCCACAAATCAGATCTTCACAAATCTACCATCAAGAGAGGGTAAGACCTCTTTCTCCTTTTCTTGAGTTTAAGTGAACTTGTAACTCCCTTGATGGATGGATTATAGTACCACTATAAAAGTACCACTATGTGGTTTGTAAGGGCAGGTGATACAAGGTGATGAAGCATTCTTTTGGTTCTCTGAGGCATTTAGTCTAGGTGACACTGCCACCATGTAAGCAATATCCTTATCCTGATACCAACATGCTGGAAAAGACCTTCTATAGAAACACTAGTCAACAGTCCCAAAGAATAAACAACTTCAACAGCTAGCCACATAAATGAACCAGATTAGCTGTCCAACGTAAACAAGCCCTCAGATAACTCTACCCCACTTAACATCAGACTGAGACTCAGTGAAAGAGCCCAAGAACTGCCTAGCTGTTTTGAAATTCCTGACCAGAAATTGTAAGCAAAATAAAATTATGTTTTAACTTCTAAATTTTGAGGTAAACTGTCATTTAGCTGTAGTAATTGTGACAGTCATTAGTTCTTTATTATCTATCTAGGATGAAAGGTCTTATTAATTTGACAGATATTTTGTGAGCCTTCCTCTCTATCTGGCATAGTGGTACACCATGATAGTCCCACGAAGACTATCCTTACACCTTTTATTGTTAGATATTTGAGCCATTGAGTGAAAAGTTAAAAAACAACAACAACAACAACAAAAAACAAAAAACAACGATAACCCTGTTGCTGAAGTGCAGAACCTAAAAAGAGGGGGGTCCCTGCATGAAAGCTGCAGAAGTACTACATCTTTGGTCTGATAACAGTACCAAATCACAGACTCTTTCTATTAATCACCATGAAGCATGAAAGCACACAAAAATTGTAGGCCAAATTAACAACAGATAAAAAAGTTTGAAGTTAGTGTTTGTATTTTCTTTACAAATGCTTAGAATGAAGAGTGCATTCACCTGTGTAGTCACTCGTTCCGTCATCTTCTTCCTGCAAACACACTGTTGTTGCTATTGGACGGATTCTGCATCAATGCTGCATCCTTGGCCTTTGCTTTTCCCAAATCCACTGAGGAGTTTTCACACTGGAGATGCTTCAATCTCCAGATCAATTCAGAGAGGGAAAGATTTTTACTCTTCAAAATCCAAGACCTGTTAGCAGATTACAGTTCCTTAGCGTATCTCCACAAAAGATATTGCAGCTAATGAGGTCCAGAGGGCAGGGGCTCTTGAGAAGGCTTTAGCCTACTGAGATTACCTTGTGGCTGTGACTGACTGCAGCACCCACCTACCTGTGTGCTGACCCCTGTGCACAGTTCTGTTGCCTTCGCTGACCTGCATTCTGATTAACTCCGTATCTTTCCTTCATTCAGGACAGAGATTTTACCCTAAACATCAGCCCATTTCACTGGGACTGATACTCTGCTTATATTTTGCCATTCCCCCCCTCCCCCAAGCTGGATTTTCACTAATACCTCTCACTTATGGGCTAAAAATTCTTCCATCTACCTAGTTTTCATGTATTCAGTGGTATGTTTTGTAGTTTGGGGACATATAGGATTTTAGCCGTTAATTTCAGAGATCAAATATGTGGTCAGAGAACATAATCTTTAAGAAACTAATTCTTTAAAACTTACTGATAATTTTTGAGAGTTAGGATATGATGTGATTTTTTAAAAAAATTAAATGTATGATTAAAATGAAAGTACCTTCTGTGATGTATAAATTTGTTTATATCATAGCAAGTTTATTAATCACATCAATCACATCTCTTATGATTTTCTATAAATTTCCCCTCTTGGTTTCCAAGAATAGTATATTAAAATTTATGACTTCAGATACTGATTTATCTATTTCTTCTTTTCATCACTTCTTGTTTTGGGCCTATTTCAAGGCTATATTAAGACCATATAATGTTACTGTATAATAAGAATTGATCTAATTCTTGCATCGAGAGTATGCACTTTCAATTTTATTGATCTTTTTACTTTTATATCTATTTTATCTGATTTTTGCCAGTCTAGTACTTGTTGTTTTTTCTATACTTTTATTTGTAATATTTCTGCATCATTATTTTTAAGTACACCTTATAGAAAATAATACTGCTGAATTTTTGCAAAGAGGAGTTGATCTGTACATGTATATCTTTTGGTTATTGAATTTGATTATATTAAAATGATCACAATTACTTTCATATCAGGATAGGATATAACTTATAACTATGTTTAAGTCTTCCTTTTTTCTAGAATTTTTCCTTTTCTAATTTTCAGTAGGAGATAATTTTTCCCACTGTTTTAAAAAGTTATAATTCTGTTTTATCTATATTTCTTTAATATTTTAATGTTTTATACTTAGTTTTCTAATTCATATCTAAAACTGAACAATATATATATTTTATTTTCCAAACAGCAAGTACCTTTCAAAATGCCTAATGACAATTCCATTTCTTGTTGTTTCCTTCCACTCTAACCTATATTGATGTAATCCAGACTGTCAGTTCCAAATTGAGTACCTATGAATTGGGAATACTATGATAATAGTATTTAACTCATAGGGGTGTTGTGGCATTTTGAATATACATATGCGGTATATTATTACTACCTATGCCCTGCGTATATTTAACACTATGTCTAATGTTAGCAATAAATACAACAATTATTTGGATAAGTTTTTATTTATTGCTTTATTATATGGTAAATCTCACTGCTTTAATTTTCTTCTTGTTTGACTCAGTCATTCAGAGGGTTTGGTAGAGAAAGGCCAATGTGTGATAATATAGCTAAGAATATTTTCATTTTACATTTAAATGCTATTCTTTCTGGATGTAAAACTTATGATTTATTCCATGCAACATAAAATAGATAAATTCACCTATGCCTTTTTGCACTTATTATTGCAATTAGGAATTTGGATTTTATTCAGTGAAGTATTTCTCTTTGAAGTTGTTCTACTTTTACCTATCTGGAGACTTAGAAACTTCTTTTTGTTTTTGATATTCTTAAATTTTACGGTGCTGTCTAAATCTGTTAGCCCTTCTCCAGTCTTTTCTATCTAGCATCTTATGGGTCTTTACAGCTTGACCCATAAATTCTTAGATATTCTCACTCATTATATCTTCAAATACTTTGTGCCTTCTTTTTTTTTTTTTTCTTCTTGAAATATTCTTGAAATATTTAAATTAAAGCTCAAATGTATTAGAGTAACAAGAGATTTTGGGGGCAGTAGAAATTTTTATCATGGACAATAGTTAGAACTGGCAGTACATTATGAATATGAAGCAGATTAGCTTTTAGTCAGTTTTATTACTGTTTTCAAATTTTCTCCCTAAACTCTACCCACTTATTTCCTGCAAAGTAGAACTGTCCTCTTCATCCTGTTCATGTACCCTCATTTAACACTGATCAGGACAATTTGTTTCTGAATAAACTGTGGTATAGCCGGCATGTAATTTATCAACCTTCTTCATTAAACCTTATTACAGGGGCAACTTTAGAAAATTAAATTCACAGTAACATTTGAATTTAAAGTAGAATACAAACTAGGTTTATGTAAGAGTAAGGGTACTTTGTGAATAAGTCGTATGATTTAGAGAAAATTCAAAGCTAAAATCATCCCCATGTTAAAAAGGCAAAAGTTCATACTGTAAATGCATATTATTTTTAATAAGCAAAAGCTCATTGAAATGAATGAGACCTTTGCACTATTTTACCCAAAGCAATTTTGTGTAATAAGAGAAACTCCTTTGAGATAGTCTGTTATGGAATTTAACGTTAGCTCAGTAAATTGTTTCTCTGTTTCTTTCAAAATGAGAATTTGAAGAAAGTGAATGCAAATGGAGGTATAACAAGCAAAAACAGTGAACCTGTTGTTAATGACGAATCGTTTTTAAAGTGTAAGAGAAATTCAGTTATATGGTCACATCAAGTCATTTGCAAAAATATCAAACTCTCTAAGACTAAATGATTTAAAAGCTACAGCTGATGATATATTTATTTTGAGCAATACTAATTCTAGTAATTAAAGGAGAAAAGTCATCAATTGGAAGAGATTATGCTCTATTCTTCCAACTTCATCTCTCATTACTGCTATTTCTGTTCCCTGCCCCTAAACTTACATACTAGCCACTGCAGACATTTGCTTATCCCCAAAGAAGTTATCTTATATATCTGTGTCTTGATTTATTCTCTTCCCTGTGAAATGTTCTTCTTTCCCATTATATAGGCAGTTAAATTTTACCTTCCTTTCAAGGCCTACATGCAATCTCTGTCTCTTTGGGGCAGAATTCATTATTCTCTCCTCCATGGTGGAAAGGGCATTGTTCCTTGTTTTTATAGCACTGCATTATATACTTAGTATATATGAATTAACACTAGTGTATATATTATTAGTATATATGAATTTTCTGGCCTGAAAAATAAAGATAAGTTTCCATTTTAAATCTCCTCTTGGCTCCCAGGTATGTGTGGCTTTTTAATGGATCTACAATAGAAGCAAGAAGCAAGAACAGAATGTGAAAGCATAAAAGGTCTCTCATGAATAACTACTGCTGTGCATGATGAGGCAGTAGCCTGCCTGGTCAGGACAACAGTGCTGGTTTTAATGCTGTTACATCACAATTTATCTTCCACAATGTAGGTTTAGACTTCGTTGTCGAATTTGTCATTGTCCGTGGGGATTATGTGTGTGCATATGCCTGTGTATAGGTGTTGTTGCTGGCGTGTTTGATGCAGTTGTTGCTTATTAGTCAAACCACGATAACTAATAGATTTTTATTTTCCCAACCTGTCAGAGAATACTGGAGGTGTTAGGACAAGGTGTATCCAAATATACCTATGATTACGCTGTGGTATTATTTTAGACTAAATAGCACAGTAGTAAAGCTATCACACATATTTTCTAGCTCTTAACACAATATTGGAGTTAATTAGTGTTAATATTGGATAAATGATAGAAAGAAGGAGGAAAAGAAGAAAGGGAGGGAGGAAGAACACAGTCACAATACCATTAAATTATGTGGACACTATTTTGAAGTTTTACAATGGAGTTTAGTTTGCCCTACAGGTAGAAAATATAATCTGATATTTTGTCATTTGCTTAAAAAAACCACAATATAGAGCATGCAGTGTAAACAAGGAAAGGATCAAAGGAAACAGAGAAACATAGTTTTGTATTTTGGCTCAGGGCTGTATGCCATTTGCTTTCCTTGGAGGTTTGTTCTACATTTTTATCTGGGCCTCTAGGGATGTATACTTCTTTCTATCCCACTTATATTTTGAATGAAATTATTTAAATTGTTCTGCTTCCATTTTCTTCCTTATTTTCATCTGTCATTTAAGTAACAGTTTCTCCATATCTGTTTCTTTTTCCTTTTGCATGTTATTTTCTATTACCCAACTAGATTTAGGCATTAAAATACTTAAGATAAATTTCAGTCATTTGCCAAAAACAAAAGAGCTTTAAAATATGTAATGATATAGTTTATTCCATGCACTCTAAATGACAACCAGGCTTTATTATGTTGCTTTGTTTTCTACCTAAATTATGTTTTGTGACTCTAGATTTCCCAAATATCTATATTCATAATAGTTACAAGTTATTGTTAATATTTCTCTTTAAAACCCAGTTAACCAATTGTCTATTTACTGCATGGAAAGAGTTTCAATCCTATAAAAATGGACAATGATTTCCTTGGATATTTTAAAGCAGATATAACTGTTACATTTTATAGTAATGTTACTGATAAACATATTGATGCAGTTGTGCTAAATTTCTTTAGATATATATAATTTATTGTCAAGTTAGCTAACATACATTGTATAATTGTGCTTTTGGTTTGGGGATAGATTCCCGTGATTCATCACTTATATACAATGCCCAGTGCTCATCCCAACAAGTCATCACTCATTTCCCCCTCTTTCCTGCCACCCCACCCCCCACTTTCAACTCTCAGTTTGTTTTCTGTATTTAAAAGTCTCTATGGGTTTGCCTCCTTCTCTGTTTGAAACCATTTTTCCCTTTGCCTTCTCCCATGGTCTTCTGTTAAGTTTCTCAGGTTCCACATATGAGTGAAAACATGATTATCTGTCTTTCTCTGATTGACTTATTTCACTTAGCAAATGGCAGGATTTCATTCTTTCTCATTGCCAAGTAGTATTCCATTATACATGTAAATTACATCTTCTTTATCCATTCATCAGTTGATGGATATTTGGGCTCTTTCCGTGATTTGGCTATTTTTGAAAGAGCTGCTATAAGCATTGGGGTATAAGTCCCCCTATGAATCAGTAGTTGTGCTAAATTTCTTCAGCTCCCACTCTTTCCTGGTCAGGGTGATTAGCTATTCATCTATAGACAGGCAGAGCTAACCCAGCCTGTGCCATAATCACTGTCCCAGATTAGCTGCATAGTAAGTAGGAATCAGTCCTCCCTATCCTGAAAATTAAGAGAAGGGACCATGACCCAAACTGAGAAGGTGTGGCTGCTCAGCACCCTCCCAGTCTTTCTCGACAGCATTACAAATTTTAAGCTAACACAACCTTTGAGGAAGGACCATAGTAGGTGCTTGTCACAGACGCGTTAAAGAGACATCCATGCAGTTGTTTGGAAATCTATTTAAATAAAAATTTTTATATCCATTTTTGGATAAAAAAGAACTAAGAAGTTTTAAAAGAACTAAGGTCTTCCTTGCATTACATTCATTTATATAGTTAATAAGAAAAAATCTTTCACTCTTTCAGTTTATTTTATACAAAGATAAATAAATTCTATATTTTCTGTCTCCCAAACTCTAGCTGTGATACGTTCACACACGTAGTTAGCGTTTCTGAAAATTCTGCTATCATTTCAATGGAAAATGCTATTTAAATAATGTCTATTAACTACATGTAGGCTAGAAACAACACTTTATATTTTCCTGTAAATTAGTGATTTGTATCCAGAATCTAGATCTGTTTACTTCCCCTGATCTAAGAGGCTTGACTGGAATCAAGGGAAATAACAACATTTTGTGCTTCTCCTTTGGTTTATTTCTGTTTGTCTTTTAAAGAGTAGTTTGATTATACCTCAATTTAATAGTTTGAAGAAAAAGAAACATTCTTGTTTTGGCAAGAAAAATAATTCATATTTAAATTTATTAACTGATAAATATGTGTAGAGCTTGAAAAATCAAGTCTCCATCTAACAGATTCATCTAACATTAGGATGTAGCAGTGGTAGAAACAAATACCCGGAGATGGTATTTCTGGATCCTTTTGCTAAAGTGCTTTAAAATGTATCCTTGCTTCAGAGAGAAATATTAAATCTTTTCTTAAAAGTTACTGTGTTTGTTTTTACGCAGGAATGTCTTATTTACTGGGAGGCAAAACACAAGCTTATAATAATAATAATAATAATAACTTTAAATTGAAAACTATGAGTAGTTAATTTTTATGTTATATGTGATCTAGAGATTAAACAATGTTTAATTTATTTTATAATATAAAAAAATACTATGTCTTTTCCCCTTATCATTTCTACAATCAGTTTCAACAGCCCTTAAATCCTCATTAATATCCAGAGCACACATGCAACTAATTGATCTGCTGAGTTTCCCATAGAGAATCCTCAGTCTCTGATGAGAAATAAGGTCAGAAATAGAGCACTTATTATATTGAAAATGGTCATTGTAGTCACTTTTTATATACTATACATAATAAACTTGCATAATATAATGTAATTTAATGCAATTTCCTCATAATTAGAAATTATATGTTATTAAAATAAAAATTGCTTTTCTAATTGCCTGTGAGTCAGTCTTCTAGCCACATATATTTTATGAACTATGAAGAAAATCTATCCTTTAGGAAATAATTAAAATACTTTTATTTCCTTCAAGTAATTTTCTAATCAGTGTTTTAAAAAGCTTAAGCCCTTAAAAATACATCTTAATTTAATTTTCCTGTTGATTTTTAGTGTGAGTTTTCTACAGAACACTTCACCTCAGAAAGATAGCCAATTCACATCTCATTGTTAAGCATATACTGTGTAATTCAGATGTTAATTAAAGTCAGTTAATATCACATAAAAACAATTACCATCTAGAAAGTTGAATTTAAAATGTCCTACCATTAAACAAAAACAATTGAGTATGGTTAACATATTTGTTGACATAAGCAACATTTCTTGACATTATCATTTTCATTGGATTATAACAAGATGCTATTATTTCCTACCTTGTGACTTATTTATAATCTGTTTCAAAAGATAGAAACAGAAGAGATACTTCCTAATTCAATCGATTACTCTGTTATGAAATCAAACAAAGACAATATAGGAAATCTATATTAATAAAATCAAAGACAATACAAGAAAACTACAGATCAATATCTCTCATGAAGATAGAGATAAAATTTTTCAACAAAATATTAGTGAATCAAATCTAACAATATATAAAAAGAATTATAAGCCACAACCAAATGAGATTTATCCTAAATATTCAAACCCACTTTAGCTTTTAAAATCAATTAAGGTAATCCCTCACATCCCAGGCTTTAAAAAATCACATGATCACACCAATAGATATAGAAAAGCATGTGACAAATCCAACATCTATTCCTGAAAAAATTCTCTGTAAACTAAGAGAGGAACCTCTTCAACTTGTTAAAGATTGTCTACAAAATACTACAGTTAACATGTATGCATGTTATATATACATTAAGCATGACTTAATGGTGAATGACTTGAAGTTTTCCTACTAAGATCAGATAAAAAGCAAGAATACCTCCTCTCACCACTTCTTTTCCACCTTGTACTGGATATTGTAGCTAATTCAGTAAGACAAGATAAAGAAATAAAACGTATGCAGATTGGGAAGGTAGAAATAAAACTATCTTTGTTAGCAGAAGTTATCATTTATGTAGATAATCTACATGTGTAGAAGAATTGACAAAAACAAAACAAAATGCACCTCTGGAGCTATTAAGTGAATAGCCAGTTTGCAGGATACAAAGTTAAAATACAAAAGTCAATCACTTCCTATATTCTGTCAATGAACAAGTGGATTTTGAAATTAAAAATTCAACACTACGTACCTTAGCTCTCAGTGACATGGAATACACAGATATAAAATCTAACGAATATGTATGTAATCTATATGAGAAAAACTACAAAATTCTGAGGAATTAAATCAAAGAACTAAACAAATTGTTAGGTATTCCATATTCATGGATAGGAAGATTCAGTATTGTCAAGATGATGGTGTTCCCAAACGGATTTAGATTTAAAACAACCCCAATCAAAATCCCAGTTTGGACTTTGACAAACTGACTGTAAACTGTATATGGGTAGATGAGAGACCCAGAAGAGCCAACACAGTATTGAAGGAAAAGCACAAAGTTTAAGGACTGATACTATCCAACTTCAAGACATACTAAAGCTTCATTAACCAAGACATTGTGGTATTGGTGAAAGAAGAGACAAAATAGATCAGTGGAATGGAATAGAGAGCCCAGAAATAGACTTCCATAAATACAGTCGACTAATTTTGACAAAAGAGCAAAGGCAATACAATGAGTTAATATAGTCTTTACAACAAATAGTCCTAGAATAATGGGACACACATACACACACACACACACACACACAATGAAGCTAGACACAGACCTTCCACTCTTTGAAAATTAAATCAAAATGAATTAGAGATCTGAATGTAAAATGCAAAACTATAAACTCTTACAAGATAACATTGGAAAAATTAGATGATATTGGATATGAAATGTCTTTAAATTTTTTTTTTATGTCTATTCACTTTTGAGAGATAGAGCTCAAAAGGGGAAGGGGCAGAGAAAGAGGGAGACATAGAATCTGAAGCAGGCTCCAGGCTCTGAGCTGTCAGCACAGAGTCTGATTCAGGGCTTGAACTCACAAACTGTGAGATCATGATATAAGCTGAAATGGGACGATTAACTGAGTGAGCCACCCAGGCGCCTCTTGCAATGACTTTGTAAGGTGCAACATGAATGCACAACTCATGGAAGACACACTTAGTATGTTGGGCTTCATTAAAAATAGGTGTGTTTTGCTCTGCAAAAGGTAACATCAGGAGTATGAGAAAACAAGTCACAGACTGGGAGAAAATATATGCAAAAGTACCTGGAATATTCAAACAACTTTTAAGCTCAAGAATAAGAAAACAAACAACCTGATTAAAAAGTGGTCCAAAGACCTAATAGGCACCTCACCAAAGAAAATGTATAGATGGAAAATTAACAAATGAAAAGATCCTCCATGTAATATGTTGTCAGGGAAACACACATTAAAATAATGAATATCACTACATACCTATTAGAATGACCAAAATATGGAACACTGAAAACACCAAATGCTGGTAAGAATGTGGAGCAATAAGAACTTTAATACATTGCTGGTGAGAATGCAAAATATACTGCTAGTTTAGAAGACAGCTTGGAAGTAAAACTAAATACATTCTTACCATACAATCTACCAATTGTTCGTTTTTGGTATTTGCCCCAGTGGTTAAAAACTTATGCCCACACTAAATCCTGCGTGCAGAAATTTACATAGGCTTTATTCATAATTGCCAAAACTTGAAAGGAATCAAGATGTCCTGATGTCCTGAATGGAAAACTAAGCTCTGATACATCCAGAAAATTGAATATTATTCAACATTAAAAGAAATGAGCTATCAAGTCATGAGAAGATATGGAGAACCAAAAGCATATTAAGTGAAGGAAGCCAATCTGAAAGGACTATATACTACCTGAATGCAACTACATGACCTTCTGGAAAAAGAAAAACTATGGAGATAGTAAGAGATCAGTGGTTGCCAAGGATTGGGATAGATATGGGGCAGGAATGAGTAGGTGGAGCATAGAGGAATTTTAGGACAGTGAAAATCCTCTGGTAGCACAATAATGAAATGTTACTATACATTTATTGAAAATTATATACAACACCTAGAATAAACCCTAAGGTCATATATTGGTTTGGGGTGAAAATGGTATGTCAATGTAGGTTCATCATTGGTCACAGATGTACCACTCTAATGGAGAATGTTGTTAATGGGAGAGGTTTGTAGGTGTGATGGCAAGGACTGTAGGAAATATATTTTCCATCCTTTAAATTTTACTGTGAAACTAAGTCTACTTAAAGAAAATGAAGCCTTAAAAAATGTATATCAATGAGTATTTTTACACATTAAGAACATCTGTTATATTTGATATTTCTTTGTGTTTTAACCATAATGCCAATACTTACTTTAGAATGACTTAAGATATCATGATAGAAAACTGATAAAAATTTAGAAAATTATTACATTAGGAAAGAATCATCAGCAATTTTTAAAACTTCTTTGTCAATTTTTATACTTCTTTGAAAAAACACAATGGTATATCTATCTTGTTACATTCATGATCAATGGTACTTCTGAAATTCAGTTTATTTTATATTCTGAGAGAAGATTTGCAGATAATATTTATGCTGCAGCTTTTATCCCATTTCTTTTTGTTATGTTATTTATCTTGTGTGTTTTATTCCTAAACATTTTATTTGAGAAGTCACACATAACAGAATATTTACTATCTGTATATTTTAGTAAATTGCAATATAATGAAGGCTCATTTACCCACCTTTTCACTTGAGAAATAGAATGTTACCAATGCATTATGCCTCTTTCAATTTCATTTCTCTCCCTCCCACCACCAATAAACACATACTGGATTTTTATCTTATTTTTCTTGCTTTTCCTGATAGTTTTGTTGCATAGGCATTGATTCTTAATATATTACTTAGTGTTACCTGTTTTAAACTTCATCTAAATGGCCTCATATAATATGTATTCTTCTGAAAACAAATTATGCTTCAAATTGTTTCTTCATATTGATATGTATACTTGTGCTTTATTTTTATTAATTTTTAGTTTTATATTACATGACACCATTGCAGTTTATCCAGTTTACTTTTGAGGTACATTTGATTTATTTTACTTTAATTTTTTAACTTGTATTTTTTTTGCTGTGATCATACTTGTAATATCTGTAAAGATATATATTGAATGAGACAACTAGGTTACAGAAAGTGTACATACTTTTAACTTTGCTAAATCATGGCTAACATTTCTAATGTGGCTTGACCAATTTCTAGTCCTAAGTGAGGTGTATGAAAAATTCTTTATTCTTCCCACTACTTAGTATTGTCAGTGTTTTTATTTGTATAAATCACATATTTTAGATGCCTTTGTGTACTAATAGGAACAAACAACTTTTTATTCTCTTATATGCTATTAGTGTTCCCTCTTTTTAATATAGTATTGTTTTTTTTAGTTTTTACTAATATAGTTTAGTTTTATACTAATATATTCTCCATACTAATATTTTTAATTAGGTGTACAAAGGGAAAATACCTTCTCCATGGCTATAATTTGTCTTTTGATTCTCTTCATGAGCTCTTTTGATAGAGATTCTTAATTTTAATATAGTAGCATTTCATCAGACCTAGTACATGGAATGTCTTTTGAATTTTCTTTAGAATAGTTTATTCTATAACTTTGGCTTTGGTATATCAACCAGATTGATTCACAAGAAACCTGTGTTAATAACTCTTTACATGTATGAAAAGTTGTATGTGAAAAGTATGTTATAAAAATAGATAAGAAGCATTTGTTAGATGTGGATAAAGAAATAAACTCTATTATTTAATGTCCAGGTGAAGTGAGCTAATGAAGTTATCCAATTTTCCTTATCCTACATAGTAAATACATAGCTTATTGTTTCATTAACAGACATATGATAAGGTGTGAATCAGAAAAAAAAATAGTTTATCAAAGGATGAATATAACTTGGTAGGCTTAGTAACAGAATATGATTAGAATACTGTCTTGACAAGAAAACTTTTTTTAAAGGAATAGGCAAACATTAGTATAAACAGTGGAAATCTATGCATAAATAATTGCTATATCCCTCTGGCTAAGGCTTTTAATCTCTCCTTCTCTGCAGAGTCACCAGAGTACCTCACATAAGGCTTAAGTAGAAATGTGGAAGACCATCCACTAGCCACAGTGATAAAAGGGTAAAATATCATAGTGATGGAAAAAAATGCAGCAAAATTTGTTTTAGGTAACACAGACAAATAATGATAGAGATTCCTTAATTTTTATTTATATATCTTTTCCATTTTATTGTGAAGCTACATAAACTGGATTCTTATCAGCCACTGAAAGATAAAATACATATATCTCATAAAGAAATCATCACATAGTGACCACGTAGAATGAATAGAGCCAGTTAACTAAACAAAATTTAAATTAAAAAAAGGAATGGGGTTACCTGGGTGGCTCAGTCAGTTAAGCATCCAACTTCAGCCCAGGTCATGATCTTGTGGTCTGAGTTTGAGCCCTGCATCCGGCTCTGTGTTGACAGCTCAGAACCTAGAGCCTACTTTGGATTCTGTGTCTTCCTCTCTCTCTTCCTCTTCCCCATTCATGCTCTGTCTGTCTGTCTATCTCTCAAAAATAAACATTTAAAAAAAAGTTTAAAAATAAAGGAATGTATAGAGCTACATGATGAGATCCTTAAACACCTTTAGAGGGGGTGGATGCAGTTTTTGACACTATTAATACATAAATTAGACCCAGGAAAACCTAGTCAACTAAGAAAGCAAGATTGCTGCTTATGTCTGGCCAAGGACTGTTTACATTTCAAATGTTAAGGTCATGAAATATGGTGAATCTGTTATTTGAGGTTCAAGAAAAAGGGTCACCTTGCTTTGTGTTGGTGATTACAACTTTGTTCAGGATTTCAGACTAGAAGTATATAATTATGGAGAAGGAAGATGTTACCAAATGAAATCACCAGAACTAAAAGTGCTTTTGATAATAATTGTTCTTATAATTACTCTCAGCAGACATAATCTTTGAAGTAAAAAAGTTAATATAAAATAGTGACGTTAAGATTTTGATTGGAATTAGTAGAATTACCCCAGTGGCAATTCACCTATTTCTTGTATGAAATATAACTATATAATCATACATATTTCTAGTACTCTCTTGTTCTAAGTTTATTTATATTGAAGAATTTTATGGTGTTATTTAAAAACTCTATTCTTACTGTATAATCCTTTTTCTACAGGGATATTGAATTATATATTTGAATTTAGAGTTGATAATGACTTCAGTATTCCCAAATCTAAAATTACTTGGTCACTAAGGAGACGAAGATCCTTAACTAAAGAAATGGATGGTGACTGAAGACAATATTGAGGTAGAACTGATAAGATTTTTCATGAGTAAGTCTCCAAAGTTTCTCTACAAAAATAGTCACTCTGATTTTACCTTATATGGGGGAGACAGTTTTGGGTGAGGGGAAAATATCTATCAAGCTTAAAATACTGGGTACCTAGGACTAGAAGTTGTAAAGGTTAAGTATGGATCAATAGAGTTATAGCCACTGTGTTTAATCAAGTTGGGTCTTGGAAAATGACTTACTTTATAAAGTAATCATGGTCAGGGAAGATCAGGCTGAAAAGCAATGCTAATTTAATGGTAGAAGTCAGGATGATTTTAAATGTATGTCCCTATTTGAGCTAGAGATCACTAGGTCACAGTTCTATTAAAGGTAATGAGTTAATTGCATAAGAAAAGATTTATGTGATAAATCCTTAGATGTTTTAAATCCTAGTTTATTTCTCTCTATTGGCTTGCAGCTCTTTTAAACAAATTTAGTGCTTTCCTTAGGGTTTACAACATACATTTTTAATTAATATGAGTCTATGAGTCATACTGTTTTATGTGTAATGTAAGAACATTATATTACTATATTCTCAAATGCATCTTGTGGAATTGTCATATTCTAATTTTATTTGTACTATATAAATAGAATGCATCAATTGTTTTTGCTTGTCTGAGATAATTTTTACTTCTCTTTCATTAAAAAAATATTCTTCTCTTTCATTAAAAAATTCTTTCTAAATGTAGACTGCAGGTCTCTCTCTCTCTTTGTGTGCGCGCGTGTGTGTGTGTGCGCTTGCACGCACACGTGTGTGTTTATTCAGCATTTAAGAAGACATTACATTATCTTCTTGTTTGCATAGCTTCTGATTAGACATCAGATGTAATTCTTACCCCATTCATTCCTGGTTCTCTACAAGACGTTCTCTCCATTTTTTGTTTTTGACAATTTCAACATATCTAGGTGAGTTTTTTAAGAGGCTGTTTTGTTCATTTTTATTATGTTTGATGTTCAAAGCTTATTGGATCTGCAGTATGGTGACTGACACAGATTTTGCAAAATCCTCCTATAGCAAAATGTCTTCAACCTTGTTTCATCTTTCTTTTCCCTTTGGGATTCTACTATGTGTATGTTAGGATATGATATTATGTTTTGACTTCTAGAATTTCCACTTGGTCCTTTCCTACAGTCATTACATGGCTGAATGCACACCTCTGATCTTTCCTAATTGTGTACCTTTCTCATTAGAGCCTTTAACATATTAATGACAATTACTTTGCATTCTCTAATTATTCCAACACCCATGTCATATCTAAATTCTGTGATGATTTCTTTCACTTTTCAGTGTTATTTCTTGTCTTTTAATATATCTCTTACTTTTTGTTGATAGCAATCTTGTGTAGGACATTAGAGACTAAGGATTGTATGCTTCAAACATATTCTCCTCCCACTAAATGTTTATATAATAGTTTGTGTTATTCTTTCAGGAGTTACATTGGGGTTGGGGTTTGCTGTTGCTGCGGTTACTTCAAATGTTCCATAGATTTCAAATTTTCCTAGTAATCTTTATGTTGTGGACTGCTTTTCTGGAGGTTACTTTCTGAATTCCTCCTACTTTTTGAGTCTTTCAGTCATGTGATACCCCAAAAAGAATCTATCTCTTGAAACTCTCAAAGGTTTATAACCTTATTTTACATAATATCTGATAGCCTGGAGATAAAAACAGAAGAGTGGGTCATTCTGTGATGTTTGGATTAAGTCTTAATCTCATGCACGCACCATATTCCTTAGTCTCAATGGTGTGACCTTTACAAGTGCACCTGCTTTTCCTCCCAATTGTGGTACTGAGACTATCATGTATGCGTGTCTCTCTAACAGGGGCAGTACATATTTTTCCCACAGTTTACCTAAAGACAATTTTTTTTTTGTTATTCCCACCCTTGTAGACTAATATGTCTGTTTTGTTGTAGAGAGAGAAAATATGGGTCTGGACAGTTTCTGTAGTGATTGCTCTTTTCCTCCCCAGCCAGCACCACAAGAAAAGCTTTATTAAAACTCCACCTGATTTCCTTGTGAGTGCCTACTGGAGTTAGTGGAGGATAAATTTGCAAGATGGTGAAAAAAACCTTATATTGGGATTCACACTCTCACACTAGCCATCTGCGGTAGGCTGAATAATGGCTTCCCAAAGATCCCCATGACTTAATCCCTAAAAATGAATATGTTGATTATATGCCAAAGGGATTTTGTTAATAAGTTAAGAAGACTGAGCTGGAAAAATACCCTGCATGGTCCTGGTAGGTCCTATGTAATCACAAAAGTTTTTACAAAAGAGAGAAAAGATTATCAAAGTCAAGAGTAGGATGTGATGAAAAAAGTGGAGGTTAGCAGGATGAACTTTGAAGATGGGAAAGGGCTCATGAGTCAAGTCATGCAGGAAAAGGCAAGGGACCTTCATTCTCCTCTACAGATCACAGGAAGAATGCCACTTTGCTGACACCTCAATTTTGGCCAATAGGAGTCATTTTGTCTTTTTATGACCCAAATGTGTTTTAAGCCATTAAGTTTATGACAAATTTCTTCATTAACAATAGAAAACTAATACACCTCTCTCACTTTTGGCAGTTTATTATTTTTAATTATCTTTTTATCAGCTTATATAGTGTCTAAAGTTGTCTACACAAGGTAAGTAAATATTTAAATTCTTTTACTACAAGCAGCTGTCTTTCCCAGGCTTTGAGTTATTTAATTGCCTTCAATAATTAGCTTTCTGATAGCTCCAAGAAAGTAATTGTTTTGCAATTTCTCTTGCTTTTCCTTTAATTTAAGCATGGGAATGGTGTTTAAATGAAATAAGGAATCTGCCAAATCTGTTTTTAGCAATATTGTCCAGTAATAGAATTATTGATATTATATTCCCCTTTTAATTTTATTTGATACATAAAAAGAAAATGCAGATAAGTTTAGGAACTTATATAATTTAATTTAAATTACCATTACATATAATATGTGGTTTATTTCAAAATTTATGAGAACCATGCAAACCCATTATTTCTCTTGTGAAGGGCATATGAAAAATATGTAAGCTTATAAAATGTGTTTCTGAGTGACAAAATTCAGTGTTTTTGAATGTGATCATATAGTAGTTATGAGATTTTGTACTTATCCCTGAGATAATTGAAACAATCAAATTAAACTTTTTGTACACTGGTAAAATAGATGTATCAAAAGTTTAATTGTTATGCTTTATAATTTATACTTTATTTCACTAGATCATTTGGCTGCTTACAATTCATTTCTTAAAATAAAATACTTAAGTCTAAGAAAATATTTTAAATCAAGTCCATAATATGCAAAAGAAAAATGTTCTTTATTTCACTTAAAATAGCCAGTAATTTTCTTTATTTCGCTGTCCTAGAGTACCCTATAAACAATTCTTGCTTCATTTAAAATAAATCTTATTCTTTGAAAAACACAATATTTGATTTGTATCCTTGGATATAAAAATTGTCTTCCTAAGTTTGTTGTTATTCTTTCAACAAACTTATCTTTATTTAATAACTATTGTTTAATTTCTCCTAGGAGTGCTTTTATACAGTAAGGAAAATTAAAAACAAATAATACTCAGGGGTAGAATACTCAGAATTAACATTAGCATACTTCATAGTTTATTTTTTCCTTTTAAATATTTGTGATTAGTGCCACTGAATCTGAATCTAGGTCAGTCTAAAATATCCTGGATATAAAAGACAAAGGGAAAAAATAATTAAACTAATCCTTATTTCAATGCCCCAAACAGCTTCTGTATATAATAAATGTGTTATCCAAAAAGGAGCAATTAAAGAAGTAAAGAAAATCAAACCTGGTTTACATGCCCCACCTCAATACAGTATGTCCTATATTTTGTATTGCCTTTTTAAACAAAGGCTTAATATTATTATCCCATGTTTTCATACTATCAACAGTGTATGCCAATTGGCAGGTATGTGCAGATATAGAACACTTCTTTGCAGAGTGCCACTTGTTGGGACATATCACATGACATAATTTTTCCAAATTTAAGGTTGTTTTTAATTCTTTATTGTCCTTGGTGTACTTAAATAAAATACTAAATATTACTACTATGACGACGATCCCCACTTCTACTAGTAAATAATAATAATTTTTAATAACTCTTAGATTAAAACCAATTCCTTAGCCACAGGTAACAAATCTTCACTGGTGGAATGGAATACCTCTTGCAAGCCAGAAATATGTGAAGAATGAGTCTACAGAACATTATATCACAGATTATGGATCTATCTCTGGTCAGTATTACGAGAGCTACAGCCATGCTGTGGTACTACTCAATTCCTATGAAGTTACTTCAAATTAACTTTGAACACAGAAGTGGAGACAATCAAAACAATCTATGTTTTAATAACATGTAGACATCTGCCCACAAAACAGTTTACTTAAACACAAACATATGTGTTGACAGCCATAATATTGACACCAATAAATTAAAATAAATATTTTAGCCAAAGTTTTTGGTTTGGAGTAAATATTTGATATAAGTTGTAGCTCAAAATTGTTTACCATCAATAATAATTTTGTTTAAAAGATTATGAAAACTCAGTGCTTTTGAGTTTTATTGAACTTTATTGAGTAACATAGCAATAGCCTTGGTTGCTTAGAAGTAAAAATGAAATTAAGGATGCAAGTTGAAATATAACTGCAAATCATTCAGCATTGGATTCTGTAATAAGTAGTTGTTATAAATGCAGTTTCAGACATAAAAGTTGAACACCATGCCATAGAAGTACTGAAACCTTGGCATAAAAACTAATGAAAAGTCCATTAGTTACATTTTAGGGTATTGAAGAAACTGTATCAGAATGATATTCTTTTATTTTATTTTTTAAAGTTTAAATGGTTTATTGTCAAGTTGGTTTCCATATAACACCCAGTGCTCATCCCCACAAGTGCCCTCCTCCATACCCATCACCCCTCCCCCTCCCCTACCCCATCTGCCCTCAGTTTGTTCTCAGCATNAGAGGAGGGGTGCTGAGCATAGTTTCATGTTTCTGTTGGCCACCTGGATGCCCTCTTTGGAGAAGTGTCTGTTCATGNTGAGTTTATTTTTGTGTATGGTTTGAGGAAATGATCTAGTTTCATTCTTCTGCATGTTACTGTCCAGTTCTTCCAGCACCATCTTTTAAAGAGGCTGTCTTTTTTCCATTGGATGTTCTTTCCTGCTTTGTCAAAGATTAGTTGGCTGTATACTTTTGGGTCCAATTCTGAGTTCTCTATTCTATTCCATTGGTCGATGTGTCTGTTTTTGTGCCAATACCATACTGTCTTGATGATGTCAGCTTTGTAGTAGAGGCTGAAGTCCGGGATGGTGATGCCTCCCGTTTTGGTTTTCTTCTTCAATATTAGGCTATTCGGGGTCTTTTGTGGTTCCATACAGATTTTAGGATAGTTTGTTCTAGTTCTGAGAAGAATGCTGGTGTAATTTTAATTGGGATTGCATTGAATGTGTAGAATGCTTTGGGTAGTAAAAAGATCTACCCATTTTAACTATATTTATTCTTCCAATCAATAAGCATGGAATGTTTTTCCATTTCTTTGTGTCTTCTTCAAATTCCTTCATAAGTTTTCTATAGTTTTCATCATACAGATCTCTTATATCTTTGGTTAGGTTCATTCATAGGTATTTTATGGTTTTTTGTGCAATTGTGAATGGGATGAATTTCTTGATTTCTCTTTCTGTTGCTTCATTATTGATGTATAAAAATGCAACCGATTTCTGTACATTGATTTTGTATCCTGCAACTTTACTGAATTCATGGATCAGCTCTAGTAGGCTTTTGGTGGAGTCTGTCAGGTTTTCTATGTAGAGTATCATGTCATCTGCAAAATGTGAAAGTTTGACTTCTTCTTCTTTGCCAATTCTGATGCCTTTTATTTCCTTTTGGTGTCTGATGGCTGATGCTAGGACTTCCAGCACTATGTTAAACAACAGTGGTGAGAGTGGACATCCCTGTCGTGTTCCTGATCTCAGGGGGAAAGCTCTCAGTTTTTCTCCTTTGAGGATGATGTTAGCTGAGGGCTTCTCATAGATGGCTTTTACGATGTTTAAGTAATTTCCTTCTATCCCGACTTTCTGGAGGGTCTTTATTAAGAAGGGATGCTGTATTTTGTCAAATGCTTTTTCTGCATCTATCAACAGGATCATATGGTTTTTATCTTTCCTTTGTTGATGTGATGTAGAATGATATTCTTTTAGAAAGCAGTAAATTTTTAGCAAAAATGATAACTATAATTAATATTTGTCAGAACCTCGAGTAAGTCTGAGTTGATCTCTGAACACAAAACCAAGACAAGCACACAAACAAAACTTGACCTTCAAGGATCAATAATACACAGAAGAGAATGATGCTGGTCATTCTCAAAGACATTCCATTCTAAATCCAAAAGATATATGGCTTTTGAACAGAAAGCAGAACCCTACCTTAATAGTAAATACACTAAGAACTGGTGTTGTGTGCTACTGTTCTGGATGCTGAGATACAGGGATGAAGAAGGAAAAAGAGCAAATTTGCCTTTGGTGAACTTATATCCTACTGGCAATTAATAAAGAAACCATTTAGTGAGTCATTTCAGGTACAATGGGCTATCTAACTGATATAAAGAGGATATGTTTCAGGGACTTGGGAAATGGGAAACAGTTTTGGGTGGGAACAGAAAATTTTTCTTTCAGGAGTTGTTACTTGAATTGATCTAATGATGGAAAGAAAATACCCAAGAGATCATTAGGAGTGTTCTGAGCTTAAAGATTAGAAAGCAAAAGTATAAAATAATTTCCTAATCTTTACATGCTAATGAAATTTGCACAGTAAAGATCTCAGGTGTTACCCTGACTTACATTAGGGCTTTATATTTAAGTTTTCTTAAATATAAAAAAATTTCAATGAAAAGAAGGAAAATAACATGGAATCAAATAAAAAATAGCTACTAAGTTAGTATATTTTCATCTAGCTCTATCAAAATTCACTTTAAATGTGAATGTTCTATGGGGTGCCTGGGTGACTTGGTGTAGTGTCCAACTTCAGCTCAGGTGTCATGATCTCACAGTTTGTGAGTTCAAGCCCCACATCAGGCTCTGTGCTGACAGCTCAGAACTGGAGCCTACTTCAGATTATGTCTCTCTCTTTCTCTCTCTCTCTCTGTCCCTCTCCTGCTCACACTCTCTCTCTCTCTCTCAAAAATAAATAAACATTTAAAAAGAAGTAAAATAAATAAAGAATGAATGAATGAATGATTGTGAATGTTCTAAATACACCAGTAGAAATAAAAAGGTTGTCAAATGGGATAAAAATGCATGACATCGATATAAAAACCACATTAACCATAAGTATATGACAATGTGAAAATTAAAAGAATAAGGGAAGTTACAAAATGCAAATATAATCAAGAGAAAATTCAAGTGGTAACATCAAAGTGGACACCAGAATAGAGAGTATTAACAGGGGTAAAAGGAAACTTTATTTCATGATAAAGAGACTGATTATCTATCAAGACATAATAAGCTTAAGGTTTTTTTAACAGACCTTCAAAAGTACAAGGCAAAATAGAATTTAAAGAAGATATAGAGAAATTTGTAATTACATGTAGAACATTTAACACTTCTGTCTCAGTAATAGCAGAAGCAGGCATAAATCGTGTAATGATATGATCATCTCAAAAGCACCATTAACTACCATGACATTATTGATGTTTCTAGATATTACATGCATCCACAACAGAATATGAATTCTTCTAAAGTTTATACGGAATGCTCCTTAGTACAGACCACATTCTGGGACCTAAAATGAACTTTAAAATTTTAAAATAATAAAGATCCCACAAAGTACGTTCTCAAATCATAATGGAATTAAAGAATAAATCAACAATAGAAAGATACATAGAAAAATTCCTAAAATCTGGTGATTAAACAGAACATTTCTATATAACACATGAATCAAAGAAGGGATCTCAAGAGGAATCAGAATTTTTTTTGAGTTAAATGAAAGTGAAATACAACTTACTGAAATGTGCAAGATGCATCTAAAGCAGTGTTTAGAGGGAAACTTATGCCACAAATGCATATATTAGAAAAGGAGATATAAAATCTATAATACAAATTTTCTATCAGCATTCATTTCATAATAAAACTATCAACCAAGAACATAAAAGAGAGCCTTCATAACTTAATAAAGGGCATCTTTAAAAAAGCTACAGAAACATCATATTTAATAGTTATGTAATGAATATTTTTCAACCCAAGTTTAAGGAAAAGACAAGATCATCCTCTGTCACTACTCCTACAATTGCTGTACTGGAAGTTCTAGCAAATGTAATAAGGCAAGGAAAAGGAATACACATTCAGGTTATACTTAATAAATTTGACACAAATGTTTATAATATATATCAGCAATGAATAATAAAAATATCTTGATTTGATATTTGAAATAAAAAGCTTTGAGATTAGCACTGATTTGAAATAGTTAAAATTTAATTAAAACTACAGTATCTATATTAAGTAATTTATGAAACACTGCTATATAGAATCAGACACAAGAAATCAAGAGACATTGTTTTGGATTAGACAATTCATTAATATGAAAATGGCATTTCTCAATGTATAGATTCAATTCAATTCCAATCAATATCTTAGCAAGAAAAAGTGATTTGGAAAGGCAGTGATAAATACTACTAAAAAGTTGGAGATTTTAATTACATGATTTCAAGACTTACTATAAAGTTACAGTACTTAAAGCAGTTTGGTATTATCAAAAGGATAGAGATATTGATGAATAGAGTATAGAGCCCAAGAATAAACACAAATACAATCAAGCCCTTAAGAAGGGGTTTTGAGAAGTTATACAGACAATTTAGTGGAGAAAAAATCTTAACACTTATCTCACACCTTATGCAAAATTAATTGCAGATGGATCATAGATTTAAATGGAAAATGGAAAACTATAAAGATCTCAGAAGATAACATAGTAGGAAATCTGCATGGCCTTGCATTTGGCAAAGACATTTTAGGATATGAAATCAAAAGAAGGATCCTTAAAAGAAAAAAAATGATAAATCAGAATTTATAAATATTAAAAATTTGGCTCTGTGAAAGATACTGTTAAGAGAATGAAAATACAATCCAATGCCTAGGATGAAGTATTACAACACTTATGTGTGGTGGAATTCTATGTAGAATAAAAAAGAATTGTTAAAAATCACTATCATAAATAATTCCAGCCAAATAAAATGTATGCAGAGATCTGAACAGACACTTGAGAAAACACCATATATGGATAGCAAATAAGCTTATGTAAAGATGAACAACATCATTAATCTTTATGAAAATGCAAGTGAAAATCATAATGGGATAACACTGTACATATGTTACAACGGCTAAAAGAAAGCAAGCCAAAACAAGTCGGGAAATAACAAGTGCTCTTGATGATGCTGAGAAACTGAAGCTCATATATTACTGGGAGGAAGACAAAAAAGGTACAACACAACCACCTTGGAATGTGCTTTGGTAGTTGGTTGTTTTTTTTTTTTTTTCAATAAAGCTAAACATACACTTACCATTAGACTTAGTAATTCTACCACTATGTATTTACCCAAGTGAATTCAAAACTTGTATTCACCCATAAGTCTGTATGCAAAAGTTTATAGCTGTTTAATTCATAGTTGAGTTGGAAAAAAAGAAAAACTTGGAAACAACCCAATGTCTTTCAATAGATGAGTGGTAAGCACTCAGATACACATCCATACACTGGATTATTACTTGTGATAAAAAAAGTAACTGTGGATTTACAAAAAAAATATGGAAAATTTTTAAGGCATTTTACTAAATGTAAGGAATGAGATCCAAAAATACCGTATGATTTCGATTACATGACATTCTGGAAAAAGAGAACGATAGGGACAGAGAATACATCAGTAAGTTCCAGGATTGGATGGGAAGGGTAAAGTTGACTACAGAGAAGCAGCAGAAGGGAATTTAGGAGATGATGGAATTGTTCTGTGTGGAATTCCAGTGGTAGAAACATGGCTCAATGCATTTGTCAAGCCCATGGAATTCTACACCACAAAGTTTACTGTTTGCAAATGTAACTAACTATATTACTACTAATGTGATATAACTATAATGAAACTGGTGGAGTATAAAAGAACTCCCTGAAATAGCTCATGAAAGGTTTAGACTATGGGGGCTTGGGTGATTCAGTCACTAAAGTGTCTAACTCTTGATTTCAGCTCAGGTCATGATCCCTGTTCATGGGATCCGGATAGGGTCCAGCATCAAGCTCTGCACTGACAGTGTAGAGCCAGTTTGTAATTCTTTTTGTCTCTCTCTTTCTCTACCTCTCTATTGGCCCCTCCCCCTGCTCTCTCTCTCTCTCTCAAAATAAATACATATCCATTAAAAAAAGTTTGGTGGAGGGACCTGGCTCAGTCGGTTAAGAGTCCAATTTCAGCTCAAGTCATGATCTCAACAGTTCGTGGGTTCGAGTCCCACCTCGGACTCTGTGCTAATAGCTCAGAGCCTGAAGCCCGCTTCAGATTCTGTGTCTCCCTCTCTCACTGCCCCTCCCGCATTTATGCTCTGTCTCTCTCNGCCTGGCTCAGTTGGTTAAGAGTCCAGTTTCAGCTCAAGTCATGATCTCCACAGTTCGTGGGTTCGAGTCCCACCTCGGACTCTGTGCTAATAGCTCAGAGCCTGAAGCCCGCTTCAGATTCTGTGTCTCCCTCTCTCACTGCCCCTCCCGCATTTATGCTCTGTCTCTCTCTTTCTCAAAAATAAATATTTAAAAAAAAAGATTTGGTCTAGATACTACAATACAAAAAAATAAAAATAAGTGTGCCCAAAGAGTAAAATAGTTTAAAGGATTTAGCAATTCTGAAACTATGATACATGTGTATTATCTTTGAATAAATAATATACATACAATTAGAGCCAAGTCTCTTACTGTAGAAGAAAGAAGTTGTAAATAAGCAAAGGAAGAAATATTAGATGTTGGAGATACTAATAAGAATACATATTTGTTATTATATGTAGATATAATATATATGGTACAGAGATGAATATAGACGTGCATATACATGGCATAATATGTACATATGTACCTTTCCTAATGTTGTATGCCAAGACAGCCTGGAATCACTCTCTGTTCTCAAAGAAAGACACCTAGCACCCATATTTTGGTTTCCAAATATAATTCTCCAATTAAAGAAACCAAGACCTCTTTCAGAAATTGTTGTGGCAAGGAAAATATAAGAATATCCTACCATAACTTGTAGTGCCTAAAAGCAAGTTAGTATTATAAATACAAACAATAATAGCAACAATAACAACAATAAATAAAATAAGATGGAAGAGAAAGAGTTGAAGGAGAGGGAGATAATGACACAAGAGCCAATGAGAAAAACCTTCCACTGGCTACAACTAGAACAATTTGAACCATAAGATAAGCCATAAGATAACCAAGTGACAGTCTTGGATTGTCACTCAGAGAATAAAATCATCCTTGAATCCGTAATTATATGAGCAAATAATTCAATAAATAATTAAATGTAGGGAAAAGACAACTAGCTATTACAGAAGAATTCCAATTAATACATGTAGAAGAAATGAAGAATATAGAAAAATCTCCATTAGAACACCATACTAATTATTGCTGCAGTCTAGATGCATGGAGGAATACCAAGATTGGTAGGAGGAACTTAAGAAAAAATAGGAAATTTACATAGCCTGAAAGCTTCACTTCCAAAGTATCTATCAGTGACTATGGTGTTTTGAATACATTTATAAATTCTTTGAAACTCCTTCCTTCAAGAAGTGAGCTTAATTTCCTCCCCTTGAATGTGGGATTTCCTTAACTACTTGCATCTAATAGAATACAAGTGAGGAAGAGAAAAAAAAAACCAGCCAACTTTACATTGAGGAAGAGAATCTTAACAGACTCTACCCTAACCAAGAGATCGAGTTTAACATCATCAGTAGTAATAGTGATACCTTCTATTTCCTGATGCAGTGTGATCAGAGGGACACATCACCTCCCTACTGTGCTTCCTCAAAATCCATATCCTTAGTCTAATCATGAGAAAACATCAGATGAAATCATTGCAAATCATTTTATTAAATAATTAACAATACTTTCAAAAATGTCATGACATAAAAAAGAAAGATGGAGTCACAGATTTGAGGAATAATACATATCAACTCTATGCAATGTTATATCCCAGATTTGGTCTTGAAACATTAAAACACCGATAAGTGGAAACACTGAGAAGACCTGCATAATGTCTGTAGTTAATATTACTGTTATCAATGTTAGTTTCTTAGTTTTGACTATTGTACTATGGTTAGTTAAAATGTTAGTTAAAATATTAGCATTAGGGGTAGCTAATATGGGACGGGGTGAGGGATATGTGGGACTAAATTTACAATCTTTGCCAACTTCTCTAAATCTAAATTTACTTCAAAATAAAAAGTTAGGGGTGCCTGAGTGGTTTCATTGATTAAGCATCCAACTCTTGATTTCTGCTCAGGTATGATATCACTGAGTTTGGGCCGAATTTTGTGCTTTTTGCTGACAGTATGGAGCCTACTTGGGATTCTCTCTCTTCCTCTCTCTGCCTCTTTCCCACTCACATGTGTGTGTTCTCTCTTTCTCTCTTAAAATAAATAAACTTTAAATACAGAGAACACACTGAGGGTGGATGGGGGATGGGGGAGAGGGGAATATCAGTGATGGGCATTGAGGAGGGCACTTGTTGGGATGAGTGCTGGGTGTTGTATGTAAGCCAGTTTGACACTATATTATATTAAAACTAAATAAAAAGTGAAAAACTAAATTTTACACTTGAAGTTTTTCAGAATTATGCCATAGAAAACATAAAATATTTCAGAGAAGCAGTGCTTTAGACATATCTACTTAATATATAAAATCAAGTGTGTATTGGAAGCATATGCAAAATCATAGAGTGTGTGTGTGTGTGTGTGTGTGTGTTGTTTATATATTTTGTTAAACATTCTTTTTTTCATTTTGGGGCTATTGATTACAATATGCAAATTGTTGAGGAAAAATGTGATAAAGAAAGTGACATGCAAATACTGGCCATTTTCAGGGTGCCTGTGTGGTGCAGTCAGTTAAGTGTCTCACTCTTGGTTTCGGCTCACATCATGATCCCGAGTTCAAGCCCCGAGTGAGGTGCGCTGACAGTGCAGAGCCTGCTTGGGATTCTGTCTCTCTCTCCCTCTCCCTCAACCCCTCCTCGTTCATGTGGTCTCTGTCTCTCTCAAAATAAATAAACTTAAAAAATTAAAGACAAAATATAAACTGGTCATTTTGACAATGTATTTTTCAGAATACATCTTGCAATAGCATGTGAGAAATATACAACTAAACTAAGTTATTTATTGTGATTTAAAGAAGAAAAATTTACTACCCTGCCTTCTCAATACACACTGACGATTATCTGTGTGAGTCTGAGTATTAAGCAGAATTAATGCAGTACACTTTCCCACAAATGTTCAGTTTCCCTGTAGTATTGAGAGAAAGATGTAGCTGCCTGTCTTAAAAATAGATAGATGCAAAGCTGTTAGTGCAAGTGTGTGCGATTTTTGTTGCTTGGTATGTAGAGTGTGAAAGGTAAGACAAATCATGAATATATTTCTCTTGCTTGTATGTCAGTTTCTGCAGAAGTAGTGATATATTAGTTCTGAAAAAGTCTGTCCTTTTTCAGCAATGTCAAGAGATTCATATAGACAGGTACATACGTATCATATATATATATGTATATATGTATATATACATATATATGTTTAAGGAATGCTTTTTTTTTCAGCTTTAAAAACCATTATATTTTAAGCTCCACTGGTGTATAGATAAAGTAATTTATGGACACAGAATATTTTGTTTTCCATTTTAATATTTCCCTATATTGTATAATTCAGAAAGTTAAACTGAAATTATTTTAATATTTATTTTTAAATGTTTGATCATTCATTCATTCACTAGACAATTATTGTTTGCTAGCTTTTGGTATTTGTAAGCGGATTTCTGACTTGGCATACATCGTAGATAAGCTGAAGTCAGACGAAGACATACATTTGTAGGAAATTTTTCATGCTTTTGAAGCACAAAGGAGTGGAAAACCATTGGGAGGAAAAGATACAATTTCTATTGAATACTTAGAAGTCAGCATTTCTTAGACTTCAATGTAATTTCAAATGACCTTGTGATCTGTTCATTAGACCTGCTTTGGCAGCATGGGCATCTCTACTCAAATGAAGCCAAGGCTGGTGGTATGCAGCGTACAGTTGGGAAGGCAGGGCTACAACACACACCTGCTCAGAAATACCCCAAATCAGCCTCCAGAACACAGGCAGCAGGATACCCCAGCTATTCATACAAGGCAAGAGAATAGAAACGCTTAGAAAAGAGATGCCCCCAGTAGGGTATATGCTCTACAAGAAGAAGGGGTATTTTGTCTGTGTTGTTGATTTTTGCTATGATCCCATAACAGTGCTTAGCACATGATAGGTATTCAATAATAACTTTATCAGTAAATGGTTAATTGAAATGCATTATCATATGGAAGACAGGAAAGAATTTCCCGTGTAATAATTGTACATACTTATGTTTTAAAATTATGGAAGTCAAATATGAAAGTCAGATTTTATTAGAGTTAGAAGGTTGAGAGCATATGAAAGAATCTTTTGACAATATGTGAGAGCTAATCAATGAGCAAACAGAAAGGCTTTTATGATTATAAAATGTTTCAATATGGGAAAGCCTAACTAATTTCAACCAGGAAAAAGAAGGTAATGGGGGTAAGAAACTGTTAATAGACCTCACCACAAAAAGTACAATGTAAAGTTTGTACTTCACAATATGTGTATATTTCTGTATATATTTCTCTGTATATTTCTGTATGCAGGCAATTGATTTTCCTAACTTCTTTTTGTAATGTTTATTAATATTTGATAGGGAGAGAGAGAGAAAGAGAGAGAGAGAGAGAGAGAATCAAGTGAGGGAGGGACAGAGAGACTGAGACAGAATCAGAAACAGGTTCCTGGCTCTGAGCTGTTAGCACAGAGCCAGTCTCAGGGCCAAACTCATAAGCTGTGAGATCATGACCTCAGCTGAAGTCTGATGTTTATTCAACTGAGCCATTCAGGTGCCCCATTTTTCTAAACTCCTTAAATTTGGTATTTTGAAGAAATGGTGTTTACATCAGGATGCTGTTAAAGTTAATTGATATAACCTACTTAAAGCAATAAGTAAAGTGTCTTTACTGTACAACTATAATAATTGTTCAGTAAATTATTATTGATAATTATGGTTAAATAAAATAATATAAAATAATTCAGTGCCTAGATCAATAGGTAACTATAAGAGGTAATGGATGGAAAGGACAAGGTATTTCAGGGAAAACTGTGTGAGCTTGAGGAAGCCCACATGTTCTGTATATTAAATAAAAGCGGGAAGGGTGTTATAAGTTCTGCAAATATTAGTTTGTATAGGCCTAGAAAAATACAAAATGTTTCTTAATATTTTAAATTTCATCACATTCATGCCAATCTATGAAGATTTACTGAAAAACATACTGAGTCCAAAATATATTATACTAAAGCTCTCATGTTCAGGCTTAACAGGTTCAGAATCTCCCTGCCAAGCAGTCTTAAAGCTAGAAAAAGCATAAAGAAAATTTAGTAGTGAATGTGAAAGTGCATGCAGGGCACATGAAGAGTATAGGTTGCACTTATGTGTGTGGTTTTATTAAGGTATAAATCTTCTATTATTTTGCCAGCAAAAGGACAGATGGCGGCCCTCAAATGGAATCTGGATGCAGCATCCACATACTGAATGTCATTATACACAGCAACAGCTGTGTTTAGCATATCCTTCATTTGAATTCTAGTTCAGAGGAGAGACAAAAAATCATAGCCTGTCTATTATCACCAGGCACTATGTCCAAATGATAAAAACAGAAGGCTTTTCTGAGGAACTAAAATTTAAGGAGAGCATAGGCATAGTTTCTATGAAACCCAGGGTTAGAAAAATGACTAATTCTGGACCTGTGGAATATCCTGTATTTAATTGTACCCAGGAATTAAAAACTCAAGTGCAAGGGAACATAAGAGAGGTGATACGAGATTAAAAAACAAAGAAAGAAACAAACACACTAGCATAAAACACAAAATAGGAGAAAACACTTGGTCTTTATGAAATTTTTGTATGTTTTTTTTTCATTGTGTTTATTCAAATCCCACTCATACTTCTGAGAATGAGAGGAAAGCTCTGAATTAGCTCAGGCTACCCTAACAAAATATCACAGACTGTGCGGCTTAAGCAACAGAGATTTATTTTCTTATAGTTCTAGAGGCTGGAAGTTCAAGATCAGGGTCTGGCAACATCAGATTCTGGTGTGATTCTCTTCGTGGCTTGCAGAGGGCTTCTGCATGCTGTTGTCTCACATGGCTGTGGGCCTGGAAGGAGGGCGGAGAGAGAAACATCAAGCTCTGTTGTCTCTTCTTATAAAGGATACTAATCCTGTGAGATCAGGGCACAAGCATATGTCCTTATTTGATCTTAATTACTCCCTAGAAGCCCTATTTACAAATACAGTCACATTGTTAAGAGTGTCAACATGGGAATTTTGTTGAGGGGACATCATTAAGTATACAGCAACCTCCTAAACAAATAATATTGTAAAATGTGTGACCATAAATTTTCCTTCTGAAATTGTTTTGTAGACAACTTGGTCAGAGCAAGGACTCAGACCACCACCATGTATCAAGAGTGCATTCTAATATACGTGACTACTTACCAAACTGCATGACCTTAGGCCAGTCACCTCTCAAAGTCTTTTGTATTTGCAAAGTGAGAATACTAATGATATCTACCCTAAAAAATTTCTGGCAAGCAAGTACAATAAGCACTAATTAATAACAGATCTTATGAAATAAAATTGCCCTGAAAATAAAATTTCTCTTAAAATTTATTTTCTTTAAAATTCCATTGAAATATTTGTCTTTAGATGACAGTATTGTGAATGGCTAATTTCCCAAGGAATTTAAAAAATATTTGGGGGGGGCACCTGGGTGGCTCAATCAGTTTAGCATCCTATGTCGGCTCAGGTCATGATCTCGCAGTTCGTGGCTTCGAGCCCCTTATCGGGCTCTGTGCTGACAGCTCAGAGCCTGGAGCCTGCTTCAGATTCTGTGTCTCTCTGTTTCTCTGACCCTCCCCTGCTCACACTATCTGTCTCTCTCAGAAATAAATTAAAAAAAATATTTGGGATATCTCCAAACTTTAAAAGCATTTATTGAAAAAGATATTTTAAATATGCATATTCTTGTTGCCAATAATGATTGATAAAGATTTATGTGAGGAAATGATTTATATACAGAATAAATACTTAATTTTTAAATTTTTAAATTTATTTTTTGCTGTGGCTTAAACGGGTCATGAATGCATGAATGGAAAGTGATGGATGCTACAGATATAAAAGGAAAAAAATTATAACTGACAAATTTATGCAGTTCTATAATAAGTCCAATTTATAAATGGCTAAAATAAGACACAATGAGGTTGTTAAACAAAGCCACACAGCTAGTAAGGCATGGGGCAGGATTTGAAACTAAGAGATATGGCTCTGGTGCCTATGGCTTAAACTGTTATAAGAGGTTATTTGAGATTAAACTGACTGCTCTAGCATGACTTCCTGACTTCAAAAATTTTGATGGGGTTACTAAAGCAGTTCCAGAAATGTGATTATCAGTGTACTCAGAAGTGATTCATTCCTTAGGGCCTGATATGCTCATCTAACAGAACATATTCATTTAAGAAGAATATCAATTTATTAATTATAATAAAAAATAACTAGGGGTAACCTAAATTGTTATGTCAGCTCTACAGCAAATCTGTGTCTCACTTGCTATTATTTTATTGGTGAATCTTTCATATTGTCATTCAATTCTTTTGCATGATTTTATTTTGGGGGTGTACCTGTTAAATAATCACTTTTAACCATTTGACTCTTTAAGGTTCACTCTTCCTGCTTAGTGCTGTAGACACAATGACACATACCCATTTTTATAGTTGAATATGGCTTACCTCCTAATAATTCATGAACAAAATTTTCCTTCAAACATAATACCCTTCTTTTTTTTTAGAGTCATTGTTTTTTAGTTATAATTAAAACCTATTTACATCTTTTTGAGATCATAATGTATTCATCTTTACTGGTTGTGAATGCTCCCTAAGTTTCTCAGTACCCCCATTTATAAATAGGCTCTTGAGTTTCTTAACATTGTTTCATCTAGTCAATTATTTAAAAATTTTGTTAGCTTACTGACCAGAAAGAAATAAGACCTTTCCTGACGACTCTTCAGTTTTTCCAGGGAAGAGTAAAGGAGTAGTGGTCAACATATATTGCCAAGGTGATTAAATAGTTTCTCTGAAAATAAATGTGGTATTATTGAAAAACAAAAACAAACAAAAAGACAACAAATTTTCAGTTAATGCTGTGATTTAAATCTTCCAAAATATGTAAATGCATTAAGAGCAATCACTCAAGGGGCACCTGAGTGACTCAGTAAAGCGTCTGACTTCAGCTCAGGTTATGATCTCTCGGTTTGTGGGTTCAAGGCCCACAACGAAGTCTGTGCTGACAGCTAGCTCAGAGCCTGGAGCCTGTTTCAGATTCTGTGTCTCCCTCTTTCTCTGACCCTCCCCTGCTTACACTGTCTCTCTCATAAATAAATAAAACATTTTAAAAAAATGTTTAAAAAGGAGTAATCGCTTAAGTTGGGGGTCTCTAATCATAATAAAAAGTCTATTAAATAAACAAGTCAAAGAATCCTTTTGAAAGTAATTGAGAATATACACGAATGAATTTTCTCCTTTAAACACTGATCAAATAGTAATCCTTGACGTTATGATAAAAAAAAATATGATCTGGTTTCATCCTTCTCAGGCTCCCATCAAGTGGAACAGCAGACAGACATGACAATAAAGATTAAATTCTGGTGTAGGTTCCTAAACTTGGTCAATTCTTCTTACTCATCAGTGAGGTGGCTTCTCTTGGGGTGTTCTTAGAGAAAGAAAGCAATGAAAAGAAATGTGAAGGCCAGGGAAATGGGGGAAATAAGTGTGGCATGTTCCACGTGAAAGGAGGTGAAATTTTCCAAGGTTTCAGATTAGCTTCATTGTGTATGCGTGTGTGGAAAATTTAAAGAATATAAAGAAAAAGCAATGGTAAAATGAACTCTCTGAAGCCAGTACCCAGCTATAATAACCATCATCTCTTTGTTTCAGACATCTATTCATGTTTATTGGTATCTTCTATTATTTTGAAACAAATTCCAAATATACTATTTAATTCACAACTATTTCAATAAGTGTTTCTAAAATAGAAGTATTCTTTAAAAACTGATATCCACAATTAGTGTACTAAGCATATGATATCTAGTTGTTTCTTTTTTTGTGAGGTTACAATGGCCATTGAGAAATTTGCCAAGACCCTTTTTTTTTTTACTTTTTAATTAGGTATTTGTTAAGTGGTGATATTCTAGTTCTATCATTTCTCTTTTTATTAGCTGGATTACTTCTATAGGGAGAAACTAGCCCTCATCATCTACTTGGGTTGGTTACCCTGAGGTACAATTCATAAAGATAAGAAATGCTTGATTCTATCCCTCAATTCACCATTTTTCAGAATAAGGAGCTACTCTATAACATTTTCAAAGTATGTCTAAAGATGTTTTTTATTTGTGTTCTTTAATATGATTTTTGAATTAAACATAACATTTAATGTGCTTCAACCGATTACTGTTAACAATTTAATGAAATTAAAACTCTTCTATATATTACCAGTGCAAACCTCTTCAGGTTAGTTACTGAGTCTGCTTTACAAGAATGGAATAATTTTTAGCGGCTTCCTTGTGTTATAATATTCTCAGTGTCCAGGTTCATCTTTTCCACATCCTGCCACAGAACTGGGCTGTATGTCGAACAAGCACAAGTTCCTCTGGTGTAAATGACTAGAGCTTTGCCCTTGGTTCCTGATTTGTTCCCTGCTTTTGGCCTTTTCAGTGGTTAGAGTAAAACATTTCTGTAAGAGAAATTTCATCACAGATTCATACTGATATTTTCGATTCAAATATGATAATTTTACCATTTTACCTAACTTCTTTTAAATTGTATTCATTTCTCTTTTCTCTTTGGTTAAAAATCTTGGTTCTTAATGACTTTAAATAATTACTTGGTTTATATGTTACATATGTATGAAAACTTACCAAAATGCTTTTATCGAAAATGGTTCTAGGTTTGTTTGCAGTTCTTGTTGTTCTTAGTTTATATTTCCTTCCTAGAGAGTATAGTCAATTTCCTATGTTTTCAGGTCACTTGGAATAATTTCTTTCTGCTCGTTTAAGCTGTCAACTCAATGCAAATTTTAGTTTATTTGCTTTTATGTCTTTCTGTGTTGATTTAAATTTGTTGTTATCTATTTTTCACTCAACTATAACTAACCTACAGTGTTATAATAGTTTCAGGTGTACAGTATAATGAAAAAATGTAGTTATATAAAATGTTTACATGTTCTAATATAAAATTTAGAAAATAAAGTCTGTACTGTTGGGTAGATAAATAAATAATAAGTAATTAAAGTCAGAAAAGTCTAGTTGTCATCCCTGGCTCATTTTATACTCTTACTCTCATGAATAAATAACAATATCATTCACTGTATGATTTAGGCTTTCATTTTTAAAATAAATAAGAACATTTGGATTTGTTATCTGAATTGCTTAGTTACTTGTGGGAGAATTTGTAGAAATTCAAAATTACCACCATCTCTCCTGAATACTATAATTTATACCAATATAGTGTGGTATGTATTATCTCATATATCATCAGATACATGATTTATCAAAGATATGATACCTTAATGATACATATGTGAAAATCTTTGTAGAATATAATTTTGACCTCATTATACAGTGAGGATTTAGTTATTTTAAAAATATTCTTCATGCTAAAAGAATATTCATCATGCTAGTGTTTTGCCTACTTTTATGACTTAGGACTAAGACCTGTTAACTTTAATGTCTCCTTTATTTTATAAAATGAGCCATGAAAATGACAAAAAATACATTTTCAGTGACAAAATATGTTTTTGAATCATTTGCTTTTCATTCAAAGCTGCCATGCCCAAACGTGTTTATAATAGATATTAAATAAGGTTACTCAGCCAACATGGGAAACCTTGAAGAACTTCAAATATGTTTTAAATTCTATTTCTATGTATTTTAATACACAATATCAGTTTTTTACTTTTTGAAAACTACAGTACTATTTAGGTCTAAAATTGTGCTATGAATTTTGGATCTTAAAGCAAAGTTAATCAGTCAGAATGCATATTTTAAGAACTTATGTTAGTGTGAGAAATATATTCTTATTCCCAGATGATAGCTCCTTCATCATATAATCTTAAGTTAAATCTATCTGTTACAGTATGAAATTCAATTTAATTGACTGAGTGACAAATTGGTTTAGTCTGTCATTATTAAGTAGTTTTTAATAGTCCCATTGTGTAGGTGACCATATATATGCCTGGCATTCAAAGTGTGTTTTCTGTGTAAGCATGTCTTTACCATTTCACCTCCTTTGAAACTCTGTAGAAGCACCTTATACAGTTGTTTTATTTTTTGAGGTGACATCGCATAGAGGTATTAGAGAAGAGAAAGACACAGCATTAAAGTGCTATGAAAACTAAATTCAGTACCCCAAGATAAGCTAAGCTACTTCTGAGCTACTTTAATAAAAACCAAGTGCAGATGACATTAATTACCTGCAATATAACAAAATAGGTAACCTGAAAAAAATCTCAATAAAGAACACCAACAAATCATGAATGAAATTAAATAAATCACATTTCGAAGAAATGAACAAAGAAATCCTTAGTGATCAAAAATAAAGAACAGAATATAAAGTGGGTAATCAGACACTACTTTTGTGAATCTTGGTAACAGAGAAGGTTGAGTATTAAGAGGTCCACAGAAAGAGATCAGCCAGGCTTGAGTTCTGCAATTGAGTCTCCTATGTAAAATAGCATGCTCAAAATGCAATTCCTCTAATTCAGCAGTGGAAGAGAAAACACTTTAAAAAGCCAAATTAAAAAAGAAAAATGAAACTGAAAAGAATTATCAGCTATAGCTTAATTCTGAATGGGGTAAAAATACTCACAACACCTATTTTTAACTAAAAGAAGCATATCTTCATGCAAATCTGGAGTTTAAAATTATGTAGTATATATTCCTAGGATTTTTTTAAGGCAATACATTTTCTACATTTTGACAAATCCTAGAAAAACTGCAGAACTCACAAAGACAAAAACAATATTTGAATATGGCCAGAAAAATATCACCCCCACACATTTTTTTTTTACACTGACAGCATACTTTTTAAACAACAACAGTAATAGCCAGAGTGTAAAAATCCCATACTGAACGTGATGACACAAAAATAACAGTCAACATAGAATTTATTATCATGCATAAAATAATTTAAGAATGCAGCCAAAACAAAGATATTTTCAGACAAACAAACACAGAGATTTATTACTAAAAAACCTTCATGTAGGAACTTCCATTGTGTACTTTGGATGGAGGAAATTAAAACCAGAGGAAGAATTAAGATGTAACATGATCAGCGAACAACAACAAAAAATTGTAAACATATGTGTAAAACTAAACCAAGTTTGACTACGTGAAACAAGAATATGGTTACTTTTGCACCTAAAAATAAGGTAAAACTGAAATAATGGCTTAAGGTACTATGTAAGTTGCTTGAAAGTTACTTGCAGTTAAAGATTTATTATTTTCTAGTACTGTTCAAAGGAATAGTATGGGAATATATTAACTATAAACTTGCTTAAAATAATAGGGATATTAATTAATTGGGGATGATAGTTAAAATAATTAAAATATAAAACATAATGTCCAGAGCACTAGAGAAAGAAGAATGATAAACCCAAAATCCAAAACCAGAATGATAAAATCCACAAATGGAATGAGGTATGGGAAAGAATATGGAAAAGGCAGAGTAAGTCCCAATAACAAAGCAAAATATTGGTATAAATTCAAATATATCACTAGACAGTGCTAATGGACTTAATTCACCATTTAAAAATTTTAGATAGAATTTTAAAAATCTGAGTTCTTTACATGAGCCACAGTTAAAGTTTACACATAAATTTCAGGATAAAGGAATACATATAACGATATATAGTATATCAAAATATGATAACATTACTAAGTGGTAAATAAAAGATGATCAGATAAAATAGAGTAAAAGGCAAAATTGTTACTAAATATAAAGATCACTGCATATGTTAAAAAATATAATGCATTGGGAAGAAACAGCAATTCTAAATTTGTCACCATAAAATAACATAACCTTAAATATGTATAAAGCAAAGATCAGCATGGTTACTGAGAGTTTTTAAATTCACCAATATTGTGGGAGATTTTAACACCTTTCAAGTCACAGGCTAATCGTGGCCTTTGAGGATACAAATGCCTTAAATAGCATTAATGATGAGCTTGACTTAAGGGCGATGTATAGGATCCTAAATCTAGCAGTTCAGAAATTTTGATGCTTCTTATTAAAACACAGAATTTTTAAGAAAATTTACCATATGCTAGCCCATAAGACATGTTTCAAACTTAAAGGATTACTATTGTGAAAAGTGCTTTCTCTGACAACAGTGTGATTGATAGAGAAGTAAAAATAACTGATAATTACTGAAAATGTAAAGATATGCTATTGAATAAATCATGAGTCAAAGAAAGAATCATACAGAAATTAGAAACATTAGAATTAGAAAATACTTAGATACAAATATTATCTAAATGGCGTAGAACTAAATTAGCAGGATCCAGGGGAAATAAATTGAAAGTGACATTTATGCCATGAATGTTAAACTTAGGAAGAGAAAAAAAGGAAAAGAAAGTAAATGTTATATTTAAGAGTGTGAAAAATTTTATCAATAAACCACAAAAGTATTGCAATAGGTAATATGATAAAGCGGGAGTCAATTAAATAAAACAAACAAACAAAAATAAAGATACAATAGAGAAGGCAAGGCCAGTGTTTGAACTGATAAGGCTCCGGTGAGATGGTCAATAAAAGTAAGAGAGAGGGGCACCTGGGTGGCTCAGTCAGTTAAGCATCCAACTTCGGCTCGGGTCATGATCTCACCATTCATGAGTTCGAGTTCCACGTCAGGCTCTGTGCTGACAGCTTAGAGCCTGGAGCCTGATTCGCATTCTGTGTCTGCTTCTCCCCCACTCATACTGTCTCTCTCTCTCTCTTTCTCTCTCAAAAATAAATAAACATAAAAAAATTTTTAAAAGAGAGAGAAAGCAGAAGTAATAAATTATTAAAGAATAAAATGCGGACAAAACTATAAATGGAGACTAATAAAATAAGAAGTGAATACTAGTAACTACTTTAGAACAATTAACTAGAAACATGACAAAATGGACTATTCCCTAGTAAAATATAACTAAGCAAACTTGGCTTAAGATGAATTAGCTAACATCCATATATCTACAAATGTATTAAAAATCTGACTTTGTATACGAATCAAGAGAGGAAGAGAAAAAAGAAAGCATTTGCCCCAAATAGTTTTTTCAATGAATTTTACCTAATGTTTAAGCAAAAGATGGTGCCAATATTAAAGTATTTTAGGCAATAGAAGAAAGGAAAATTATAGGCTCGTCTTATTTATGAAACTAGGATGCAATGGAAAATTTTTTTAAAAAGAGAAATAAAGCTAGTGTTGTAAAATAGAAGCAAATGTAGAAAGCACAGATTTCTTTCCTTTAGGAAATATATATTAATGAGTTTATCACATTAAGAAATCAAAGAAATGTCATGTGGTTATCTCTCAATAACTCAGAAAAAACACAGAATGAAATTCAAAACCAATTTATTGTTTAAAAAAGAACAACAAAAAACAAACTAAACATAGATGAAAACGTCTTATCTTACTACAAGATACTGATCGAAAACCTACTTTGGACACTTTAACAAAGTTGAAATTTTAAAAGCATTTCCTTAAAAATGAGAATCAGACAAGGATGCCTACCCTCAATGTATCTGTTCAATATTCTACCAGAAATCCTATTAAAATTGAAAATAAGAAAATAAACACAAACTACATTTCTTTATTTCAAAAAAGATTTCAACTCCATACTTAACTATTGATTATGTATAGATAACTTATTAGAATTATGAAGGTATTCAGCAAAGTTGCATATAAGATTAGTATTAACTGTCCATTTCTATAGCTCACCAGCAGCTGATATATTTAAAAACTAATAACTTACAATAAAACAATGATACAGGTATTTATAAGTGAGTTACATTAAAATTGAAGAAACGTTATGGTGAAAATTCAGAACTTTTTATTAAAGACTTTCATTAAATTTTGGAGGAATTTATAAAAATAAAAGATATATAATGTTCATGGATAGAAGAAGCAAAATGATAAGATTATTAATATTTTTCAAATTATCTTTAAGTTTAGGAATCTGACTAATCATGAATTTGGCAATTAATTCTAACGTTTAAATTGGGAGGTTATGAACTTTGAATAGCCAAGAATATTTTGAATATTTTGAGAAGAATAAGAAGTTGTGTGGGAGCTACTCCTCAGATATCAAAACATATTATAAAGTTATATGACCAAGACATTGTATAGTCTGCTCATAGATAAAGAGAGTGGAACTAGAGTATAGATTCCAGTCTATAATACATGAAAATATGACATGAGAGAAAAATAAGGAAATGATCGATACAAAATTAAAAAGACGTAAACAGTTAGCTCTCTATGAACAAATGAAATTGAACCTCCAATTCAGACAACACATAAGGATCAATGTATAATTATAAGAGAATCATTTTTATGGTTATTGGTGAAGAAATATATTGCAAACAATACACAAATTATGTTTGACCACATTGCAATTTAAAATTCTATAAAAATTGGGGCTTCTGGGTGGCTTAGTCGTTTAAGCGTCTGACTTCGGCTCAGGTCATGATCTCACAGTTCGTGGGTTCGAGCCCCACATCAGGCTCTGTGCTGACAGCTAGCTCAGAGCCTGGAGCCTTTTTCAGATTCTGTATCTCCCTCTTTCTCTGACCCTCCCCTGCTCATGCTGTTTTTCTCTCTCTCTCAGAAATAAATAAAACATTAAAAAATTTTAAAAAACTAAATAAAATTCTAAAATACTTAAAAAAGTAAAATAAAATTCTTGTGCTAAATAGGAAAATGACTATGTTACAGGCGGGATAGGAAATCTATGATGTTTGTAACTCTCGTAACATTAGTACAGATTATATTAGGTGCACTTCAACATCATTAGAAAGATATCCAATCTAGAAATAGCAAGATAAGCAAATAATATTAAGAGACAACTCACCAAGGAGAAACTTGATTAGCCAATAAAATGAAATGGAGTTTCAATAATAATCAGGAAAATCCAAAGTATCATAAAAATAAGATACTTTTCATCTTAAGTTTTACAGAAAACTTTTTGTTACACATGGGAATGTTAATTGCTTTAATCACTTGGAAAGACCGAATTAGAAAAGAGTGCATTTGAAGGTAGTGATGCCTTTTCTAGTCCACTCATATATACTATAAATTTGTGCATATTGAGGTGTGTAAAATATTCAGAGCAACTATATTCGTAAAGGAAGAAACGAGAAAATATTTAAATGCTTGCAAAAATCAGGAAATATATTTTATCCATGCAGTGGTATGTAATATGGAGAAGTGTATGAACTAGAGCTACATGTATCAATATGGATAAATCTCAAAAACATTAATTTGAGTGAAAAATGGTATAAGAATATGGAGTGTATAATGTGGTTTGTATGGGGTTTAAAATTATGCAATTTGACTAACGGTATTATGTCTTAGGAACATAAATGGCCTCAGCAAGGTGAAATTTTGTACATAGAATTAAGTATCAAATTCAGCATAGTGGTTACCTTGTAATATGGCACCCGGTTGATGGAGTGGCTGACACTGTGATTTTCATTGCCTTTTGAAATGCCTCTTCGTAAGGAGAGCAGTTACAAAGGTGTTGATTATTTCATTCCGTATGCCTTTGGTATATTTGAAGTGGTTTTTAATCTGTTTAGAAAGTCAACTTCAGATTTTCTACTTTGGGTTATAAAGGGAAAATTCTTGCCATTTTCTTGAACCCAAGCATGAATGGATGACTTAAAAAATGTCTTACTGTAGCCCATCTGAATCCTGTCTGTAATATTTAAATGACAGCACTTGTAACAGATAACAGAAAGAAATAGCATATATGACTAAAAATACTTATTTTGTTGTAGAACAGTTTGATGTCCCCTGTAAAGTCCCTCCTGTGTTATCACTATGATCTCTCCTCTACTAACTATGAGTATCCTCAAAATCTACTCAGGAACAGGATTAATGATTTTGGATATGGGTATTGGTATGCTTTTTGTTACCTCTGAAGGCACGCATCTTCTGATTACTGATGTTAGAAAGACCTGTGTCTTCAGGGGTACTGGCCTCCATACCTCTCAGGGACAGTTCAGAAGATAATGTCTGAGGCCGCATGTTAAACTCAATATACTTCCTGTAATATACACACATTGTGATGAGTTCTCTGGTTGTTTAATATTTCACACCCAAAAAAAGATAGAGCTCGTAAATAGCGTACTGCCTGCTCAGATAGGCCTATAGAATCCCAGAGAGAAAAGTTAGGCTCTGCATTTTGATTAACACTTGTTTTTCTTCTATCACAAAGCAATATGGTTTGGTCAATTGGTCATATCCAGGTTCTAATTCTGAATTCTTCGCCTACAACTTATGAAAACCTGGAAAAAAATCCTTGAACTATTGGGTATCAGTTTTTTTTTCCTTTGTGAAACTAGAAGGACAAACCTTATTCATAGAACTTCTGTGAGTATTAGGCATGTGGAATTTTCTAAAATATTGGTTAGTAATAATTTATGTAAAATATGTAAAATCTCCAAATTCAGACATTCTTCTATAGATCTTTTGTTTTTGAAAGATCAAATTAGTTTATCCTCTGAAATCTAAGATTTAAGAAGAAAATAATGAAGGCTCACACTAAAAAAGAAGAAAGAAAAGAAAGAAAAGAAAAGAAAAGAAAAGAAAAGAAAAGAAAAGAAAAGAAAAGAAAAGAAAAGAAAAGAAAAGAAAAGAAAAGAAAAGGAAAAGAAAAGGGTTGCAATTCCAAACTGAGATATTTTCAGTCTGTGCTCCAGTATCTCCTTTCACTCTACTGAGGAAGAAAGAATTCAGATCGGAGGCAGTATCCACCGTTGTATATCTGCTCACTGCAGATTTCCTTTTGTTTTCTATTTTTCTTAAATTAGGTGCAGCTCCTGGTTAAAAGCAAACTAATTTTTCCAGTTTGTGTAAACTGGGAAAAGAGTTAGGACAAATATTTCTGAGATCTTGGAGGACATAATAAAATTTTACAATACTATATACTTATTGTGCAAGAGGGAGTACAGAAAGACCTAATTAAAAACAAAGCGAGCCTGTCTCAAGTATGTACTAGACAATGTGCTAAGTCTCTTACAAAATTATGCCAGGTAGGGCACACTTGAGCTTTGTCCTACGAAGTAAGGGTTATTATTAGCCATTTTACAGATGAGTAAACTAAGGCAATTCTTATGCTCATTTGCACATATGATCTAGTAAGTGGCTGGACTAAGATTTGAAGCCAGCTCCTTGCCTACTAAACCAATGTTCTTATACTCTAACTAGCACCCCCACATTCTGGCCTATTTTCCACTGACCCTGAAAATGACATAGCGTTCCATTCAAAGAATATTCTATAATGACAAACAGTGAAAGGCGGTAAAGCCCTAAGGTCTCCAAACTGCAGCAATAGCTATCAATCACACAGCAGATAAATAGATTTCAGAAGTTTTGTGTACAATATGTTCTTGAATTTGGGCTTAAGCTCAGACTGACATATAGTATTTCATTGCTAATGTGATCTCTTTCTAGCAGAGGGAACATTCTTTTTTTTAAATTGCATTGCATAACTTGTTTGCTTCCTAGCAAAACAATTTTTGAATTTCCGTATAATTTCTGTTAAATCTATTTTTAAAGTTGAAGCTTAGGTCAAATGCGAATATGAATATAGATTTATCCAGCATGCATAATTTGTAGTCTGTGTGGAACTGAGTCATCTGTCTTCAGTATCTGGCAGTCACGTGAGGAGCTCTCCTGCTAAGAATGACCTATTCATCCTTCAAATAAACATCCACAAGAAGAACAAAAACAATATCTCTTCCAAAGAAGAGACAACATATCGTGCGTGAGCCGATGTACTTAAGTCAGTTCTGTCAACAATCTTTGGAACTAAAATTCCTCATTCAGAAAGCACTCAGAGATGCTGAAAATTCTGAATGTAATCAGTTTAAAACACATTAGGATTCTACTCTTTTTAAAAATATAAGTGAGCGACCAAATTAGTCAACAACTTTCTTGACTATCTCAGAACTATTTCAGAGTATAAATTATTAAGAAGAATATAAAAGTCTATATTACATCAAGACATTTGTTATTCTGTATTCCTCCCTGTTTGATCAGGAAAATATATCTAATTCTCCCTTATTATCTGTATTCTTCTCAACCTCATCTATGTCCAAAGAGTTAGGCGTAAGGCAAAATGTTTCAAAGACTCTATATGGTCTATGAGGGAAAAAATAAACCACCATTTCCACAGTCATAGATTTTTTTTGGAATGGCTGTGCCATTTTCAGCAAAAATGTAGAGTAATACCAACTATAGAATAAAACATATTTTTTGAATATTTTACACGGTTTTGTATATACTGTCACTAAAATAAGTAGGATGAACAGATATTCTGAAAAACCCATCTAGTTTGAAAATGATAAATGACCATTTGCTCATTGTGTACTATTCTGACAAGTTTAGGATAGGATTTGAAGGAATGGTTTAAGAACTTTAGGGAGTATAAAAGTTCTATCCCTAGATATGACATGACTTCTCATATTTGTGTGAGTGTTCACAGAACTGGAAAGTTACATTCCTTTTCTGGCAAAAGGGTTTGAAGAAAATGCATTGGGTAGAAGAACTTTAAGCTATGTATAGGATTTAAAATAATGGGGATACAACCAGAGAACTTAGCAGCCTATAAACATTTGAAAGATCAATTCTAAGGATTTATTATTGCAATTGGTCACATTTATTTTAGGGTTAATATATCTTGCTAACAAAAAAATTAAGAATTAAAAATTGGAGGGGCGCCTGGGTGGCTTAGTCGGTTAAGCGTCTGACTTTCCGACTTTCGCTTAGGTCATGATCTCGCGGTTTGTGGGTTCGAGACCCGCGTCGGGCTCTGTGCTGACTGCCAGCTCAGAGCCTGGAGCCTGTTTCAGTCTGTGACTCCCTCTCTCTCTGACCCTCCCCTGCTCACGCTGTCTCTCTCTCTCCTAGAAATAAATAAAACATTAAAAAAAAAAAGAATTAAAAATTGGAATTCCATGATATTATAGCAAGATTACCTCCAATTTGAATCTCCTGGTTCAGGATTTCAGGAGTATTACACTACTTTTTCCCCCATAGCATTAGCTATTTGAGATAACGAAGACAATTGTTTTATAAAGAGTCATCTGTGGTACAAAAGGGTAAGGGAATGAAGGGATCTATTCCATACTTAAATGAAAAATATATTAAAAAATTACAAAGTGTCAACCACAAAAATCATTCCTGCAACAAATGATGACATTTGAATATGAATAGATGGTAAACCTCAATAGACTTCCAGCCTGTAAAACTGTGAGAAATAATTTCTGTTGTTTTCCTGTTACCCCATTTATGGTACTTTGCTATAGTAGCCTGAACAGACTGAGACAACAGTTAAGTTGAAATACAGTAGTTTCCCTTTACCAACAATTTTGCTTTCTGCAATTTCAGTTACCTGTGGCAGATTGTGGTCTGGAAGCCCAGGAGCTTCCTTTTGATCTATCCTCAGGTCAATAGTAGCCTAATGCTGAGTCGCAGTGCCTACGTCATTCACCTAGCTTCATCTCATCATCTAGGCATTTTACCATCTCACATCATCGCAAGAAGAAGAAAGGTGAGTACAGTGTAATAAGATATTTTGAGTGAGAGAGACCACATTCATATAAATTTTATTATAGTATATTGTTATAATTGTTCTGTTTAATTATTGTTGGCAATCTTGTACTGTGCCTAACTTGTAAATTAAACTTTATTGTAGGAATGTATGTATAGGAAAAACATAGTATATATAGGTTTTGGTATTATCTGTGGTTTCGGACATCCTTTGGGGCTTTTGGAACATATGCCCGCAGGTAAGATGCAGTTACATGTGTGAGTCGAGTTGGGAAGAGGTCTGAGCTGGATACTCACTGAGACTGATCAGTCTTTAAAATGTATTTAAAGCCATGAGACTGGATGACTTCTGAGTCAATACTAATAATAGCAGAGCATGTACATGGCTTATAGTAAACAAATATATTCTAATCATTTTTCTAATAGTATATTAAGTTCCCTAGTCATAATTCTATGAGATTGGTACAGTTAGCCCAATTCACAGATGGGAAGCCAAAGCACAAAATAGTTAGAATTTTGGCCTAAGATCATAGAGAGATTATCAAGAGATTAAGTATAAATAGAAAGGAGAATTCTGAATATACTTCTGAATGCACAGAGGTTAAACAGTTAGAAGTCTAAGAGAAAAAAACAGGCAAGTATTATTCCCAGAAGCCAAATGAGGAAAGTTTTGGACTGAGAAGGGAAAGAAAATTTTAGGATAAGAAAAAAAAAAAAAAAAAAAGGAGGGAAACAGTTTGAAAACAAATGGTGAGAGAAAATTGCTTCAGTGATGTTTGTGAGTAAACAAAAGGGAATTGATACATTAAATGACTTAAATATTGTTAACTACGATTGTGAACTCAGTGTGTTTGATTATTTCAAGAAGTTAAATTTCTGACATGGCGTATAAACAATTCTCAAAAATGATATCCCATATGTTTACTAAAATTGTATATAATTAAAGTATTCTGAATTATTATAAAAATACTTAACATGAAATTCTCTTATATACTTCAATTATAGCCTCTTGTCTAATCTTAATTACAAATTTAAAATGCAAAAAATTAGTATGTTAGGACAAGAAATTAATGTTTATGATTTTATAAAAATATTAGAGGTATTTAAAATATTAAAACTTATATTTATCTAGTAATTATAGTAGCCTGTTCTTAATTATAAAGACTGATTTTAAACATAATTGGGTGTAGCTAATATTATGGGAATAACATATATTTATGTGTTTGTGTGTGTTATGGTCTACTCTATTATGTATTATTTATTACATACTTCAATATATATCTTCCTGGGGATACAGATTCATTTGCATTAAATTAAGGTAAGTAAATCAAAAGATGGCATGGCCAAGATGAAATTTCTTCCTGAACATTGGAAGCTGAATGTTAAATATGTACAAAAGTATTTTGCTCAAGACACTAGAAAATACATTGAACGTAAACTTCAGCTTTGTCTGCTATATTCATGTTGGGCGATAATCCTAACCTTCCACTTTAAAACATTTCACTTCTAAAATTCAATGTCCCACATTCCAAGGGCTTATATCAAGTTTCAACCTTAGCCAATTGTTTTATATCACCTTCATCTTTTAATGCCTGATCTGGGTAGATGAGACTCCTTATTCTAGCCCAACTTGCAAATACATTCCTTCACTTCTTGATTCTTTACCAATTTACTACTGCTTATTTGCTTTCTAAAGTCTTTTCTCCTTTGTCTAACTCTACATGACAATGTTAGTGTCACTTTGTTGAGTGATGACCAACATTGCTTTAAGTTGAAAAATATAAAGGAAAAAAAATGAAATTAAAAGTGAGGAATGAAGCAACCACACTGTGTGGAAAGTGAAGTGATAATTTAATAATTGTGTTATCTTGGAGTAAAAAAAAATAGGTGAATGGAAAAAATAAAGGTGTACTCTTTTGACCGCCAGAATCTCAGTGTCATAACCCAGAATATAACTGTGTGTGTGATACATATATGAATATCTACTTTGTTTTTGCAGCCCTGATAGAGTAGATGCATAATTCTAGAACAATATAGATGCCTAAAGTAAAGACTTATGGTTTATAAATTTCTGAACAAAATCAAGCATAATATTAGTATTCCAAGTTATAACCTGAGTACTTTGGGAAGTAGAGACTGAAAAATAGAATTATTCAATTATGCTAAATTCTTTTTGAGAAAAAGTAAACATATTTTTGTTTTTAACTTTTATAATTATAGAAACATATTCATTTATATTTTTTACTTTAAGATAACTATTAGTAAAATGAAAATGCACATCAAGAAGAAAAATGAAAACATAACAAATATACCAATATAGTAAAAAATGTGCATTAAATGGTTAAAACCAAGGCACTATGAATGTGTTTAATAATCAAAGTACAACAATATCTTTTTTTATAGGAAACATGCAAAAAATGAGAAAAAGAGTTGACAATGAAAGCATGGACTAAGATAAATGATAATAAAGATGGGGTTAGGATAAAAGCAAAGATGGCAATTTATATCTCTAAAATTAAATTGTTAGACAATAATTTCTTTGATGAAAGGAGTAATGTGTGGAATAATTTATTGTCATGACTTTCTATGTCTTTGTTAAAGCACCAAATATACAAAATAAAATCTGTTCAAAGGTAGAGGGAATATGTCAGGGGTACAATCTTTTATTTTTTTATTAAAAATTTTTAACATTTATTTACTTTTGAGAGAGGCAGAGACAGAGTGCGAGCTGGGTAGGGACAGAGAGAGAGGGAGACACAGAATCTGAAGCAGGCCCCAGGCTCTAAGCTGTCAACACAGAGCATGATGAAGGACTCAAACTCATGAGCCATGAGAGCATGACCTGAACCAAAGTTGGATACTTAACAGAATGAGCCACTCAGGAGCCCCACAGGGGTATTTTTAAATGTTTTAACATTCCTAACTAACTAGACAAATACAATTGTTTAAATATGGATAATGAGGCTGAAGTTGATGTATAAATATGTATTTTAAAAATTTATTGAGTGTTTATTATGTATCAGATACTTTTTTCTGTGTTTCAATTTGTATTTAAATTCTAGTTAGTTAACGTGGTGTGATATTACTTTCAAGAGTAAAATTTAGTGATTCATCACTTACATATAACACCCCGTGCTCATGACCGTAGGTGTCCTCCTTAATACGCATCACCCATTCAACCCTTCCCCATCAGTCATCTGCCCCCCAGAAACCCTCAGTTTGTTCTCTATAATTAAGAGTCTGTTTTACAGTTTGCCTATCTCTTTTGCCCTCCTATGTTTATCTGTTTCATTTTTAAAATTCCACATAAGTGAAATCATATTGTATGTGTCTTTCTCTGACTATTTTGCTTAGCATAATATACTCTAGCTCAATCCAAGTCCTTGCAAATGACAAGATTTCATTCTTTTTAATGGTTAATATCCCATTATATATGTATATATAACGGACTACATACACACACACACACACACACACACACACCCCACATCTTTATCCATTCATCATTTGATGGACATTTGGGCTCTTTCCATAATTAGGCTACTGGTGATAATGCTGCTATAAACATTGGGGCGCATGTGGTCCTTTGAATCAGTATCTTTGTATCCTTTGGGTTAATACCTAATAGTGCAATTGCTGGGTCATCGAGCAGTTCTATTTTTAACTTTTTGAGGAAACTCCATACTGTTTTTCAGAGTGGCTGCACCAGTTTGCATTTCCATACTCAGTGTAAGAGAATTCCCCTTTTCTGCACACTCCACCAGCAGTATTAGACACTCTTCATGCTGGAGGGACGGTTGGGGGTGGCAGGTAGAATAAAAAATCCATGCCATGAAGTAGCTTCTTGTGGGCATTCTGATCAGGAAGATATATATTACTGACAAGAGGCCAGATGACAAGCAAACTTCCTTCACTTTTTAGCTGGGTAGACTTTATTCAAGTTCATTATCTCTTTTATTTAGTTTCCTCATCTGAAATGTACATTATTTTAAGGATTAGGGTTGTTTTAAAATTAAATATATCAATATGTGTAAAGCCTTAGAACAATATTGGACACATGGTAAGTCTTGCATACAGGTTGGCCACCATTATTAGCCCTTTTATAATTCCTCATAATGTTTCCATAAGTAAGCCTTATATGAGGCCTTAAACTGAACCTCTGTGATTCAATAATTTTGAAATGCATAATTCACATCTTTGCCACAATGCTATTAAACTAGAGATTAATACAAAACAAGTTGAAACAAACCTTTAAAATTGCCTACTGAGTAGAGATTTTAAAATGCTCTTCTTTAAAATATTTTTATTTATTCCTCAGAGACAGCTGAAATGCTTGCATAGGTCTCTATTCTTTGCCCTCCATAATTATCTTTTAATATTTTCATTATTTTAAAATGTTTCTATTTTCTCTGCCTTACATCACTGGTAAGAATTTTGGCGTATGATGGGCATAGAGGAGGACACTTATGGGGATGAGCACTGAGTGTTNAACATCTGCTATATGTTGCTTTCTTCTTGCATTTTAAATAAGATATTGCATTTTAAATTCCTTGCAATCTTTCCATATTCTATATTATTTTAACTTAAACTTTAATTTAAACTTGACCAGTTAACTTTTCACTTAATTTTGATCTCTCTTTATGCATCTCTCCTACTGTTTCATAATAAGTGTGTGCTTACATTTTATTTATGATGTCTATCAATTCTTTAAAGACTCTTATACAAAATAGCCTAGGGAACTATTTATCTTCTTCAGAGTCTTCTATATGACTTTCACTTCTTATTTTATAGTATCTTTTCATGCCAAATATTGTTACACATGTATTTGTGAATGAATATATAACGAAAGCATCACTTGAAATTGGAGATTGGAGGCAAGGTATTAACTTCCATCAGAATTGCAGCATTCTTGTGTGATGGGTTAAGACTGGAGGCAAAACCCTGCAATAGACAAAATCATCTTTACCTAATTGGCTCTAGTGATGACAAGTGATTTATTTTTCTTCAGGCTGTTATGGAATTATCTGTATTTTATTATAGTTGGTAGATATAGAGGACTGTGAAAGTTAAATAGGCCAGGACTTTTCCAGGTACTTCATTATAGCTACAATGACTTGTAATTTCAGATTGTTAGTAGCACTAGAATCTAAACTGCTCCATGAATAATAACCTATGATGCAATAAATGATTTCTATGGAGTACTATCAAAAATCAATTTCTCTAATTTTCAGGAAAAATTCAAAGGTTAAATGGGGCAAAAACCTAAGGCTTGGGAGGATTTTTGTTCTCTATTTTTGTGAGAAAAAATCCACTTCATTATGTTGGGGATCGAGAGTGGTATTTACCTAAAGTTGAATATTTGAAAATTAAAAAAAAAATACTTATTTGTGACAACTTATATGAAGTTCTAATTACCTATTGAATGTTGTTTCTTTACCAGGCACTCTTCTAATTACTAAATAGTAATATTTATTACCCACAATTTGTAGATGGAGAAATTAATATACAAATATGTAAACTAACTGGTCTGAGATACACCATACAGTCAATGTCAGAGATGATATCTAAACACGTGTCCTCTGGTTCAGGTACTACATTCTTAAGTTACTCTAGTAGAAGTCTCCTATGAATGATGTCAGCCTGATCTGAAGGGAGCACATCCCAAGCAAAGTCACCAAATCAGTCAATCAGAACCACACCTTGAGAGCCCCATTTCCCTTCAAGAATATGTTTGCCTGTTCCTTGAATCTTATAATTTGTTGCTGGAAGTATATACTGGACTCTAGGGCAGTGACATCATTGACCAAATGATTACTGATGTGACTCACAAAAAAAAACCAAAAACAAACATTTGGGCATTTGTCAATTTTAGTATTTTTAGCATATTTGAAATACACACAGAAAACTTACAGTATCTTTAAGTTTGGCAACACTTTTAAGCACTTTGACATTGGAAAAATAGAGAACCTCTTTTAAATTTTTTTAATGTTTTATTTATTTCTGAGAGAGAGAGAGAGAAACAGCATGAGGAGGGTCAGAGAGTAAGGGAGATACAGAATCCTAAACAGGCTCCAGGCTCTGAGCTGGCTGTTAGCACAGAGCCTGACGCGGGGCTCAAACCCACGAACCATGAGATCATGACCTGAGCCGAAGTCGGACGCTTAACCGACTGAGCCACCCAGGCACCCCGCGACCCTCTTTCAAAGGTTTCCTTGGTATATGTCCATTTTATCAGAAAGTATTATAAATAATGACTCTAGTATATGTTAAGGATCTCTTTTTATAAAATTTACAACACTGATAAAGTAATGTAACAATTTGTGCACTTATGGCTTTGAGTTTTTGCAATCTTGCAATTGCTGCCTCATAAAATATACTATGAAAAATATTTTCACATCTGGAACTATTGTGCTAAATTTATCTCAAATAAAAATATAAAGCTAAATATACATCTCATCAGGAGTTATATATACCCAGTTTTCACTCTAATATATAGACAGTATGTTGAGATGTTGAGAATACAGCAAGAATATATTTTCTTTAATACACTTTTTTTTTTTCCTAAAAGGAGGAGGGGGCAGAGGGAGAGAGATAGAGAATCCTAATTAGGTCCATGCTCAGCATGGTGCCTGACACAGGGCTCTATCTCATGATCCTGGGATCGTGACCTGAGCCAAAATCCGAGTTGTTTGTTTAACCAAGTGAGCCACCAAGTGTCCCCATATATTTTTATTTCATTAACAAAGGATTTTCTGAAATATTTCCTAACTGAGGGAAAAGCTAGTAATATCCTAGACTGAAAATATTAGAAAATCTACACTCGAATCATACTGTATGTGTTTTTCCCATTCATTAGCATTTCTTTCTATGTAACTTTCTTTTTCAATTTTTTAAGGTTATTTACTTATTTTGAGAGAGACAGAGGCAGTGCAAGTGAGGGAGGAGCAGCGAAAGAGGAAGAAAGAGAATCCCAAGCAGGCTCTGTGCTGCCAGTGGAGAGCCTGATGCGAGGCTTGAACCTATGATCTCTGAGATCATGACCTGAGCCGAAACCAAGAGTCAGACGGTTGAACGGACTGAGCCACTCAGGCATCCCCATGTAACTTTTAATAGTGTTTGCTGACCTAGGAATTCATTTCCATGTGACCAAATTGTTTACTGTATATTATATCAGCCATTTTTATCAGGAAGGAGTAGTGTTTCCCCAGTGGTATATATTTTTTCATTTATCACTATTATAGAAAAATATCCACAAAGAGCTTCAAACACACCATTATATTTAGTGACATTTTGCAAATACTGTATTACCATTAGATTTTTTAAAAATGTAATTGTATTAAAATACATATAACATAAAACTACCATCTTAACAATTTTAAATCTGTAGTTCAGTAGTGTTAGGTATATTAACATTGTTGTTCAACCAATCTCCAGGTCTTTTTTCATCTTGCAATACTGAAATTCTATACTCATTAAGTTATAAATCCCATTGCCCATTACCGCTCCCCACCCACCCCCCTCCAGCTACTGTCAGCCACCATTTGGTTTTCTGTCTCAATGAATTTGACTACTCGAATTATCTAATTTAGATGAATAATACCTTTTTGTCCTTTTGTGATTGATTGGCTATTGTAGCATATGTTAGAATCCCCTTCCTTTTTAAAAGTTGAATAATACTCCATTCCATAGGTGTACAACTTTTGTGTATCCATTCATCCATCAGTGGACATTTGGGTTACTTCCACTTTTTGGCTATTGTGAATAATGCTGCTATAAACATGGGTGTAAAAATATTTCTTTGAGATCCTGCTTTCCATTCTTTTGGATATATATGTAGGACTGGACTACAGTAATTATATTTTTAATTATTTGAAGAACCACCATACTGTTTTCCATAGTGACTGCACCCTTTTGCATTTCCACCAATAGTACACAAGAAATTCATATTTCCATATCTTTGCCAACACTTGTTAGTTTCTGTTTTTTTTGCCTGTTTTTGTTGTTGTTTTGTTTTGTTTTGTTTTTTAATGCTGGCTATCTTAATCATTGTGAGGTAGTATCTCATTGTGGTTTTTATCTGCTTGTCCCTAATGATTAGATGTTGATCATCTTTTCATGTTCTCACTGGCTATTTGTTTACCTTGTTTGGAAAAATGTCTATTAGAGTTCTTTGTCTAGTATTTTTGCCAAGTTTTGTTTGTTGATTTATTTTGTTTTGTTTTTTACAATTAGATGTTAAATATCAGTTTTAAAAGTTGTAGAGATATGTTTTTCCTAAAGCTTAATTTTAAAATATTCATAATGCATGTGATGAATCACTAAATTCTACTCCTGAAGCCAATATTACACTATATGTTAACCAACTAGGCTGTAAACAAAATCTTAGAACCAAACAAAGTAAAATAAAATCAATTAAAATAGAATAAAATGAAACATTCTGCTAGTTTTGATAGTTCATGTATATCAAAGAACAGAATACCTATAGGACAGTGTTTTTTGTATTATATTTATAGCCATTATTATCAATTGATTTTTTTGATAGTTTTTAAATTTGGATTTCATATGTAGATAGAATCTTATTATAAAAACCTCATTTTAACCTACTTATATAGGTGACAATGAATCATACCACAAGAAGTGGTATATGTGCTATTTTCTGATCTGTTAGAATTCCAGTATTGACATTGTCTTCACTTGTGGCTTCTCTGTAGGAACATTTTTCAATTACTTGTTGATTTTTCCCAGCTACATCACACAATATAATTAATAGATATACTTAATTATATACTCCCTTGTTTACTTGATTTTGAGAATTGCTTCCTGGGTCCCAACCCCTCAAAGATGATGTTAAAAGTCCAGGGTGTTAGAATATTTAGGAATAGAAATACCAATGTGTTCAAGATGAAATAAAACTCTTGAGTCCATGGGACATATTAATTTTATTTTCTCTTCAGCTTTGAATTCCCACTATTTAACTACCTTGTAATGTCATTTCTGTTTCCTTTTTGGAATGTTTCGTAGCATCCCCATGAATGTAGTATAGCAAAATGGGGCCACCTTCCAAGTGACACAAATCCTATGTATTGGGGAAACCTAGGAATAGTCGAATCTGCTCCAAAATTTAGATAAAATTGTTCTGTCTCTGGCAGAGCTTTTCTTTACTTTATTTAATTTTCTTATATTTGACATGAGAGCAACACAATCCCAAAAAAGCAGGGAAGCTTGGGGAAAGGGGCCAAAAAGGCCCACACAGTCTCTTTTGAACTTCAGTCTTATAGATTTAATCAAATTAGAACAAGTCTTCCTAATATACTTAATCTAGTTTATCAGTACTCTGGGTGTGGTTCCAGTATATCACTATAACTGGCAACTGCAAATTCTTAGGCCCCACTTCAACTTGGAAGTGAGGTGCCATTGCCTAAGTTCTATAACATCTCTGGGTAAATTTGGTGCATGCTAATGATTCAGAACAACTGAAAAGTCTGTCACCAGGACTAAGCATAACATATGGATTTTATGGGGCGCCTGGGTGGCTCAATCGGTTGCACGTCTGACTTCAGCTCCGGTCATGGTTTCACGGCTCATGCGTTTGAGCCCCGCGACGGGCTCTGTGCTCACAGCTAGCTCAGAACCTGGAGCTTGTCTTCAGATTCTGTAACTCCCTCTCTTTCTCTGACCCTCCCCTACTCACACTGTCTCTATCTCTCTCTCAGAAATAAAACATTTAATTTTTTTTAAAAAAAACATATGGGTTTTATGTTATACAATTATAGAACAAATAGAGTGATTTATTTTCCTGGATTGTTGCTGTTAAATAAATAATTTACATTCCAATCTTTGGCAGTAGTTATTACTTTGAAATCAAGGTTGTTTTAGAAGTTCAAAATCACGGCCATTTTTTTGGTCTCTCCTTCAGGTGTAATATAGCCTCATTACCTGTGAATTCCATATTTGTCAATTTGCCTACTTGCTAAAATTTCTTATTTTATTACCCCCAAATCAGTTTTGTAAACAATATCAGAGATATACAGAATTGTAAAGATTTGAGTTAGCCAACATACTGTACTCATTCCCAGCTCAGGTCAGATGTGGTGATACTCTGTATTTTTGTTACCTCTCATACTATAAACAAGTAGTTTTTCAGTCTATGAGTGGCTTTTTTGCATTTTTGTACTTTTTGTTGGTGATGTCACTGCTTAAATGCTCCCTAAGCATAGTCCTAAAGACCAATATTTTGTTCCTAAGCACAAAAAGGGAAGGAAAATAATGTGTCTTATGGAGAAAAAGCTTTATTCAGGTATACATTTTAGTGCTGTTGACTGTGTGTCCACTGTTAACGAATCAACAATGTATATTAACTAAGGTGTCTTTAAAAAGAAACACTCAGAAAAAGATTGTGTATTTATTGGTTAATGAAAATACTATGACCAGAGGTGCATAGAAACCTAACCCTATGTTTTCATCTGAGTAGTGTTTCAGTATTCACTAATTTGTTGTTCACATCTTTATAGAACATAAATGCTGTGAAAAGTAAAAATCAATGATATATGATTTCACTTTCTCAGTTCTCTACCACCTTGCAAAAATAACAACTCCATCTAATGCTGTTTGGATAGTCTTTTGTTTTCCATGGACCTAATCTTGTGTGTCCTAACTCATTTTAAGATTGATTTAACATCTGACTTTCAAATCTTTCCAGTGCAATCTTAAATAGCTTGTTCAAATCTTGTTTTCTTTTTCCTCCAGTGATTGTATACTTCAGGACAAATTTAATGTTCAGGATATATTTACTCCAAGAGATTACAAATATATCTCTATGATTTGATAAAAATGAACATATTCTAATTCTGATTTTATAGGCACATGGCACAGCTACAAACTACTCTTAAAATATGCTTTACCTACACTAGAAGTTTAAAAGCCAAAATTATTCGGATATAGATTTGTGGAAAGATAAGTCCTATGAAATTGTCTAAGCAAAATATAAATTTTTACCTTCCTAGGTTTCAGGTGCAGACCTCTGACCGTTTCCTGGCTATTTTTATACCTGTGGACCTATATTCTTTATTTCCATTAGGGAATATAATGTGGTATAAAGCAGAGTTTATTATAAGACTCTATCTAAGCTACATCATTTTGGTTTTTCTTTATTTTTAGTTTTATTTTTTTCTTATACAATCTGAGTTTATTGAAATTGTGAGCAAGGAAAACCATGACCTTGACAGAGTCTCAGTAGGAGCTCCAAAGACAGAAGTTACGGAAGGGTGCTTACAGAGTTTATAGGACTGGAGTTAGGTCAGGATTGACAAAATTTGTAAATCTGGTAGGTTGCTAGAACTGTTCATGGTCTTTGGAACACATAAATCCATGTGAAGTTACTGTTACTATGGTCTTATCATGGAATATGTGTCTGAATGAGCTAGCATTAAAATAATTTGAATTTGATAGTTTATACTGCATATTCTGATTTGGTGCAGTTACTATATTTTGAAAATCAAAATACAGGTGTTTTTGTTTTTTGCTTGTTTTTACAAATTGTGGTTTCCATTTCTTTTCTCACTGTAGTAGCTAGGATAATGCTTGGATGGACACTCAATGAATGGATGCATGAATTAGTAAATTAACTATTTTTTTAAAAAAGTAATGTTTTTAATCTATTTCTGAGAGAGAGAGAGAGAGAGAGAGAGAGAGAGAGAGAGCTTGAGCAGGGGAGGGTCAGAGAGAGAGGGAGATACAGAATTGGAAGCAGGCTCCAGGCTCTGAGCCAGCTGTCAGCACAGAGCCCAATGTGGGGCTTGAACCCAGGAACCCGATCATGACCTGAGCTGAAGTTGGATGCTCAACTGACTGAGCCACCCAGGTACCCCTAAATTTAAATCCAAGTTAGTTAACATATTGTGTAATAATAATTTCAGGAATAGAATTTAGTGATTCATCATTTACATATAACACTCCATGCTCATCCCAGAAAGTGTTCTCCTTAATGCCACTCACCCGTTTAGCCCTTTCCCCCACCCAGCACCCCACCAACAACCTTCAGTTTGTTCTCTGTATTTAAGAGTCTCTTATTATTTGTCTCCATCTCTGTTTTAAAGCTGGAAGCATCACAATTCCAGACTTCAAGCTTTATTACAGAACTATAATCATCAAGAGAGTATGGTAATGTCACAAAAATAGTCACATAGATCAATGGAACAGAATAGAAGTTCCACAAACATATGGCCAACTAATCTTTGAGAAAGCAAGAAAGCTCAATGGAAAAAAGACAGTCTTTTTAGCAAATGGTTTTGGCAAAACTGGACAGCGACATGCAGAAGAATGAACTTGAACCACTTCTCTACACAATATACAAAAATAAACTCAAAATGGATGAAAGACCTAAAATATAAGACAGGAAGCCATCAAAATCCTGAAGGAGAAAACAGGCAATAACCTCTTTGACCTCAGCTGCAGTAACTTCTTACCTGACATGTCTCCAGAGGCAAGAGAATCAAAAGCAACTATGAACTATTGGGACCTCATCAAGATAAAAAACTTCTACACAGCAAAGGAAACAATCAGCAAACTAAACAGCAACCAACAGAATGGGAGAAGATATTTGCAAATGACATATCAGATGAAGGGTTGGTATCCAAAATCTATTAGGAAGTTATCAAATTCAACACCCAAAAAACAAATAATCCAGTGAAGAAATGGGCAAAAGACATGAATAGAAGATAATCAGATGGCTAACAGACACATGAAAAAGATGCTCAACAACACCCACCATCAGGGCAATACAATTCAAAACCACAATGAGATACCACCTCACACCTGTCAGAATGGGTAAAATTAACAATTCAGGCTGCAATAGATATTAGTGAGGCTGTGGAGGAAGATGATCCCCTTTGCACTGCTAGTTGGAATGCAGACTGGTGCAGCCACTCAAAAACAGTATGGAGGTTCCTCAAAAAATTAAAAATAGAACTATCCTACAATCAAGCAATTGCACTACTAGTTATTTATCCAAAACATACAGAAATACTGAACCGGAAGGGCACATGCACCCAAATGTTTTTAGCAGCACTACCGACCATAGGCAAATTATGGAAAGGGCCCAAATGTCCATTGTTTGATGAATGAATAAAGAAGGTATGGTATATGTATAGAATGTGGTATTACTCGGAAATCAAAAACAATGAAGTTTTACCATTTGCAACATTGTGGATGGAACTAGATTTTATTAGACTAAGTGAAATAAATCGGAGATAGACAAATATCATTATGATTTCACACATGAGGAATTTAAGATACAAAACAGATGACCATAAAGGAAGGGAAGCAAAAATGACATGTTTTGCCTTATGAACTATTAATATATAAATATATATCGCAATTTAATTCTTGGGGAGATTTTGAGTTTAAGTTTTATTTGAATTTATCTTTTATTAACTCAAAGTGGATGTAGGACAGCAGAACTAAAATAGCTAAAATGTTTATTTGCTTAAAACTATGAACTGTGAATTAACAGAAGCAAATTGCCAAAATAATAATCACTGTTTCCACCATTTCTTTATATAGCTATAATATAGGAAACTCTTGTTTGTTAATCATTTAGCTTTATAATGATTATCAAGATTTCATTTAAGATGCTCAAGGGAGAATCAGCTATTGCCAACTTCTTTCCTTCTCATAGATGTTCTAAGGGCAGGAAAGTAGGATAGAGGGCCTATCTATGAAATTTGTGGTATTTTCAATTCAATTTATTTAAGTATATGTTTCCTTATTTTTAATAGTAAAATGAAGACGTCTTAGATTCAGTTATTTGTAAATACGTCACAGATTAAATATTCTATAACAATTTTGGATGAGTTACATTTTAATTCCAGAATGTTCTTCAGCTTCCCATAATTTTATAAGTAAAGGTGCATATGTGTAATTTATTTGTGATAGTTTTATTAGAATATTTACTGTAACTATAACAAGAAAGACCATTAAGAATGGCTAAATGCCACAAAACAATGTTTAAATTATAAAACATGGGGATACTGAAGCTTATTTTTGTTACACCAGGTCTAAAGTCAACACTCTTATTTCTTGATTCAAAACAGAAGTAAAATCCCATAATGAAGTCAATAAGAACAATGTTGATAATGATATTTAATTTTTTAAATTCTAGAATGTTTTTAATCAATTAATTATTTTTTTCTCTTTAAAGAACAACTCAATAAGTTTCATGGTCTCAAATCCAAAGATCTTATTTTAATATTGTATACTGAATTTGATTCATCAGTGTCCTTTACCTTCAGATGATAAGGGCATGAACCACATGGTAATAGTATTATTCCCTTTGCTATTGCATTATCAGAAATAAGCATATAAACAAATTCTGGCCAAAGGCATGCTAAAGAAAGGAAGTTTTCTTGAAAATGACTTCTCATATCTACATGAGAACCATAGTAAAATATAAGCCATTAGCTTCCTCTGGATCACTGGTGCATTTTATGGAATAGCTTGAATGTCTGCATCTGAATTGCCACTATCTTGATACAAAGCCAATGTCAAGGGGCACCTGGGTGGCTCAGTCAGTTGAGTGTCCAACTTCAGCTCAGGTCATGATCTCATAGTTCGTTGGTTTGAGCCCTGCATTGGGCTCTGTGCTGACAACTCAGAGCCTGGAGCCTGCTTCAGCTTCTGTGTCTCCCCCACCCCATCCCATCCCTGTTCATGTTCTGTCTCTCTTTGTCTCAAAAATAAATAAAACATTTTTAAAAATTAAAAAAAAAGCCAATGTTAAGCCTGGGGCAGGGAGAGGGGAAAACATGTTCTTAATGAAATATTGAGACACTAAGTCCACTGATGCTGGACCCTGCCCCAACTCTAAACATTCTAAATACATGCCTTCTTATCATTTAGAAATAGATATAAGGGTCTCTAAACATTTTCTTTTATCAAAATCACCTCAGTACATTTTAAAATTAAAATATTGGTTTCCAAGGACTAAGATCTATTACTTTATTCAATATAATGCTTTATAAAGATTTAGTCCTCTAAAAGTCATTATGTAGTGTATATTTTTCTGTAAGTTTCATCTAAAATTGTCAAGAAACATCCCACTCAAAAATGTAGTGTTTTCCAAGAGACATCTTTTTCTTTTTACTTCCACCACTGTTTAGTGGTTAGATATTGACTTGTCTGCTTAAAACTCCCAACACACTCATCCAATTCTCTTGTGCAGTAACACTTTTCTCTAAATATGTGGTTCAAATAGAAACTACATTTTTAAAATATATTTCCCTCTTCACAGCTTATTGCTCTTGGGATTTATACCCAGTGCAATAAATATGCGGCTAGACTATGAATTTTGGACTTGAGACCAAGTAGAGCATGTCCGAGCCTATCTTTGATGGTAAATATTTTTGTTGTGAGATATGGGAACTGCTTAGTGGAACACTTTTTCCAATAATGAAGCCAGTAGTCAGAGAGAAGCAGAGACAAGAGAAGGTGAGAGTTGTAGTGATTTTTAAGGAAAACCCCTTCCTGCTAAAACTAGGCAAAAAGTGTGACAGGTAGAAATACAATTTTCCACAAGAAAATTCTTTTCCCATATCCCTACACCTTTCTTACTCTCTACAACACCGCATTTCCTAGTAGACATAGGGCTTTAATGTTCTTGATGTTCAAAGTATATTATATATCTCTTGTTTATGTTCTGCCTTCTTCCTTGTTCTGTGTCTCGATTCTCAGTGAACTCTGGGCAACCTTGTGGGGTGGGCATCATGACTGAGGACGAGGGAGTACAGAAACAGCAGCGACAATATTAGCACAAGATTCAGGGAAGGAAAGGACATTGACAGCATCTTTAATTCACACTAAGTTTCTAACTTGAAGGAGGTCCATGCTGGGGGAAGGAAGACAGAAAGTTCAGCTACAGAAGGCAATTTCATTACAAAAATGTAAAATTCCCTGGAAAGAAAGTGCCTGTAAGACTTATTGTTCCAGAATAACCAGAAAATGTTAGGAGATTGTCTAAGATTTCTCCCAGAGAATAGAGAAAAGAAGTGACATAGTGGATTTCCAGCCTGTAGTAGGGAAAAAAAAGTTTTTTTTTTCTTGTATCCTAATGAGTTATGTTTGTTCAATATAACAGCTATAGTTGTATAATAGGAACACTGGCAATGTACAGTTGCTGGCCCAGAGATTAAGAGCAACAGACATATAACATGGAATAAGACATATAGATAGATATACCAGCCAAATTTATGATACCAATAGAACTACTGTAAAAATCTGATGTAGAGTAGGTTAAGTTGCAAATGATATACTTATAAGTTTATATTAATGAACAAAGGAAGTATTTAAATGACATGCCAGAAAAATAATTTAAAAATATAAATTTTGACAATGATGATAGGGAAATGTCTTTTAAATCATTTTATGTGAGCAGTAATTTTAGCATGAAACATACCACCTATACACAGAGATATATACCTATTCTTTGAACCATAATGAATAATAAACTAATAACATACTTTCAGTCATTTAGTCTGCATACCCTCAATTCCTTCTATATTTTTGGCCATGTGCTGGCATCTAGGGGGATATACTGAATACATATGCAATGACCTCACCCTCAGGGGACTCCCTCTTGGGGAATCAGTTAACTAACAAGGTTAATATGATGCAATTTTTCTGTATTCTCTCAGAGAGGACATTTATAGAAGGGCAAGTGGGCAGAAGGGGATGACAAAGGATGAATGACAAGGGTGACAAATGATGCCTAGCAAACACTTGGAGGATATTTAGAAGTAAGTAAATTAAGAACTGAAGAAAAGAGAAATAAGCACACTTTAAAAGTGTGAGAGCCACACTTTAAAAGCCTGAAAATCAGGAACAGAATGACTGGTAGTGAAGGAAGGAGAAAGTAATTAGACAAGAGAGGTGAGCAGGGCCCAGATCACAGAGGATTTTGCATGTAAGTAGAGGAATTTGTAATTTCAGACCATTGTGGTCAACAGAACAGTTTCAATCATGGAAATGAGACTAATTTTAGTTTGTTTCATTTGTTCGCTTTGTAGAAAGAGCATTGTGATGTTACATCTCTAGATGCATGATGGAGATCACTATGAACTGAAATAACAGAAATGCTGAACATAAAGCAATCAAAAACCAAGCTTTTAATGCATTACTGAAATGAGAAAGGAAAAAATCCAGAGATATCAAAAAAATTTTTAAACTTATAAATGGAGATAAGATCTTGTTTTAGCTCTGTTTTTGCAGGAAGATAATCCACTTCTTCCCTTTTGAAGACTACATAGAATAGAGCTTATGACCAATCGACAAGGAGGATCAAAAAAACCAACCAAACAAACAAAAACCCCGACATCTTTATGGCACCTGCGTGGCTCAGTGGGTTAAGCCTCTGCCTTGATTTGGGCTCTGGTCATGATCTCACAGTTCCTAGAATGGATCCTTGCCATGGGCTCTGTACTGACTGTGGAGCCTGCTTAGGATTCCCTCTCCTTGTTTCTCTGTTCCTCCACTGCTCGCTCTCTTAAAAATTTGAGAATAAGACACCTACATAAAGATCAGCTCTTAAAGAACAACGGTGAAATAGAAAATAATCTGCTTTTCAGAAGTGACAAGAAGGAAATTTACCTCTCTCACTTTTGGCTTTGGGCACAGGAAACAAAATGATATGATTAAATGCATAAGGGAGTTGGCACAAGAAATTACATTATGAATTTGTGGCCATCTTTAGAAAATACAATATGTCACATGTAGCAGAATTAACTAGAATACCACCTATGTGTCAAAAAAAGAAAAAAACAAATTATAGGAGGAGGATTTAAAGTAGCCTCAGGTAACTAAGAAACTCAACATTTAGCAGAAACAAATTCAAATTCTATCCTGCAGAATGTTAAAAAAAACTTGGATTATAGGTTAGAAGTAAGTTTTATTATGCTTTTTGCTCCCTTAATATTCTCAACTAGTTCTAAAGCATGCCTTTTATTTTGTGTTTTTAAAAATTTTTTTAATTAAAAAAAATTTTAAATGGTTTATTTATTTCTGAGAGGGAGAGAGATAGACAGTGTGAGCAGGGGAGGGTCAGAGAGAGGGAGATACAGAATCTGAAGCAGGCTCCAGGCTTTGAGCTAGCCATCAGCACAGAGCCGGACGCGGGGCTCGAACCCACAAACCGTGAGATCATGACCTGAGGTGAAGTCAGATGCTTAACCAACTGAGCCACCCAGGTGCCCCTTATTTTGTGTCTTAATGGTTCTTGTGTTTTATACTTGGGTCTGATGATTCATTGTGGTGATCTGTGAAGATGAGATATGAAGTAAAAGAGGATTCAAGGCTGGACCCATGGACAGTTCTGATAAGGTTGGTAATGAAGAGTTACAAACTTCTAAATCATATACCAGTATGGAAAAAGAAACACAAAATGTGTCCTCATAATGAAAGCTTCATATCAATGGGTTAAATGGACTGATATCCAACTTGGCATATTTCTACTTGTAATCTGTGGCAATTCAAAATGCAACAGTATTTCCAGAAAAATGAAAGACATTTATAAATCACAGTCATTTGACAAATGCTGGAACTGATTATTTTATATGGTTTTAGAATCTAAAAATAAAGTTTTTTTTCATAAAAAGTATATCCTGTAAAAAGGAACCAAGTTATATAATATCAGATAATATTGTCCAGAAAAGGATAAGTCACACAGTTGGTAAAAACCTAATAATGCCAGCTTGTAAAATTGTAGTGAGGAAATTGCTAAGACAAGATGCTGAATGAAAATTGGAAAAGGTGTCACTCTCAGAGAGTATGATCGTCCATGTGTTGATCATATGTCCCAGGATATTGGAAAGGTTGTGTCTAATAAACTGGAAAACAAGCGTTTCACATTCCAGGTTGGCGAATCAAGGGATTTCACCAATAAATGCCATTCTCTGGCATTCGTAAATATTTTTAAATGATGATGAAATTCACAGTAACTTTTTCTGTGCAAGCAGTGGTCCGAAACAAACAAGGGACTACTTTTATTTAATGTTCCATCTTCATATCTCGAACAGAAATTCTGTCCTGGAGGAACTACATTGATATGCACTAAGGTTCCCCATTAATTATTGGCTCCTTGATTTCACCTCTCTTATAAAACAAGAGTCGCAGTGTCGTCATAATACAATGCTTTGTTCACAGGAAGTTTCTGAAGTAAAAAACAAGAAACAAAACAACTCATGGAAATGAAATGATAAGTTTAGAATGATGCCACATATAACGGTCAATTTTATGAAACCAAGAGACTAACCCAAGAATCTTTTAAAAAACTGTATAAAATCCTAGGCAGCAAGCATAAACATACACTTCAGCTATACAAAGAAATCCAGTGGTATAATGGAAAAAGAGTTCCCAACAGGATGTATGAGCTGAAAGGGAAATTATAGGAGCACTTTCAAGAAAATTGTAGGCCAGATTTGGCTGAGTGCTTTGAAGATGAAAAAAAAGCTGCAGAAAATAATCTAATTGGCAGACATTTTTCATCATGCGATCCAGTTTAAATCCTGGATATATTTTTTATTTCAGATGACAAGTTTTTTTTTTTTTGTATTTGAAATTAGAGAAATCATTTTTATTTTTAAAAATTATTTACCAAAGGAAATCTTGAACTGTTTCCACTGCTGGTTGGGTTTGGAGTAAGGAACTATATGAGCAAGGCCCAAAGCTTATTTAAAACACATCTGGAGAACTTAAGAACATTAAACAGTATATTTTCTCCCTCTCAACTCAAATATATAACATAATCATATACCTTTTCCCTGTCACTTCTGTACAGCCTGAGAACTTGACTTTAAAAGAACAGGACATATTTTGTGAGCTGCTTCTATATGAAGATTTCTGCTTGTTTATCAGTTCTTGAGATTAAGAACAGAATCTGTCTCATTTCAATTAAGAGTGAAAATCATGTGAAGGGCAACTGGATAGGTCACTTGGTTAAGCATCTGATTCTTGGTTTAGGCTCAGGTCATGATTTCATTTTTCACCCACACCAGGCTCTGCACAGTCAGCCCAGAGGTTGCTTGGGATTCTCTCTCTTTCCCTCTCTCTCTGACCCTCCTGTGTTCTCTCTTAAAATAAATAAACTTAAATGAAAATACTGTGTGTTCATTATAAGTTTGATCCAACATTGAGTAAATGTGCAGCAAAAAACAAAAAGCAAACAACAGAAAAACTCACATTTCATACTTCATAAATTTCATTCTTTATATTTGATTTCAAAATAACTTTTATGTGTATATTACAATTGTGTGAAAGATCATGGAACATATGTGCATAATAGTTTTATAACTTCTACATTGAATATGATATCATTTAGATTGCTTTTTCAAACTCTTGTATTATATCTTAGACTATAATTAATTGTCTTTGATTTATGGATTTAGTAGTTTTATCATTCAACCATTTCAACCCATTTCATGTTGTAGTACTATCAAATAATATCAAAGTAGAATAATTATTTAAATATTGGTTTTATGCAAACCATAAGAGACTCTTAATGATATAGAACAAATTGAGGGTTGATGGGTGGGCATGGGGGCTAGGCTAAACAGGTGATGGGTATTAAGGAGGGCACTTGGTGTAAGGAACACTGAGTGTTATATGTAATTGATGAATCACTAAACTCTACTCCTGAAATCTATATTGCACTATATGTTAACTAGCTAAAATTTAAATTAAAATTTGGGGAAAAATAAAGTAAATAAATAATTGTTTTATGAGTTATACAATGTTTGAAAAGTACAAAGAAATTAATGTCAAGAAAGATACACTAAGCTCAATACTTGCTATTTATGTTGACTTTTAAGAAGGGAAAAAAAGGGAAAACTCTTTTGTATATATTAGAGTACATAACCTTAATAGAATTATGAATACTAGACATTTATGACAACTCTCTTAGACCAGCCTGATTGGGCTTAAAAATGAATAGGAAATTAATTTTTTAAAACAGAAGAAAAAATATAGTGTCAGGTTGTCTACATTATTAATTTCTGAGTAATAGAATGGGAAACCATACAAGAGAAGTATGAACATAAAAACAAATCCACAGAAATATTACTCTCTATTCAAAAATAATTGATAACTATTATTGGATATTTATATCCACAATTTGTTAATCATTTTTATGTACTATGCAGTGTAGATGTAATAATTTTTAAGCAGGAGTTCCCTGAGATATCAAAACTTTTTCAAAATTTTCTCCAAGGTAAAAGAGATTGGGAATGGTTGGTAAAATATAGGTATAAATGAGGCATATCAGTAATCAAAGTAAATTAAAATGAAATAAACTCTTTTAGAATCATAGGGTTCAGATTGATATAAATATTAACCTATGGCTATACTATTTTCAAGAGACAAACCTAGCATGTTAAAGGCAAGGAAATTTAATTTCAAAGATTAGAAAGGTATATATCAAGAAAATCTAAGTAAAAGATACTGTTGTAATTGATATCAGAGCACAAACCACAAAATGAAATTATGATGACTAAAGATATAAAATATCACTATATAATGATTAAAGTTTTAATTTACAAATGAGTTTAACAGTCCTAAAGTTGAATGAAGATAATGGTATAACTTTACAATATTAAAAGCAAAATTTGCCAGAAATTTGAGGAAATATGACAAAATCTAACAATTTAGTTGAGGGATTTTAACTAATATATATTGAAATTCATAAATAAATGAAATGGATAAAAATAATCGTAAATAATAAACTTAAACAGCAAAACTAACAATACTGAACTAAAGACAGTCACCAATTAGAGAATATACAAAATCAAAAAGCATCCAGAGAACATTTATGCAAACTGGTGTTGCTATCATCTATAAAATTAACATCAACAATGTCAAGTAATTTTGCAACATGTAATATATTTTTGAGGACATATATATTAGAATACATATATAAATATATACATATATGTATATATGCATACATGTATATATGTACATATGTATTTATATATATTCTAACCTGTCACAATTCTATTCCAATTTAGAATTATATTCCCCAGATAAGAGTGCATGTTGACCAAAGAAATATACATAATTAAAACTGGAAAATATTTAGAATTGAACAAAGTAACAATATTAGATAAAACTGTACAAAATTACAAAAATGTTAGAATTACTGAGCTAAGCAACAACATTAAGAATTTATAATAAGGCAAATAGGACATTAAAGGTAAGGGGGCTTGGGGCACCTGGGTGACTCAGCCAGTTAAGTGTCAGACTTTGGCTCAGATCATGATCTCATGGTTAGTGGGCTCCAGCCCTGCATCAGGCTCTGTGTTGACAGCTAGCTCAGAGCCTGGAACCTGTTTAGGATTCTGTATCTCCCTGTCTCTCTGATCCTCCCTTGTTCATGCTGTCTCTCTGTCAAAAATAAAAAAAATTTAAAAAAATAGTAAAAAATAAAGGTAGGGGGATTAATAGCATAAAAAGTGAAAAACATATAATAGTAATGATTAACAAAAACAAATTTATCTTTATTCTTTAATAAAAAACAATATAGTCATAACTCTATGTGTGCCTATATTTTTTGCAGAATGATATACCATAGCCAAGATATGGTAGCAACCTAAATGTCCATAAATAGATGAATGGATAAGGAAGATGTGGTGCATGCACATAGCACACACATACACACATACACACACACACACAAACACAGAGGAATATGACATAACCATAAAGAAGGATGAGAGTCTGCCATTTGAGACAACATGGACAGACTTAGAGGATATTATGCTAAGTGTAATATGTCAGACTGAGAATGACCAATGCTATATGTTCTACTGATATGTGTGGAATCTAAAAAAAAATGAATAAAAAAACAAAATAGCGAAAACAAGCAAATGCTTGCCAGAGGGGAAAAGGTAGGGAAGTTTGGCAAAATTGGTGAAATAGAGAGGAAAATACAGGCTTTCAGTTATGAAATGCATAAGTCACATGAATAAAAGGTACAACATAAAGAAAAAATTATCAAAGATCCCCAAAATTGTTTTTGTTCACATGAGTGATATTTTTAATAGTTACCATATTTGAAAGTAAAACAGAAAATTTTGAATAAACATTTTATAATCATAACAGGACATTTTTATACTGCGTAAGACATTTAAAAGATTCTGACAGTGAAGTTATAATCGTACACAATAATAAAAATGAATGTCAATAATATAATAAAGTGTAAAAATAAATTCGCCTGGTCGTTATCCTGCTAATTTAACTATATACAATTAGAATGAAAATGGGCAGTCTAAATGATCTAGTGTGACTGACTAGGTTTCCCCTTAATAGTTTTCCTCTTCACTCTGTATCTGACAAACTTAGTACAAAGGTACGTGTTTATAATTTGAAATGAGCTATTTTTCATGATTTTCCAAAATACTAATTCCTATGGAATAAATATCCTCTAAAAATATTATTCAAATATTTACTCAAAAATATTTGACCTAGTGAAAGAATATTTTTATTCACTAAGTAAAAAGTTTCCTGTGTTAAAAACCTCTAGAGCAACTAATAAAAGAACAAGGACAAAAACACTACCAGGAGTAGAAAAGGATGTGTAAATTTAAAAAGCTACAGAGAATAATATATAATAGAATGTTGAAATGTAATGTAGCAATTATTTTTTTAGGAGAAAGTATGGTTTTGTACATGGGAAGACACAGTATAAATTGAAATCTTCCAGATAAGGGTTACCTCTATTACCCCCTCTTTAAAAAGTTTATATGAGTATCCAGGCAAAACCAATAGGGCATCTCCCTTGAAATGGAATTTAAAAAAATTTTTATTTGTTTATTATTTATATATTGAGAGAGAGAGAGCATAAGAAGGGGAGGGGCGGAGACAGAGGGAGGGAGAAATCCTCAAGCAGGCTATGCAGTCAGAAGAAAGCCTGATATGGGGCATGACCTTACAAACAATGGGAGCATGACCTAAGCTAAAATCAAGAGTCCCATGCTTAGCTGACCGAGCCACCCAGGTGCCCCAGAAATGCAATTAATTTTAATTATAAGAAGAACTAATAATTAAATTCCCAGGAAAAATTCAATTTACCAAAATTTATTCAAGAAGAATTTCAAGACCAGATAATTCAATAATCGTTTAAAATTTTCAATCTATTGTTAAACTTTTTAAAGAAATAAACCATTGGCCTCAGAAAACCTTTAGGGGCCATCTTTCAAATGCTGGAGAAATAAGTTATAATTTCACATAAAATCCTCCAGGGAGTGGAAGAAAGAGAAAACTTTTCACCTAACATTATGAGATAAGCAGAATATTGATATTAATATTAGATAAAACCAACAAAGAAAAATATTGGTCAATTTAATGCAGTAGCTTAAAAAAATTAACAAAGTAATTCATCAAAGCATTAAAAAATAATACACTATAATAATAAAGTTGGATTCACATAAGAGATTCCAGAAAATTCTTTAGTATTTGTATGAGTTGGGATGCAGTTAGGAAATAAAAGGTATACTAGTAATTGAAACAGGAAGAATTTAATATAAATATGTGTTAACTCCTAAAAGAGTTAAAGAAAAGTACTAAGTGGTTCTGAAATGGCAAAAGCTAAAAACAGTTATTACCTCTAGAACTGGGAAGAGTGGACAGAAAGGAACAAAGAACTTAAGACAAGGTCCTCTCTCAATTCAGAGACTCAGGTATTTTCAGTAAGGGCATGGTTGTCATAAGAACTTGCATATTGCCAGTGGTAAAAATGCAACACCAGGAAAAACAAAACAAAACAAACAAACACCCTACTAGATGTCTTAAGTAATTCCACATGGTAGTGGAAAAATCTTTCTGGAGGGCATGGCCACAGTTGTTCTGCAAGAGTTGAATGCTGGGTGATGGAGAACCATCTTAGATGTTGGCCAACCACAACTTGCCCACGTGAAGAGCTGAAGTGAGTGCTGTTAGGCTTCCCAAATGCCATGTGTTGGCTGTCCTGTTGAAAAACAGCACACCAAATAAAGGAGGCAGCACCTCCTGACTACTCTGGTTTTACAATGTTTTTCAAGGATCTTGTCTTAAAGAGAGCTGGTAAAGGAGAAAATCTCTATAAGGTCCAGTTCTAGTACCACAAGGAAAGAAGAAGAATGAATTGTGAGATGAGAGGCATTTTTGGTAATGTGAGTTAGTCAACTCTGTTGGCTTTCCAAGTATACCCTTCATATAATGTGAATTTCCACACAGCAAGTAAACAATTTTAGACTCTATCTAATAAAGTAATATCCTGTGTACAAGTGTAAAGTCCTCTCCCTCTCACCAAAATGAGACCCACAGTCTCAAATAGGAATCTGGCTATATTAATCATTAATCAAATTCAATCACAGTTGCATTAAATATTCTATTACCTGAACACTAAATTCTAAAATTAACCACCAGTATATTGTATATAAAAAAGAGAAAAAAATGAAAGATAATATTAATATGCAAACATCACCAATAATAATAAGCAAAGAGAAACTATAACTATAGTCCATATTTCAGTAAGTGGTCATTATCATTATTAATACTTATGACTTCTTTCTTTTGCAACCTATACATATTCCCTTATTTTTAGAAAAAATAAAGTCTCAGCTGGTACAGATTTTAGTAGATAGGTGACCCAGTCATTCTGAAATAAATGAGTCCTCAAGATCCTACCATTTTGCTTATTATATATTTAATACTAGACATAAAAATACTAAAAGGTACCCACAGATAATCCCATGGGTCCCATGTATATTTCTCTTTGCCTCTATTTTAAAACTGAAAATTGATTTCATGACATGGTTAATGGGTTAAACTCAAAAAATAGCACCCCTTTCCCCCAGTTTCATTGAAGAATAATTATTAAATAAAATTATACATATTTAAGTGTACAACATAATGATTTAATATTCATATACATTGTTAAATAATTATCAACTTAAGTAACATATTCATTACCTCACATGGTTAATTCTTTTTTTGTGGTAAGCACAAAGTATGTGGTAAGCATACTTAAGGTGTACTCCCAACTAATTGCAAGTATGCAGTATAGTATTATTATAGCTCTCCTGTTTTACATTAGATCCTCATAATTTATGTCTTATAACTGAAAACTCTACACTTTGACATACATTACAGTTTAAAGATCACTTCTAGTAACCCCTTTCTCTGGGTGTTGGGAGGGTCTTTTTTCTTTTTTTTTTTATGTTTTTATTTATTTCTAAGAGAGAGAGAGAGCCAGTGTGAGCAGGGGATGGTCAGAGAGAGAGGGAGACCGAGAATCCGAAACAGGCTCCAGGCTTTGAGCTGACAGTCAACACAGCGCCCGACGCGGGGCTCGAACCCACAAACCGTGAGATCATGACCTGAGCCGAAGTCAGACACTGAACAGACTGAGCCACCCAGACACCCCAACTGTTGGGCCAGAGTCTTAAAGAGCACAAAATGGTGAAGTGGATGGCTCATCCTCTAACTGAGTAAAACCAGTGTTGTGTGGCTGGGGAGTAACATTCCTCCATTAGGAAAAAAGAATCCACACAAGCAGAACTTGAGGTTGTTGAGACAAGAAGCAAAAATTCCACAGATGGATTATTAAATACAACACTGAGAAAAGTCCCTCCCACTCCTTGAGTCTCAAACCAATGTGTTCTGGAAACAGGGAGATGGCAACAGTTGGTCATTGTCTTCCAACTGGCACTGTAACTGAATCTTTAGAGAGCCATTTCATTTTTTAAACAACCATTTCTCATTGATATGAGACAAATGGATATTATGAGCATGAGTCAATCGCTTCGCTTCTTTTTCTGTGAAATGAATTCCTTAATAAGAAGCAATGTTATGTGGTATATAATGATGGTGCAAATAAGGTATTCCATGAGTCCATTGACAGTGCTGGCAGAAGCATTACTGGGAGGTAAGGCAAATCTATATCTAGAATGGGTGCATATCCCAATGAGGAAGTATCCCTGCTCCCTTTTTGAGAAAGAAGGCCAATTAATAAATCTTCCTCCAAGTGACTGGTTGGCATCTACGGGGAATTGTGTCATATCTGGAGCTTGGCATTGGGTTCTTTATTGGTATATTAAGCACTCAGCATTGGGAGGAGCATTGTCAGCTTTGGTGAGAAAAAGAACTTTGAACCTATTCCTGAGCTTCTGTTCCTCACACTGTAAATATTTTGTTACAGCCCCATTGATCAAGTACTATGGAGGCCTGAGAAGGAAGCTGACTAATGTCCAAAAGTGTTGTTGTATCTATGTGATTGTTGAGAACCTTCCCTGCAGTGTGTGTCCTTCGGTGACTATTCATCTGAGACATAAATATCTTCAAATTCTGTGCCAATTCTGAAAAATCTATCCTTATACCTCTCCCCCAGGCTTCCAGTTTTCCAACCTATTCCTTCCAAGGCCCTGTTGTTCAGCCAAACTGTTAGCAACTGCCTATGAGTCAGAGCACATTTGTACTTCTGAACAAAGTACCCAGTGAAAGTGGAAAACAAGTTGTACTACTCAGAATTCTGCCCATTGGAAAGATTTTCCTTTATCGCTTTGCTTCAGAATCACCCCCGAGTAGCATTTTAATGCTGCAGCCGTTCAATTGTGGATGGCCCATCTTTTAACCAGGCTCAATTCTTCAGTCAGCTAATTGTAAGACCATGAAGGTATAGATAGTGCTTGAGGGAGAGGATGCACTGTAGCAGGAATCAGGAACAAGGAAATGCAGTTTAGTCTCTTAATTTGCTTATACCTTCCAACATGCCTAAGTATAGTCTCTGACATATTATTTCCACTTGATAATAAATTCCTTCCTTGAAAGCCCAACTTTTGGCTTTAAGTCAGATAGCATGCTGTTAATCATGAGTATTTCAGGCTGACTGATCACCTGATAGTAAAGTGGTTAGATATTCAGTCTCTTCCATGACCCAGTAGCAAATACGAAGTTAGCTCTCCATTTTATATCTCTATAATTTTCATTTGATTTTTGTATACATTCCAATTCTTTTCTGAAATTATCCAACTACCAACTATCCAATATCTATAGTATTAAGCATTTTAATTATGGTCACTGTAACTTTGTGTCTATTACTCAGCTTTGGATGTTTAGAATTTGAAGACCATGAAATATCAAAGTAGAAACATTCAAAGGCTATTAGATACATGTCTTTAGTTGTGTAAATAGAAATGAATAGAAGCTATAGATTATCAAGTCATCCAGATGCAGATGGCAAATGAGGCCACTGAAAGGAATGAGATCTGCTGGAAAGAAAAAGTGTGTGGGCTAAGAAGAAGATAAGATACAATTTTGAGAAACACCAGCATTTAACAGCCAGCAATAAAAGGCTTAAAAGCAATAACCAAAGGGAGAAAAGATCAGGATAAAGTAAAATTTCACCAAAATTTAGGAAATAGAATATTTTTTTGTAGGGGGAAATAAATATTCAATCAAAATGTTAAGCCTGGAAATAAGACACATAGATCTTTTCTACCCTTTGGTGACAGTCACTATACTCTAGTGGTTAAAAGCATGGGCTTTGGAGCCTACTAATTGAATTTAAGTCCTGACTTCCACACTAATAATTTTGTGATCTGTTTAAGCTCTATGTGTTTCAGTGTTTTCATTCATGAAAGGGAGCTAATCATGGTTCTTAGAGAGGTACTGTGAGTCTTAAAGTAAAGGATGTAGCTTCCACTACAGGTACTTAAAATAATGCTTGGTACATGAGAAGTGCTCAGTAACATGCTATTTTTATTATTGTCATTATCAGGATCATTTTTGTAATTGTTCATATTATTTTTACCTAGGCAAAAGTGATGCATTATAGTGATATCGGGTAAGGCAGAGGCAGTGGAATGAAGAATAAGTGAAAGGCTTAGTGGATATGAAATAGTAGCCAATGCTATTATGTGCTGGAATGATGAGAAATGGAGGGGTAATGAATGTAAAATAAGGTGTTTCCATTTGTGTGTGTTTAAATTTTGGACAAACCTGAGAGTCTTTATTTTTTGAAGGGAAGTATTCAGTGGAGGAAGGGTTGAAAATGGAGAAGGGAAGAATAATATGTAACAAATAAATTTGTGCAAACATAGGAAGATGGAAAATCCAAATTACAGGTGAAGGGATTTATTTACACCGTGAAAGGAAGCTTTTTTATTGAGGGTACAAAGGCACAAGCCAAAAGGATTTCCTTGTACACAAATGAATTCTTAGTAACAAATTAACATTACTGAGCATTCTCATATATCTATTATTCTGCTGATCCATATATATTTCATTTAATATTTCTTTTTTCATATTTAGTCAGTTATAATTCATCAAGTCATCCACTTAGCAAACATTTCCTAAGTACTTACTAGGTTTCTAACATGGTGAGAGCAAATGGAGATTCAAAACCATGGTGGCTACTGTCTCTGAATTTAGGAAAAGGCCAACCTAGCTGGAGAGAAGCATACAAAGAATAAAATCTGCAATATCATGAGAGTGATGAGAGAGAGATACACAGTATTGTAGGAGCCTAGGATGAATTGGGTGTGTTGGAAAGTAGGCTGAAAGGCAGGAAAGGGCAGCAATGCTCCTTTTCTTGGTTTATAAACCAAGAAAATCCAATTAAAAAAAAGTTTGACTCTGATTTTCCAAAAGTGTTTTGTGTATCCTTCAGTTAGTTTTTGATCTTCACAATCTGCTATAGAGAAAAGTAGAAGATTACATGGTAGAACACAACTTTCTGATTCATCCAGAGCAACTGTACTTTGATCTTCCTAAATGGCATCCTATTATGTAATAGGTATTCCTGTTACTTAAATAAAGACATACTTTAACACTTCTGACTGAACGGTTTTTTAAGAAGGAAAATCAGTTCCAGAGGTGTTATTTAATACATTTCAGAGATACATCTTAAAAGAGATTAGAGGATTATTTCTGTTTTTTTTTTAAAATTTTTTAACATTTATTCATTTTTGAGAGATGGAGAGAGAGCATGAGTGGAGGAGGGGCAGGGAGAGAGAGAGAGACACAGAATTTGAATCTGACTGTCAGCGTAGAGCCTGACCCTGGGCTGGAACCCATGAACCAACCAGGAGATCATGACCTGAGCCAAAGTCAGGTGCTTAACCAACAGAGCCACCCAGACACCGCTATTTCTAATTTCAAAACATACATATAGTTACTTTATATGGTACAGATACTCAAAGTTCCTCTTACTTTACATACAATGTACAAATTTTAGTAAAACTGAGACTAAGAGTGGAAGAAAGATTTTTGAACTCAATATGTTGAATTACTTTGATTATGTTGACCAATTAAAATAAATTGTAAATATGAATAAAAGTGAAAAAATACAATTCTCTAAGCATTTTTAAGATACAAAATGTTTGGGAGTTTTAGCATTCTTCATAAAAACATAATTTCTTGAGGAAAGAAATGTAAAATGCAGCTGGAAAGTTATTATCCTGAAATGTTTGAATGTTTTTAAGACACAAAAATAAAATAAATGTGCTAACTAGGAAATAGTGCTAGCAACATCCTAAGAACAAGGAATGTGATATGCAGAACGTGATAATTAGGAATGTGAGTCATTATAAGGGTAAAATTGAAAATTGAATCATATTAAAGTTATTAAAGTCAAAAGTTATGGTTCCTTAGTACCATTATCCAAGTCATATTACCCATATGTACTATTTTCTCTTCCTGTTTGGTTTATTTTGCCTCTGGTCTTTAGCCATTAAGGCGATATGAATTAAAATTATACTGTTCTGTTTTTCAAATATTGTTTTTTTGCTTCTTCATTAAAAATGAGATTGTAAAAATGTTTGTCAGACAACTTAATCTTTCTGTTTCTCAAATGCATGTATTCTGCACCTACTGTATGGAAGAACTACATTTGAAAGGCAAGTTTTTTCAATAAGTACTTTTGATTTTTTACTTAGAATGAGGAAACTTCCAGGAGTCACAGCCAGGAGGTACAAATGGCTAAAAAAAAAATGGGCTTGCTCATCCTTTCCATGTTTGAAAGACACTAACGTTGCCTCTTGTGGACATTTTAACAAATGCAAAAGCAAACAAAAAAAAAATACAACCAACTTTCTTTCACTACCCTCCTTAGGATCCTTTCAATACTTTTCAAATACTTGGTTGTTTTTCTTCTTTAATTTTTTTTTGAGGATGAGAATAATTTTAACTTTAATAGTTCAATTAATAGTTGTTTACTTCCTCGGATGCTTGAACCTTAGGAGAATATAAAAGGATTTTTACAATGATTAGTAAATAAAGTAGCCCAGTTTCTACTTATGTGTTGCTGAAATGCTTTATGGACAGGCAAATGGTCACCTCACACACAGTCACTCCCTTCCTCAGCTATGTACTTGTCACAATTCCTGTTGTGTATCTGATGAAGCAACAATGGTAGGAGCCCACAGTAGTGCATCTTAATTTCCCTGTTTTCTAGGATTGTGAAACAGAAGATGCTTATCTCTTAATCTTCTGAAGCAACAGCAGAAGGGAACAGAAAGGAAAGATATGAGTGGAATATAGGAAAATGAAAGAGTAATTAGCAAAGAAAAAGAGAAAGGATCCAGTGGCCATTCCATTAGGGCTCTGGATTCCTCTCATTCGCCTTTCTGTATCTCACTCAGTGGTCTGACGTCAGAGACACAGGCTGTGTTTAGTTCAGTCTAAATATCTCTGGTGATGTAATTACTTCCAGCAAGTGTAGGATTCTATGGGAAAAAAAATTTAAAGAGATTTTGAATTAGACACTTTCTCAAATTAACCAGTCCCTTCATTAAAAATGATTAATTGAAGAGTTCAGTGACATTGCAATCACACACCTAGTGGGAAAATTACAGAAAAGGAGAAATTGGTTATTTTATATAGATGATGGAAATCATTGAACTTGAAGTTTAATTTGTTATTCCCTTCCCTGCACAATTTGCCAGACCCAGCTGGTTAGTCTCCCAACAGGTAGACATGGATAGAGCTTGTCAAATCCACTTCAGACCTAAGTTTCAGAGGTTACCAACAGCAGCAAGACCTAGTCATTGAGCATGTATAGGGTACTAGTACAAGGAGCTATAGATTTTAGGAAATACAAATAGTCAATAAGTTAGACATGGGCATGCTCCTCAGTTTTCCAATGGGTAAAATAAGCAAGTACTTGTAAATAATTACTAAGAACACTGAAAGGAAGAACTCATAATTTTAGTTGAAATAGTACTGGTCTTGTAGTCAATTTACAGTTAAATTCAGGAATTCCTTGTAAAATAGTCTTCACAGATGATCCTTGAGCATGTGCTTAGATGTTTGTAAAGCAACACAGTAAGAAAACAAACGTAGGTGAAAAGGAAAACATGGGAATCAAATACATCCTACCATTTATAAAACCCTTGACGCCGTGACATGAACAACAATTACAATAAAGACCCACAAGTTTTCTTTATCCAAATAAAAAGACAATTGGATGACCACAAAAATGTACATTGCTATAGAAATATTTTTATGTAAGTTAAAACTGAAAATAAAAGGCTAAATTGGGAAAATGCTCTTATACTATTTCTTGGAAATTTGACTATCCAATAAATGAATCATTGGAAAAATTGCTTTCTGTCAAATTGCTATGGAGTAATTCACTTACTATACGTGTCTGCTTACCTGGAACACATTACATTCTGCAGGCGTTGAGCCTCAAGCTGAAAGCTTCCTCTCCATAGCTCTCAGTTCTATTCATAATTATACTATGGCAGTGACTACATCTGTTTGCTCCCTTTTATGCAACGAATACTATCATTGCTAACAATACTAACATAAAATATGAACGACAGTTTTCATGAAGAATGGAAGCGCACACCGAGTGGGTATTTTAGAAATTTATGTGGATAGTTTATTTATTAAAATGTTTGGGAGGATACAGAACATTTCATTGGAGGATTCCTGGGATAGTCGTGCCCAGTAATGTTTAGGAATACTGTAAAAAAAATGAAGAAAAAATTCCAACACCACAAGACCTTTGGTCTTGACAGTAATTCACAGAATATGGGGTGAGGGTTGATTTATATTATTTGAATGTAAGAAAAGTATATTTTATGTATCGACACAAATAGCTTCTACACTGTTAATTTACACTGGATTTTCTAGTGGGGAAAAACTATGAGGTAAATTTAAGGAAAATTGTACTTTGTTACTTGAAAGTTTATCAAAAGAAAATGACATGGACAGTAATAACTCTATTCTGTTTGAGGGAATAATATCAAACTGTACTATTCTGGTTTTGGACATATTCATTATCTATACGATCTTTTGAGAATTTCATTAAACTCTGTCTCTTTTTATGCTTTTTAAAATTTGTAAATGTATCAAGATAAAAAAAGTTATAATGGAAATGAAAATATGAATTCTATTTATTTTTATTCTGCTTAGGGATGTTTTCTGAACATAACTACCATGTCTTCAGCATTTATAAAACTACATAATGATTACTCTATATATCCCCATGTGGATACTAACAGTGCTTGCAAGACTTACATTTCAGCAATGTGAAAAAAAGTTTCAGATGAAGGAAATGTCAGCATGCTGTTTCCAATTTTTCTTTAGTGGAACAACATTCATTAAAAATTTAATTTAATTAACTTTAAGAATTTATGAGAATTAGAAACCAGCTATGAAACTTGAATTAGCTGTTGTAGTTTTCAATTTGGAGCTTTACCATCAGCCCATTAGAATCATTGATCCCTTTGGATTCACAAGTAAGAAGAGCTGTACCTGACTTAAATTAGCTTTCTCTTTTCTTTGAAAATAACAGAAACAAGAATGTAATGCTCAAATAAAATTGACCCCATGAAAATCTCATAAGGTTTATCAGGAAACATTTTTAGCCACTTTCAACAGGATTCAGCTGACCCTCTTACAAGTCCTTTTATATAATAATCAATATATGCATAGCGAATTGATACCAATTCACTTATTTCAAGCCAGCCAGAACAACAGATCAATAAATCATGAACTTTTCTTTGCTTCTTCTCTCAACTTTAACAAAACAATTATTCCAACAACTAAGCCAGTAGCCAATATTGTGATAAAGCCGTTTCAGAGGCCAGAATGTTCTGAGATTGGGACAGACCCCAGAGTGCATTTATTTATTTCCAAGTACTAAGTGAGAAATATATTTAACTGATATTCTTGCACTCTGTTTTAACACTGAACATCTGGAAATGATGCATTTGTTTCAAGAAACATTATGGTAATTAGCAGGGGGAAATAAGGTATTTGCATCACTCATTTCTTTTTTCAAGAAAGTATGATAGTAATAGAATTCTTATTAGCTCTATTGTCCATAAATTAGATGAATTAAGATCATTTAATAACCAATCATAATCAATGTTCATAGCTCATGAATCTGGTCTAAAAATATGGGAATTTTCTCCCTGAAACAGAGGGTACTACAAATATTATGATACACCTTGCTATGAACAAATGCTTAATCATGTTAAGAAAAACCATTTTATTTCTCTGAGACTCTTCATATAAACTATCAAGGTGGCATTTGGTTAAAGGGTCTCTAAATTTCTTCTCACTTTAATAAACCAGGGTCTCTGGGCAGACTGAAATTTAGGTTATATTATAGTATAATTTGATTGATTCTTGGTTAGTTGATCAAAACTAGATTAACTGAGTTAATATTCATTCTTCTTTTGAAGGAAGACCTATAAAGAATGATTATCAAATTGGTAAGAGTGAAAAGCTTTGACAAATGGTGAGAATAAAACATATTAGAAATGAAACTGTATGTGAGCTCTCAATCAAACCATAATTGAAAAATACCATATACATAATCAATAATGAATTTTTAAGTGTGACATAAGGAATACCTATATAGCAGAAACTGATTTATAAAAGGCCTAGAGATTTTAGTAGACAAGTTCAATACTCATTAACAGTGTGATGAGTTTAAAAAGAGCAAATACAGGCTGAGGGTACTCTTGGAAACATGTGATATCTGGGCTAATGTAAACAATAGAACCTTGATTCTCTGTGCATAAGAAATTATTTGTAAAGGATGTTTATCTTCGAGTGTCAAGCTTACAGAGAAACTTAAAAGAACTCAAGTCATAGGTGGTAAATGTTACAGGAAATAGATAACTGTGGTAGATTTTAGCTCAACGTTATGCCAAACTTGTTAACATTTTCCTTTAATGAAATATATTACCTTGTGAAGTAGTTAATAATAATATTCAGGATGAAATTCTATAACCTCCTGTTGGAAATACTGAGAAAAATGGGGTGCCTGCGTGGCTCAGTCGGTTAAGCATCCGACTTCAGCTCCGGTCATGTTCTCACGGTTCCTAGGTTTGAGCCCTGCATCGGCTCTGTGCTGACAGCTCAGAGCCTGGAGCTTGCTTCAGATTCTGTGTCTCCCTCTCTCTCTAACCCTTCCCTGCTCACACCGTCTCTCTCTCTGTCTCAGAAATAAATAAAAAACATTAACAATATTTTAAAAATAAATACTGAGGAAAAAGAAAGTTATGTAAGCAAACAGAGAGACGAGAGAAAAAAGAAATTCTTCCAAATCTGTTTCTATGTAAGTGAACACTGAAGATAGATGCTTATAGAATCTCGCCCTCTCTATGACTATTGTGTAGTGCAAAACACACATTTTTAATGTAGTGCCCTGGACACTTGGGAACATGGCCTGAATTAAACACAACACATTCAGTGAACTCATATGAACAAGTGCCCTAGATTATCATTCCTTCTCTACCTGTTTCATATAATGCATTTAACCATTTAACATACATGAGAGTAGCTATACTTCTCTTACTAGTTTGTCAAAAGTATCATTGTTTTAGTGTTCTGGTGTAGTTAACAGACATCACTAGACAAGAAGAGAAAGGAACGTTCTATTGTTCTTCAGGTTCAGGTATTATCCTAGTAATTTCCTTGGCTTAAAGTAAGGCAGTAACTCTAATCACCTAGTAGGCAATATTGAAAGAGTTTACTTAAACACTCATAGAAAGATTTTGGTTCATTTTCCATTTTAGAGTTGGAATTCTAGATGATATTGCTTTTCCTCTGAGTCTGCTTGAATATTTTCTTGGTGTTAAAAACAATGCCAAAATATTTGCTTAAGTTCCCAGTCGTGAAAAGAAAGTTATGTATGTGAATATATGACCTATTTATAGTTGGAAGTAGTCTTTTATGGTTTAGTCCCTCTTGGAATCCCTGACATAATAAAACAAGTCCTCAAAGGAAATGTGATGCTGACCCACCTTTCAAAAATAATCTATCAAATAACAGTCTTGATTTTCTGTGTGTGGCAATCATGTTGATGAAAATCTATTTTGGTCAAAAGATGCAAACTGGTTTTTGCATGTCTGTGTATATTTATTTTTTGTTGATGTTTTATGTATGAAAATGGCCTAGGTAAATTTTATTTCTCTGATTTTTAGTTTTCTTGCTAACTTTCCATTAAGCAAATAAATTAGTTGAGTGCAAAGTAATATTATTAGAGGAAGTATTCCAAGAATGTCTGTGAAATTGCATTTCAATACCCATTAGACATGGTTCTTTTTCTCTATAAACATCTCTCTGTCATTGAAGATGCAATTCTGCAACATTAAATAAAAAGCGTATTTAAAATACAGCTTGATTTTCAATTTCTGAGCTACAGCTACCTCAACCAAATGCCAGAATCCAATTAATGAGGAGTGAACTCTTCAGATTGACCTACTGATAAGTTCAGTGATTTTCTTCGTATTTTGAAAGTTTCACTAGAGAAAATAGGACTTAATTTGAATCTGATTTGGGGAATCTGGTTGGTAAAGGCTGATTGGAAAATGTTAGGAAGATGGGGGGAAGGACTGGCCTCTGGGAGATAGAAAGGGTGAAGAAACCTGAAGAAACTGAGGAAATCATTTCCCTGATGTCTGCACATGTGAGGAACTTAAGTAAAAAAGGAAGGCTGCATTGTTGTGGAAGATAGCCTGGTAGAGGGGACCCATCAGTCCAGCAAAGAGCTACCTTCCTCCCGAGACTTTGGCATAGGCCCAACTCCAGAGAAGCTCTGTCAACTAACAAGAGCCCTGGTGCTGACAAGGAAGCATCGTTTTTCAGGAAGCAGATGGCCTTAAAGTGGCTCCAGGAAGAAACTAGTGCATGGATCCTTTGAGCAGTTTTGTTTTGAATATGTGCCCTCAGAAGCAGGTGGTACAATATGGTTGCAATCCAGACCTGTGAACATATGGCATTTATCTCCAGGAAATAATGGGTTTTTCATTATCCGCTATCCTGGTTGTATATACAAGCTATATATTTATACAGGGGGTTCAGAGGAAAGGACCCTCATATTCAGTAGTTGTAATCATTCATGCTTATTGAGATAATGTTCTCATAGCTCAGTTCTCTCTGGTCCAAGAGGGTACCCTCACTATGATGGTTAATTTGTCAGCTAAATTGAGAAATATGAAATGAAATGTGTCAAAAATATATTCCTAGGGGCACAGAGGTTCTGAAGCAGATATATATTCTATATTGTATGCGGGGATTGATACCCAATTTAGCATGATCTATCTACAACTGGATATATCTTGTTTTTCAGGAAATTTTATTTGGCAAGTATCAAAAAGGAAGTTAGCACCTATATAGAAACTAGTTTTAAAGAAAACCTGAAGGGTGTTTTTCTCAGACTTTAAGAGGTACCTGTGACAGATTTGGTAGAGTAATTAAAATGTTTTATCCATGTGTCCAGATCTCTACATGAAATACCCCAAAGAATCAGTACGTATGTCAGAGAATATGTCAATAGGAACTGTCTCTTGCTAGATACAGTGGAAAAAGCACAAGACTCCAATAATAAAAGGCGTGCACACCAATTCTATGGGGTGGGTAGAAGGTAGGAGCTCCATTCTTAGGCTATCCTTTTCCAGTAGTTAGTTACATGAGGAGAAACCAACCAACCAAACAAACAAAGAGCACTAGATAACATTGTTTTACTTTGTGAGATATAGGAGAGTCAGATGAGGATTTTTAAACTGAAGGAAGACAGAGGCATGGAAAAAATAAACTCGGCAAGGAAAATCACCTAGAATTTCTGCTCCTTTGTGTGGCTTGTTTTTATTATCTGCTTAGCTGTGAGTTACAGGTAAGTAGGAGATTTGGGGACAGGACGTAAAGGTCCAGGGGCAGAGAGACAAATTTCAGCTTGAAAGTTTTTTGATTAGAGCCTCAAAATTTAATATTACAGAAATTTCCAATGATCATTACAGAAATTTCCAATGATCATGTCAAGCTACATTGTTCGATGTAATAGTATGCATATTACTAAACACAAAAGATTTAGGCACATATATTGGGTGCATATACTGGATATCTTCTCTGCTTTCTACTTGCTCTGAGGTTACTCCAGCTGCCTCTGATTTATGCACATGCATAGTAGTCAAAGAATTTAAGCTGGACCTGTTGCATTGTGACAACAAAAACCTTAAAATTCTGCAGTACTCGATGTTGATTTTATTACTAGAGTTAGATTTTGACAATCACACTTCTATCTTCAAAACACACATCCATTGCATCAGGTGAGAAGGTCCCTGCTGGAGCCCAGGGAAACACCACCCACCAGGACCAGCTCTCTGGGTCTCAGAGAGTGGAGGCATTGTAAAGGGGCTCCCTATTATCCAGAGGAGCAATGTATAAGTTGAAGGCACATGCCATTTCTGAATAAAGGATACAGCTCTGTGGTTTAGTAAGGTCAATATCACTTGTAGTTACAGATAAACCCCTTATGTCAATGGTATATATAGAAAGAGACAGAGAGCACACACACATATACACATGTGAGAGGGAGAAAAAAGAGATAGAGTCTTAAGCAGGCTTCACGCTCAGCACAGAGCCCAATATGGAGTTTGATCCCATGATGCTGGGATCATGACCTGAGTGGAATAAGAGTCCAATGCTTAGCCTACTGAGCCACCCAGGTGACCCTGCTAGTGGTTTAAAGTATGAAACTCGTTTATTATTCTTATGAAGTCAACATTTGATAGTTATGTGCTAGAATTGGTTCATACAAGATCACAGGAGTCAATTAGTAAATTTTCAGGAGTTGTGTGAGCCAGTTGCTAATCACAGTCACTATGAAATAAGAAATTATACACTTATAATTAAATACATTATATTAAAACAAAAGTAATTAATAATCAAAACTCATTCCATCCTAATTATTTTACTACATTTTAGTATTATCTATGCTCTAGAGGTTATTAACTTCTATTGTATCTATATAGTAGAAATTCTCTTAAGTGGCATGATATACATATTTCATCCTAACTCTTTAACTCTGAATTCAGTACTGAGACCTACAGCCTCAATATACACGTGGCTGGATGTAAAAGTCATTGAAGGTTACATGTTACCAAACATTTTGCCACCATATAAAATGAGACTTCATCTTTCCATCCCCCAGTATGAATTTTTATATAATCTGCACCCAAGTGATTAGATCAATATTATAATTTAAGTTTCAGTTAGCAGTAGTACATCCTAATTTTCATATTAGAATAATACCAGCTACAGTAATTAATAAACCTCAAAACCTTAGTGACTTAATAAATTAGAACTTTAATTCTTGCCCTCATCGATTCATAAGTGAACATTGATCATCAATAAGCTCTTCTCCAAATGGCTCTTTTCATCCTGAGGCTCAACCTATCTTTGATACTTAGTTTCCAAATAATCCCCCTCGTATCTAGCCAGAGTGGAAAAAAAAAAGCAAAGCTGATTACATGCAAAGGATCTATGGTTTTGGCCTAGGAATGACACATATTACTTTTGCTCTCTTTGTATTGACTAGAACTCAGTCAGCTGTCACATCTGACTTCAAGAGATGATGGGAAATATAGATTCTCTGTGTGCATAATTAGAAGAGAACATGTTTCTGATTATAAGCAAAAAAGACTCTGCATATCCTTAGAGGTATAAATGCATTGTCACATGTGTTTTGTCTGTTAGCTTCAGGTTTTCAACAAGATCTCATGGGACATCCATTGAGCCAACTCAAATAAGCATGGCATGGTTAAATACAATCATTATGAAACCCCTACAAAATACAATTATGTACCAAAGAAATTGAGCCCAGAGAAATTAAGTGACTAGCAACAATCAAAATTTAACTGATAAAAGCAGAAGATCCTTGACTGTGTTTATAAACATATTTGGTTGAAGCTTTATCTATGCTGCCTTGGTTTACCCCTTTCCTCCTCACACAAGGATGATGGGAGTAATTTTACCATATTCCTAGACTTCCAACAGCTATGCTGGAATATTGGCCATTCTCTATTATCTCTGGTTAAAATTCTCCAGCCTGGCTCTGGACTCTTCAAAACCTCTCTTCCAGCAGGAAAAGCTCCTAGTACCGAAGGCAGTATGGGGGAGAAATCTGTAGGAAAGAACAATGTAAGTATAATTCTTCTTCTAAGTCATAAATATTAAAATAGTTGAAAATGGTTGGACTAATTTAATCTTCTATATTTTACACTAAGAAATTATAAGCCTGCAACTTGTCTCTTATGACATCAGTTTCAACGCCTTTACCTTTCTCTGTATCTTCTGAAAACATGGTATATTGCAGATAATTTAATTTCCTAGGTGTGCCCTGAATGATAGATTAAGATTGCTCCCCATCATGGTATATGCAAACTTCTTTACTGTTTTCCTCCCATTGTGGTTGCCCAGGAAAAGCTACTGCTCATTTTCTTCATATGATTATTATTATTATCTTAACATTAAACCTTCTTTCCCATTACATATTTTGCCACTAGTATTATCTCTTCACCGTCACTCACAGTAATGAGTTCTATTCTAACTCACATAGATAAATCAGGTTCTGCTGTCACTAGGTTTGTATTTCAATCAGTGATGTCCTCCTATAAATATTTCAAGTAATTCCAATTACCCACAGAAATGAATATGCATTTAATATTTCATTGTTTTTACCAGTATCCATTAACCATAATTTTCCTTTTTTTAATTGAAGTACAATTGACATATAATATTGCATTAGTTTCAGGTGTACATCATAGTCATTTGATATTTTACACATTATGAAATGATCCTCATGATGTCAGTCACCATCTGTCACCATACAAAATTATAACAATATTATTGACTACATTCTCTGTGCTATATAGTACATCCCTGTGACTTATTTATTTTATAACTGAAAGTTTGTATCTCTTAATCCTCTTCATCTTTTTCATCAATACCCCAATGCCTCCCCTATCTGATAACCAACTTTCTGCTTCCTGTATCTCTTGAGTATCATTCTGTTTTGTTCATTTGTTTTGCTTTTTAGAATTCAAGTATAAATGAAATCAAGTGGTATTTGTCTTGTCTGACTTATTTCATTTAGCATAATATTCTCTAGATCCATTCATGTTGTCACAAACAATAAGATTTCATTATTTTTTTATGGCTGAGGAATATTTCATTTCTCTTCTTTATTCATCTATCAATGGACATTTAGGTTGGTTACATATCTTGGCTGTTGTAAAAATACTGCAATGAAAATAGGGGTACATGGGGGCGCCTGGGTGGCTCAGTCAGTTAAGTGTCCGACTTTGGCTCAGGTCATGATCTCATGGTTCATGGGTTCGAGCCCCGTATCGGGCTCTGTGTTGACAGGTAGCTCAGAGCCTGGAGCCTGTTTCAGATTCAGTGTCTCCCTCTCTCTCTGACCCTCCCCTGCTTTATCTCGCTCTCTCAGAAATAAATAAAGAAACATTAAAAAATTATAAAAAAAAAGAACATAGGGGTACATGTATCTCTTCAAATTAGTGTTCTTGTTTTCTTTGGATAAACATACAGAAATGGAATTTCTGGATCTTATGGTAGTTCTATATTTAATTTTTTGAGAAACTTCCATACTGTCTGCACCAATTTATATTCCCACCAACAGTGTACAAAGGTTCCCTCTTCTACACGTCCTCTACATTTGTTGTTTTTGTTTTTTTGATACTAGCCAAGCTGATAGGTGTAGGGTGATATCTGATTGTGATTTTGATTTGCATTTCCTTGATGATTATTTTTTGTGACTGTTGGCTATCTGTATATCTTCCTTGGGAAATGTCTATTCAAGTATTCTGCCCATTTTTTAATCAGGTTGTTTATTTTTTTTAAATATTTAGTACTATAAGTTATTTATATATTTTAAATATTATCCCCTTATTGGATCATGATTTGCAAATATCGTCTCCCATTCTGTAGGTTGCCTTTTCATTTTGCAGACGATGTCTTTTACTGGGCAAAAACTTTTAGCTTGATGTAATCCCATTTGTTTATTGTAGATTTTGTTGCCATTGTTTGACGAGATTGAAACTATTGCTAAGGACAATGTCAAAGAATTTATTACTTCTATTTTCTTCTAGGAGTTTTATGGTTTCAGGTCTTACATTCAAGTCTTTAATCCATTTTGAATTTGTTTTTGTACATGGTGTAAAAGAGTAGTTCAGTTTCATTCTTTCGAAAAGACTGTTTTTCCCCATTGTATGTTTTTGCCTCCTTTTTCATAAGTCAATTGACCAGATAGCATGGGTTTATTTCTAGGTTTACATTCTATTTCATTGATTTATGTGTCTTTTTTTCATCCCATAACCATACTCTTTTGATCACTCTAGCTTTATTGTATAGTTTAAACTCGTGGAGTGTGATATTTCCAACTTTGTTTTTCTTTCTCAGGAAATGCCTTTTCTACTCAAGGTTTTTTGTGGTTCATACAAATTTTAGAATTCTTTATTCTAGTTCTGTGAAAAAATGCCATTGCTATTTTGATGGGGATTGCATTGAATCTGTAGTTTGCTTTGGGTAATATGGACATTTTAGCAGTATTAATTTTCCCAATCATGAACGTTGAGTATGTTTCCATTTATTTATGTCATCTTCAATTTCTTTCATCAACATCTTAAGTTTTCAGTGTACAGTGCCTGAACACTGTATCAGTGTTCATTTCATTTCTCTGGTTAAATTTATTCCCAGATACTTCATTCTTGTTGATATAGTTATAAATAGAAATGTTTTCTTAATTTTTTTCTAATGGTTTGTTATTAGTGTATACAAATGCAACCTGTTTCTGTATGTTAATTTTGTGTCCTGTGATTTGTATGCATTTATTTATTAGTCCTAATAGTTTTTTGGTGGAATCTTTAGGGAGATGTAGATAGATATAGATATAGATATATTTATGTCTTCTGCAAATAGTGACAGTTTGTTTCATCCTTTCCAACTTGGGTGACTTTTATCTTTTTTTCTTGCCTAATTACTGTGGCTAGGACTTCCAGTACTCTGTTGAACAAAGTGGTGAGAGTGTACATCTATGTCTTGTCCCTAACCTTAGAGGAAAAGCTTTCAGCTCTCTACCATGAAGTATGATCTTGGTTTGTCAAATAAGGCCTTATTATATTGAGGTATGTTTCCTTTGTACCCACTTTACTGAGTTTTTATCATAAATGGATATTGAATCTTGTCAAATTTACTTTTGCATCTATTAAGATGATTATGAGATTTATATCTTTTGTTAATGTGGCATATCATGTTCATTCATTTTCAAATATCCCTGATGAACATAGATGCAAAAATCCTCAACAAAATATTTGCTAACTGAATTCAGTAATACATTGAAAGGATAATGTACCTCAATCAGGTGGGATTTATTCCAGTTAACCATAATTTTAACTAATCTGAACCCCTTTATTAATAAAGTGCAGGAAAGATATTTGCCTTAGTCTTTAGTAACATCAGCATCAACATATTTGATTATGAATAACAATATATTTAAAGATAGAGATGGCTTCCTGATTTAATGCTTGATTCAATTTCCTCTCTAGACCCAGGAGGGAGTTATTTAAGAGATCCCAATTAGGAATGATTTGAATTAATTGGAGCAACATAATGTACACACTGCATTGCATTCCCAATTAAGTTAAAAAGAGATAGAAAATATTCTGCTGACAGCACATCTTTATTGGGCTAATAGTCATTATTTATGTATCATCAATTCTTTATCTAATGTCAAGCATTTTGTTTCTTCTGAACACAAATATGCTTTATTACTAAGAAACAAAAATATCTGTTAATAATGGATTGGTTTAGTAAATGGGAATAAGATGGAACATAGAGCAAACATTAGTGATTCCTCAAATACCCAAAGCTTCACTTCTGTATGTATGTATGAATTGGATGATCCCTCCACCCCCGGAGTCTGTTCTGACCTAAGGTACAAGCCAAATTTATTGAGTCTTAATTGCTCTCCGTGTTATACTGAAGCTAAAATGTATCACAAGCATGTAGAGATTCTTACTGTCTTTAGACTCTTCATAAATAAAATTATGCACAGGGGGGACAAAAGCTTTAATACTGGTATTTTTGAATGGTGAGTATTCTTTTAGTAATATAATCATTTGTTCTGAATCGTAAACTATTAGCTTTAAGCTGTTAATAATAGCTGTTATTATTAATTGGTCAATAATAATAACTAATTAATGATAAATAATAACAGCTATTATTAGACAATAATAACTAATGTTTTTACAAGATTTTTATTGTGTTCAGGATCATGTTTGCTATTAGTTTTTCCTCTACTGTTTTTGTTGTACAAATAAATATATGATTTGAATTCACAACACCCAAACTAATCGCTTTAAATCCCAGATCTGCTAATTATACCTATGTGACATTGTATAGGCAATTTAGCCGGTGATATTCACATTTTACTTTTTTGTTTTGTTTTGTTTTTGTTTTATTTATTTCTAGGAGAGAGAGAGAGAGACAGCGCGAGAAGGGGAGGGCCAGAGAGAGAGGGAGTCACAGACTGAAACAGGCTCCAGGCTCTGAGCTGGCAGTCAGCACAGAGCCCGACGCGGGGCTTGAACCCACGAACCGCGAGATCATGACCTAAGTGAAAGTGGGACGCTCAACCGACTAAGCCACCCAGGCGCCCCATACATTTTACTTTTGTAAAGTTAACTATGTCTCATGAAGTGATAGTTGGTGGGTGAGAGAAACTGAGTAATAGATGAGGGCTATGGGGGGAAAAACAGAAGGAGAGAAGGAGAGAGGATTTTTATTTTGTTTTGGATGAAAATTCATTCTTCCTTGGGATATTCTCTGGACAAAAGCAAATCCCCATATGTAAGTAGTAGAATTCCTTAATAAGACACTGTGGTTTATTGAAAAAATTTAAGCAGATAATTTAATTTGGTAATATATGCATACTGTATGTGTATAGAATTAGACTAATACTTCTTCCACATGACTTCTCTGATTAAAGTCAATTCCAAATTCTAGCTGATACCTACAAAAAGTGAATTCAACAAATTAAAAAAAAAAAACTAATTTTAAAAGAAATCAATTAAATTTTTTCCCCAAAAATATATCTCAAGAGCCAAATTACCAGTTTTATTGATTCCCCCAACCGTCAGTTCACTAGCTGACCAGTTGTGGTTGTCAGTTATGCCGACTCAGACTTAATTGAAGCTGAGTACAAAGTCTTATTTCTAAGAGCAGATGAAGCCTTCCTGCATCCCAGAAGCTATTATAGTTTCATTACAAGTAGTTTTGTGAGGCAAGTACCCAGACTAATGAAGTCTAATTTCCTGTGGATTAAAATAGGGAAGCGATAAGATATCGCTGATGTTAGGTAAAGAACTTCTGATTATAGCACATTTATTCTGTTAAATTACTCGTGAACACATGAGGACATGGTTGTGGGCCAGGAGAGCCAATGGCATTTTCCCCTCTGTGGGAGATGTGGGGGGTGTAGAGATTCAAGAGCCCATTCTGTAGTCTTAAAGCCTTTTAAGTAAAAGCTCTGTGGGTGATCTCATTTCAAGATAAAGTTAAACTAATACCAAACAGGTCAAAACTTGCCAGCCAAGGAACCTAAAGAAAATATACAATTGTCACTAATAGAAATTCACACAATATTTTTAGCGAAGAAAATTGTAAAAAGGGAATGCTATTTTTTGTAGCTTGGCCAACACTGCCTCTATTTTGAACAAATGAACTGAATGATATAGGTGTATAATATAGATGCCTATATTCTAAAGCAAAAAAAAAAATCACACCAGCAAATTTATAATATCTGGGAATATCAGATAAAATCACTTGTCAATTTACTAGATACATCAGTTGTTTCAGAGACTGTCCTATGTTATAATCAGTCTTAAAAAGCACATTATTGCTATCATAAACCATTAATGGTGGTTTATAACCAGGGGAAAAATCCTTTAAAATCCCTCACTGCTACAATTCACAAGCCATTGCTACAATTCACAACTCGTTTGTTAGAATCTTAACCGCCCTCAGCTTTGCCTTGGGCCATTAACTAACAAACCAATCATTAACTGCTAGTAATGACCATTTTTTCCCAGGGATTATTGTTTAATTGAACTCTTGCGCAGGACCCATTATTTTCAGAGATGTCAAAATAACTATGCATTGTTATGTTTTTCTGTAATATCAAGACCTCCCAAAATAAACAATGCAAGTGTCAGAGAATTAAATTTTTCACTGTACACACTATTTAAAATACATTACTTTAATGAACAATTTTGATGTTTCAGAGGAACTTTCTCATTTTTTCATTCTGTTGAGCATATCCATCATGTAACGTAGATGCAGAATTAATGCGTATTTCTCTTCAATAATATACACAATGTTGAGACATTTATTTAGTAAACTGGGTTATATATTCATCTGGGTAAGGCACATTTGATTATTAGCATTCTGCTCTTGAGAAACAAGGCTTGGTTGCTTGTCTGTTGCCATGGAAATAAATTAGGAAGGATAACCTGCCTACTTATCAATTTTTATTAATGCAATCAGCCTACCTGCTTAACCCATAAGTAACAATTGCACATTTAAACTAAGCCAATAAAGCACTGTAACTCTAGGGGTGCCAGTTAAAGTAAATAGAATAGAAAATTGCTGAAATAAAGTCTGAGTTATGTGTCATAGTTATGATGTGCCCCATTCATATTACAGGATAAAGAATGTTGCCATTTGAGAGGTCTTTAACAGTGGTATTACCATCAACTAATATTTATTGAGAGGAGAAGAATCTAAGACAAGAAGCCAAGAGGGATATAATAAAACAAAATTGCCCTCCTACTGTGTTGAGACAGTTTATAGATGTACGTATTAAAATTTGAAACTGAGAGACCTCAATCCAATGTTAGCCAAACAAAAGGGAACAATACAGATTATATCTTATTGAGCACTAATATGTAAACTCTAGAATTCAGAATTTGTCTTATTTAACCTGAATGAAAATGAAGTTCACCTTGCTATGATCTAAGAAGAATAAAAGCTTACTAAGTAAATTAATAGGAAGTTGCTACATGATGAAAAAGATAATTAACCTGTAAAATATAATATATTTTTAAGGATTCTGGATCTACATCTATTCATTACAGCAAGTCCAACAAGGCTTAAAAATAAGGGATGTTTTCTCCTTTTAATTCATACTGGTTTACTTGTCAGTGCCTACAAATTACTGACATTTTATGAAATGCATTACTACCAAGGAAATCCATGGCAAATATATATTCATGTATTTTCCATAAAGAAAATAAATCACTTGAGTAGAAATATCTAGTATCTTCAGAGGCTAAAGAAACATTTTTCTCATAACAGAAACAAATTCTAGTATTTGAGAAACAATATTTAAGGTTTAGGTTATAAGCGTATAATAAAAAATTAACACGTGGCCTTAAATTTTTTAAAAGAAATTATTTTACTGTGGTATAGACAACATGAAATCAACTCCCTTGAATTCTTAGTTGTACTGTACATTATCGTTGGCTAGAGATACAGTATTGTGCCCTTCTCAGGGGCTTACTCAGCCTGCTTAACTGAAACTTTATGCCCATTGATAAGTAACTTCCCATTCCCCCCAGCACTTGACAAGGGCAAAATTTTCTTTTTTTTTTTTTTACATTTATTGTTTATTTGTTTGTTTTTGTGTATTTATTTTGACAGAGAAAGAGAAAGATTATGATTAGGGGAGAGGGTTAGAGTTAGAGAAAGAGAATCTGGGTACTGGAGCTAAATCCCAGGACCCTGGGATCATGACTAGAGCCAATATCAAGAGTTGGGTATTCAACACACAGAACCCCCCAGGCACCCGTACATTTTCTAATTTTTATCTTCAAAGATATTTAGTTGCTCAGAGTTTGATATTCAAAAAAGCTAAAATTAATGACTAATCACTATTAGCAATAGATTAATAGTAAAAATTTAGAATTAAAGTTAGAATTAAACCAAGTCATTTATTTTAATTTTGCCAAACAAAACAAAACAAAAAACCCAAAGCAAACAAAAGAAGGGAGGATACAGGATTATCCTTTCTATGTACTCCTATCTACCTAATCAGATCTATGGATAAAGATGGCTGCAGCATCATTGGCATTGAAAGCACAATGTGGGTAGACAGTTACCAAGTTTTTATGATATGCTAGATCCAAGGTGAAGTCTTAAATGTACATTGTCTCACTTATCATCAAAATAAAACCAGAAAGAGAAAAATCTGTATTAACTTTATAGATATTGAGTTTTAGAAAGGATAAATGACATAGCAAAGATAATAAATGGTAAATGGCAAAAATGTAACTAGAATCCAAGCTGGTATTACTGTGTTGGATATTTGAGGATGTAAGTTCCCTTTCTGACTACTTTCTTTTTTTTTAAATATTTATTTTTGGGATAGTGCAAGTGGGGAAGGGACAGAGAAAGAGGGACAGAAGATCCTAAGCAGGCTCTGCACTGACAGGCTGACAGAAGTGAGCCAGATGTGGGGCTTGAACTCATGAACCAGGAACTCATGACCTGAACTGAAGTCAGTCTCAACATACTGAGCCACCAAGGTGCCCCCTTCCCTGACTACTTTTTTAACAAATATGCAATAATATTAGTGCCAGATATCTGTTGAAGAAGAAAAGTGTGCAGAAAATATGCTTAACAGAGTAGAAGTGTTGGGGACAGAAAGTATAAACAGAGTATCTATCATAAGGAAAATAATAAAGATATAATGGAAATAAATATAAATATGGTTATCAGCCAATAATTGAATCTATCAAAAAAGTTAATATAGTTTTTGTTTTCTAAAAACAGCTATATTGAGATATAACTTACACACCATTAAATTCATCCACTTATTTTTTGTTGAAATTCACCCATTTAAAGTAGAGCACATGTCAATGTATTTTAGTGTTTTCACAGATATTTGGAGCCATTACTAGAGTTACTGAACATTTTCATTACCTCAAAACTAAATCCCACCCCTTTAATACTATTATTTTACCCCCCCCAACCTAGTCAACCTCTAATATGGATTATGTCTTTACAGATTTGCATATTCTAGAGAGTTCTTATAAATGGAATAATATAATATATATTCTTTTGAGATTGGCTTCTTTCAATTGGCATAACATTTTTAAGGTTTATCTGTGTTATAGAATGCATCATTACACTTTTTTTTTATGGCTCAATACTATTCTATCATATGGATATACCACTTTTTTGTTTATTTATTCATCAGTTAATAGATATTTGGGATGTTTCCACCTTTTGACTATTATGAATAATGTTACTCTAAACATTTATGTACAGTTTTTTTGTGTGGACATATGTTTTCACTTAGTGTATAAACCATCCTACTGGGTGGGGAGTGTTATCCTATTTTGGTTTTGATATGAATTCACTTCCCTCTTGAATTATGATTCTTTTATGAATCATTGGCACTTTGTATATCTCTTGGGAGGAAATGTCTACTATAAATGTTAATATTTTATTAGTTTGTTTCATTTTTATTAACTTGACTTTATATTATTGAGTTGTTCTTAATATAGTCTAGATAAAATTCTAGACATAAATCAGATACTTATCAGAAATAAATATATAAAAACATTTTCTCCCATTCTGTGGGTTGCCTTTTACTTTCTTGTTAGTGTCTACAGAAGGACAAAGCATTTTAAAAATTGATGAAATCCAATTTACCTATATTTTTCTTTGGCTGTTCATCTAGGAATCCACTGCTAAATATGAGGTTGTTAAAGACTCCCCCTTATGTCATCTAAGAGTTTTATATGTTACTACTTCTAGGCCATAGATCTATTTTTCAAGTTTTTTGTGAGGTAAAGGTACAACTTCATTTTTTAAAAATGTAGCTATCTAAGTATTAAAGGTTAATCCTTCCCTATTGAATATCCTTGGCACTCTTTTACAAAAATCAGTTGATTATAGACATATGGGTTTATTACTGCACTATCAATACTATTCCTTTGAATTATATACGTCTATCTTTATGCCTTTACCAACTCTTTTTTTTTTTTTATTTCTAGGAGAGAGAGAGAGAGACAGCGTGAGCAGGGGAGGGTCAGAGAGAGAGGGAGTCACAGACTGAAACAGGCTTCAGGCTCTGAGCTAGCAGTCAGCACAGAGCCCGACGCGGGGCTCGAACCCACGAACCGCGAGATCATGACCCAAGCGAAAGTCGGACGCTTAACCGACTAAGCCACCCAGGCGCCCCGCCTTTACCAACTCTTGATTTCTGTTGCTTTCTACTACATTTGGAATCAGAAATGTGGATCCTCCTACTTTTCCCTTTTTATTTTTTCCATTATTTTAACCGTTGCAATCTCATATAAATTTTAGAATCTACTTGATGAGTCTAGTGATAAGCCATCTGGCATTCTGATAAGGATTGGGTTGAATCCACATATCAATTTAGGGAATCTTGCCACCTTACCAGTATTAAATCTTTTGATCTATTAGCATCAGATGTTTGCTTCTTTAATTTCTTGATAATGTTTTGCTTTTAGAGCAAATAATTTTGTTCTACTTATTTCTAAATGTTTTATTCTTTCTGATGGTGTTGTGAATGGAATTGTTTTCTTAAACTTCATTTTTGGTTGTTCATTATAAGTACATGGAGATACAATTGAATTTTGTTATGTTTATCTTATGTTCTGTAGCCTTACTAAACTCATCTATTTCTATTGGATTTCTTGGTGGATTCTTTAGGATTTTCTATATTAAAATCATATCATCTGTGAATAATAAAAAAAAATATCATTCATCTGTGAAGGTAGTTTTACACCAATATGGATTTTTTTTCTTTTTTACTTGACTAATCCCCCTGGCTAGAGCCTCTAGTACAAAGTTAAACAGCAATGGTGAGAACAGATCTTCTACTCTTTTTCATGATTTTCTTGCAAAAGTATCCAATCTTTTACCATTAAATACAACGTTAGCTATGGCTTTTTCATTGAGGCCTTTTTATCAGGTTGAGGCGGTTCCTGCAATTTTTAGTTTTTGTGGGGAAAACAGGTTCTACTTACATAATTGGATTAGAAAAAAATCTTAGGATGAAAAGCCACCACCATGGGGTGAAAGTTCCCAAGGTTGGGTGGCAAGATATTGTAATGGGATCATGAGTAACTTGTTATATCACCTGCAATAAATTACTTTCCATCTGATGCCAATATCACAAACTCCACATGGCCCCCAGACCCTTTGCTTCTTACACATAAAAGTTAATGATTACTGTCTGATTGTTTTCTCCACATTCACTTGTGTAAGATCTTGTTTTCTTCATGTTCACCATGTGGGCAATATCTTGTGAACTCAATAAATAATGGAGACACAAACCCTGTATGGGGCTCTTGTCTCCTCTTACACATTAGCCTCTCTCATATTCAATTCTACATCTGCTCTCTTATTGGACAAGAGAGAACTCCAGACTCATAGTCTGTGGCAGTTTATTCAGTATTTTATTATTAAAGTGTGTTGGATTTGGCCAAAGCTTTTTCTCTATTGAGATAATCTTGTTTTATTTGAAAATTTTAATTGACATATTGCATTAACTAATGTTTGATGTTAAGCAACCTTGAATTCCACGTGGTTGCTCGATTCATTTTGTTATTTTTGTTGAGTATTTTTGTGCCCATATTTTTTAAGGAGATATTGGCCCATAGTTTCCTTTTCTTGTGATGTCTTTGTCTGGTTTGGGTGTCAGGGAAAAGAGTCTTTTTTTAAATTTTTTTTTTAATGTTTTATTTATTTCTAGGAGAGAGAGAGAGAGAGACAGCGTGAGCAGGGGAGGGTCAGAGAGAGAGGGAGTCACAGACTGAAACAGGCTCCAGGCTCCGAGCTGGCAGTCAGCACAGAGCCCGACGCGGGGCTCGAACCCATGAACCGCGAGATCATGACCTAAGCGAAAGTCGGACGCTTAACCGACTAAGCCACCCAGGCGCCCCAAGGGAAAAGATTCTTACAGTGAGTTGGGAAGTATTGCCTACTCTTCCCTTGGAGAATATGTAAATGTTTGGTGTTATTTCTATTTTAAAATGTTTAGGAGAATTCAATAGTGCAGCCTTCTAGATCTGAGCTTTCTTTGTGTGTTGTATTTTGATTATTAATTAAATGCCTTCACTTAATATAGTTTAATTAGATTGTATATTTCCTCAAGTCAGTTTTGTAGTTTGTATCTTTCTAAAAATTTGTTTTCATTTCATCTAATCTATCTGACTAATTGACATACAATTTTTCAGAGAATTCCTTCATAATACATATTATTTCTCTAAGGAAAGTAGTAATTTCCCCTCTTTTATTTCTCTTTCTCCATCCTTCTGGTCAATCAAGCTAAAGTTTTCTCTATTTGGTTGACATTTTCAAAGAATCAGCTTTTACTTTTACTGATCTTCTTTACTGCTTTTCCTACTCTCTATTTCATTAATTTCTGCTCTAATCTTAAGATTGGGTTATTTATTTGATATCTTTCTTCTTTCTTAGTTTAGGCATTTACAGCCTTAAATATCACTCTAAGTTATGCTTTAACTGCATCTCAAATTTTGCTATATAGTCTCTCATTTCCATTTATCTCATTTCCCATCTTATTTCCCATTTGATTTCTTCTTTGATCTATTGGTTATTATAGAGTGTGTTTGCACATATTTGCAAATATCTTAAATTTATTTCTGCTGTTGAGTCCTAGTTTCATTCCACTGTGGCTTGAGAACATACTTTGTATTCCTTCTTAACTTAAATAGCTGGATCTTGAGCAAATAGTTAAATCCTGTTGTTGCTGCTTTTTTAAAATGTTTTATTTATTTTTGAGAGAGAGAGAGAGAGAGACGGCGTGAGCAGGGGATGGGCAGAGAGACAGGAAGACACAGAATCCAAAACAGGCTCCAGGCTCTGAGCAGGCTGTCAGCACAGAGCCCGACATGGGGCTTGAACCCACAAACTGTGAGATCATGACCTGAGCTGAAGTCGGACGCTTAACTGACTGAGCCACCCAGGCGCCCTTGTTGTTGTTGTTTGTTTGTTTTTAACCAATCTTGCATTTCTTGCCTTTTGACTGGATGGTTTGATATATTCACATTTAACATTACTAATGCAGGGACACCTGAGTGGCTCAGTGGGTTGAGCATCCCACGCTTGATTTTGGCGAAGGTCATGATCTCACAGTTTGGTTCATGGGATGGAGGCTTCCTCTGGGCTCTGAGATGACAGTGTGGAGCCTGCTTGGAATCCTCTCTCCCTGTCTCTCTGCCCCACCCCTGCTTGCTCACACACTCATTCTCCCTCAAAATAAATAAATAAATAAACATTTAAAAAGTTTAGTGGGGAACATGGGTTACTCAGTAAATTACAAGCCAGACTCTTGATTTTTGGCTCAGGTCGTGATCTCATGGTTAGTGAGATCTGACAGTTCATGGGCTCAAGCTCTGCGTGGGCCTCTGTGCTAACAGCTGAGCGCCTGTTTGGGATTTTCTCCCTTCTCTCTGTCTTTGCCCCACCCCCCTGCTTGCTCTCTCTGCCTCTGTCTGTCTTTTTTCAAAATACATAAATAAACTCTCCTAAAAAATTAAATACAAAATAAAAAGAAGTATTATTACTAAAGCAGTTGGATTTGTGGCTGCCATTTTACTATTTATACTCCACATGTCTTGTACCTTTTGTTCTTCTATTCATTCTTTAATGTTTTCTGTTGCCTTAAGTGGATATTTTTTAATGTTGCATGTACATTTCTTTAATGATTTTGTTCACTACATATTTTTAGTTACTTCTTTAGTGGTTCTTCTAGGGCTTACCGTATACACACTACCCTATCAATATCAGCTTCAGATTTATACTACTTGATTCCAGTTCAACGTAATTACTCTTCTATTCCCTTCCCTTCTTTTCTGTGATATTACTGTTCTACATATTACATCTGTAAATGTCACAAATCCAACAATACATTGCTATAATTATTACATTACATATTTGATATCCTTTAAAGAAGCTTAAAGGAGAAAATAAAGCAAGTGTAGTTTTATAGCTTTTGTTATATTAACCTTTTGATTTACCATTTCTGTTTCTATTTATTTGTTCTTATGGATTTGAGTACCATCTGGAGTCATTTCCTTAGCCCAATATAGCTTTGCTCTCACCTATCTCCTTTGTGCTGTTTTTGGCAAATATATTTTTATATGTTATAGGTCCAACTGTGTGTGTGTGTGTGTGTGTGTGTGTGTGTGTAGTTTTATGTAATTGGTTCTTAAATCAATTAAGAGAAAACAGGAGAAGAAATATACATTTATATTATCTTTTATAATGACATAATTATCTTTACTGGTGTTCTTTTTTTTTTTTTTTGTATGTGGATTTGAATTATTGTCTGTAGTAACTTGTTTTTAGCCTGAAAAACTTCCTTTGATATTTCATGTAAAGTGGGTCTCCTAGCAACAAATTTGCTCAAGTTTTGATCATCTGGTTATGTTTTTACTTCACCTTCATTTTTGAAAGATAGCTTTGCTGTAAATAGGATTCTTGGTTGGTTGTTTTTATGAACACTTTGAATATAATATGTTATTGCATTTCCCTCAGACCTCCATTGTTTCTGGTGAGAATGCAACTAATCATGTTACTGGAATTCCCTTGTAAGTGAAGTGTTGTCTTTCTCTTGCTGCTTTCAAGAGTTTCTCCTTGTTTTTGATTTCAGCATTTTTTTTTCTGTGATATGCTTGTGGATCTCTTCCTTTATCCTACTTGGATTTTATCAAACTTCAACTTATTGTTTTCAGTAAGTTTGGGAATTTTTCAGCCATATAGTCTTTGAATATATAATTTTTGCTCACTTCTCTTTCTTTTCTTCTTCTAGTATACCCATTTTTCTTACATTTAGAATGCTCACATTTCTCAAAGTTTCTGTTCATTTTGCTTTTCTTTTTTCCTCTCTTCTTCAGATTGTATAACTTCTATAACTCTGACTTCAAATTTGTCAATTATTTCTCATGCCAGTTCAAATTTACTGTTGAGCCCCTCTAGTGAACTTTCCATTTTAATTATTATACTTTTCTACTCCATTATTTCCACTTAGGTTGTTTTCTATAATTTCGATCTCTTTATTGACATTTTCTATTTGATGAGACCTTATCATCACATCTTCCTTAACTTCTTTAATCATGATTTCCTTTTATGCTTTGAACATATTTGCAATGGTAATTTGAAGTATTTTCTGTTAAATCCTATGTCAGTTCATTCTCACAGGCAGGTTCTCTTGCCTTTTTTATGTTTTATATTTTTTGTTGTTAGAAAGTGGAAACTTTGCATACTATATTGTAGCCACTCTGAGAACTCTGCCTCTTGAACTTATTATTTGTATTTTCTGTTGCTTAGTGAATGGTTGGGTTATTTTACTGGAGCCTACTCCTCTCCCTTCAAAATTAAACTTTTGATGTTGCTCTTCATGGTGACTGTTATAGATTGAATTGTTTCTTTCCAAAACTTGTGTGTGGGAGTTCTAATCCCCAGTGTTGCAGATTTAATTAGTTACTTTAAGATAAGTTTGTACTGAAGTAGGGTTGGTCCCAATCCAATATGACTAATGTCCTTATAAAAAAAGGAAATCTGGGGGGACCTGGGTAGCTCAGTTAGTTAAGTGTCCAAGTTTGGCTCAGGTCATGGTCTTGTGGTTCATGAGTTTGAGCTCCACATCAGGCTGTCTGCTGTCAGCGCACAACCTGCTTCAGATTCTCTGACCCCGTCTCTCTCTGCCCTTCCCCTGCTTGGACTGTCTCTCCCAAGTATAAATTAACATTTAAAAAAAGGAAATTTGGACATAGGCATTCACACAGGAAGAACACTGTGTCAAGATGAAGTCAGAGTTTTGAATGATGCTTCTACAAGATAAGGAGCATCAAAGATTGCCAGAAAACCAACAAGAAACCACTGAGAGGCATGGAACAGATTTTCTCTCACACTCCTGAAAAGAACCCAATACTGCCACCACCTTAATTTGGGACTTCTAGCCTCCAGAACTATAACAGAATACATTTTTGTTGTTTAAGCCCCTTAGTTTGTGGTACTTTGTTTACGGTAGCCCTTGCCATCTAATATAGGGGCATAGGCTTGGGTTTGCCCAGTCACTTTGGTATGACAGTGCTTTTGTTAGGCCTGTGTTTCACTATCTTTCTCCCTGACCTCATCCAGCTGTTACATTCCAGTAATTTCTGACTAATTGCTCTATAATGTTCAACACTGTGCTGGGCATAAATTGATCCACAGACCAAACCAATCAAATTCAGGCTCCTTTGAAGGGATAATTCTGTAGATCAATATTAAAGCTTTTTTTAGACCCTAGTTGGATTCCTCCCACTTGTTTCTTTCTCTGTTCTCTCAGACAAGGTAATTAGCATACAGTTTCATTTATATGCCCAATGACCCTACTAATCTAATTCTCTTTCATGACAACTTGCACTGTTTTTGTTCATTTCTTAGGCTTGAACTTTATTTCAAGTTCAATTCCTTTGGGAAGAGATTAGAAGCTATCATTTTTAAGACTTGCTTCTCTTTCCCTCCACATCTCCTTACCCAGGAAAAACTTCTGAGCCACATCTCTAGAGCTGGATATGGGGACAATGGTATGTTTCTCTCTGAGTGACAAAGCTGCTTTAGGAACTGAGGGCTGTATGATTTGAAGGGTGGAGGGTAGTAGCCTAAGGTCTTCATACCTGATTCTCCCAGTGTGGAATCAACACCTTCCTTAAGAGTTGGGCAAGTATGATCAGGGCCCCAGTATTTTCAGTGGTTCTGTCCCCAAGGTAGAAATTCCAACCCACAATTTGGGGAGGAGTGGAAGAAGGGATCCCCTGCTTCTGGTGGATATGCATCTATAACTTAGCCTCAGCAACTATAGCTGTGTTGAGAATGAAACATTCTCATGTCCTGTCCCTCCTGGGAAGATATATCTCTCTGACCAAGAGCTAGCGGAAGTGGTGGCTAGGTATTCTTGGTTGCATTCACCTGGAATAGAGGTCTTACCTTACTGAGTATGGAAGAGCAAGTGAGGGAGCATATCTCAGTTTAAAAACCACAGATTCTAACTTGTATTATTTTAGATGTTTTTGACTAATATTTCTTCATTATCTGTGTGTCACTGTGACCATTTCCTGAGACTAATTTTTTTTTTTTTTTTTAAAGTAACACCAGTCATTCTGGAGAGCAGGTTCAAGGAGATCCTCATGCTGTCACACTCTAAGGGACTCTAAGTCCCTTTTAATATCATATTTAATGTATAAGAACTCTAGTAACAGATATTATCATGTGGTCCTATGAGACTAATTCTTTACCTTTTAAAAATATAGTCAGCAGTGCTCAAGGAAGAAGTTACTCTGAATAGAAAGTATAGCCTCTGAGTCTGAGAGCTCAGACTCTGTGAGTCAGTGACTTGGTACTTTAAGATTTCCTTTAAGATAAACCCAACATTTAATAATTCACAATAATCTATGCCTACAGAGTCAAACCTCTACAATTGGCATAGCTTCCCATTTCCAAATGTAATATGTTTTTGTTGATAAATCAAATAATTACGTTTTGAATAATTGAATGATCAATGAAGATATAATTTAAGATATAATTAAGTTTTAGGGGCGCCTGGGTGGCTTAGTCGGTTAAGCGTCCGACTTTTGCTTAGGTCATGATCTCACGTTTGTGGATTCGAGCCCCGCGTCGGGCTCTGTGCTGACTGCCAGCTCAGAGCCTGGAGCCTGCTTTGGATTCTGTGTCTTCCTCTCTCTCTGACCCTCCCCTGCTCATGCTGCCTCTCTCTCTCTGAAATAAATAAAAACATTTAAAAAAAAAAAAGATATAATTAAGTTTCATTGTATGGTTGTTTTATATACTTGTTTGTTTTATTATTTGTAGAAAGGAGAAGAAAAACAAGGATGACACTTTATTTTCTTGTGAACAGAATTTAATTGGAAAAAAGCTAATGTTATGCCAAATTTGGAGTTGGAGGAACATTATATTTATTAACATACACAGTAAAATAGAGGAATGGAAGCTGTGTCATTTCTTTTTTTAAGCCTTATGCATCACTGCTTTTAAGTAATGACTCATTGGTTTTGTTTTCATACAAGTCATAATTGTAAAGTTTCTGAATAAGTTTGAAAATGTCAAATATATTTTTCCAATACCTAGAAAATGAAAGAAATTTATTTACACTTAAAAAATAGCATAGCTATGTCATCATTTGGATTTTAGGCTCAACTCATCTTATGCTAAATTGTTCTTAAAAAATTGTAATTGTTATTTTTGAGTCCATGGTGAGGAGCTGGGAGGAATAAAATGGGAAAAATTACAGAACAGTAGCATAGTTATCTTAATGCCTAGATTTAATTAATATTTGAAAAGTGCTATGCACAGGGTGCAAATATATCAGTGGCAGAAAGCAAATCAGCATCTAATGACTTATATCAACATAGTTGACTTTTGGCCCTTATTACATCTGTATGACTGTTTTCACAATCATTGAATAGAATGATATTCTAATTATATTTGTAATCTTTGACATTGGCTTAAGAAAGATTGTCAGGAAATGAGTTTTTATGACCACTATTTTGATACTAAAAGAACAGAATGACTTTTGCAAGTATGGGGTCTAGACAATGACATAAAATAATTTATCATAAATCCTAATAGTATTATGATTATATTATAATAATGAACATGTATTGATATGTATTAAATACTTCATATGCTTGTTATCAGTTGTCAACAAACTTGTAACGTAGATATTTTTCAATTTTCTTATCAGAAATTTAAGGTCTAGCAAGATTAAGTGATTAGTCAAAGGCACACAGAGAATATTCAAAGACACATAGAAAGTTCAAGGCTTTCGGTGTCTATACAATTATTATTTACATAGTATATTAATCCACCTGAAGATGCAAGTATAGCATATTACAAAAAAATAACCAAAAAACTCATGTAGCATCCCTGAGACAATATAGAGGTAATAGAAGAATGTGTGTATGTGCTGTGTGTATAATTAATGGGCTATTACTTAATTAACATTTTAATTTATAGCATATCACACTGCTATCCTGCTTCATTTTTTAAGCCTTATTATTTTAAAAATAATCTTATGATATATTTGATCTTCTCTCTTCATGAGCTTGAGGAAATTTCTAAGTGCCTAACGATAAAATGAGATTTGTTATGGAACATAATTCAATTTTATATAATAATTAGCTTTCAGTTTCCTACCTAATTAATCACTTATCATTTATTCTGAATATATTCTGATTTTAAAAATAGATTAAAATTGTTGGTAATATGATTCATATTAATACGTAAAATGAAGTTTATCATACATGGGAGTCGTCTCATGTAAAATTTAATAGATATAATATTCTGAATGTTCTGAATACACAAAAATGAGAGGTTTATTAGTAACTAAACAGGGTAACACCCCACAAAGTGGGCAGCAGAAGCCCCATAAACTAAACGGTTTTGTTTTTAGTAATTGTAAGAAAAACATGTGGCAGCCAGAATGCTAATAAACAAAACCATAAAATAAAAGAAAATGTAAAATTATTTCCCATTTACTACCTAAAGGTGTTGCAAAGTTCAAATAGCTAATTCATAATTAATTGATGAAGTTCAATAAGAAAAACTATCAAAAACAAATGGTCAAAAGAAGTAAATTACAGAATTCCAAATTTCCTATAAAGTTTAGACATTTGTCTTTGGGCTCCTCAGCTGAGTTACTAAATTCTATATAATCTTAGACACGATTTGCTTTATAGCAGACACATACACACATATAAATATTATGTTGTATAACAGATTTTATATATAATAGATATAAAATCAATCATAAAATTTTTGATTAAATCTTGGCAACTAAATAAATGTCTTGCCAGTACTCACTAGTTAAGAATATGTCATGATTATGTGTCCTATTAGCAGAACTATCACTATTTCATAAAATGAAATCTTGAATACAGAAACAAATTGGCATATACAAGATAGTACAAACAATCATATGCATCAAAAACAGCCTCTCAATTCTCATAATGCATATCTTTCGTATAGAGTCACCAGACCCAATGTGTTGATGAACATAAATGTTCACATTTTCCAGTTTTCACAGAAATCGTAGGGATATTTTTAGAGAATGTTAAGTTTTACCTATTCTAAATGCATTTGCTTTCGCAATTCCTTCTTATTGAGCCCAGAATACCTTATAGAGTATTCCTCAAGTTCTTGAATGAAAGCACATGAAGAGTTCTGTACTTCCCTACAGACATTGATTCTGTTTATAAAGATCTCTAGGAAAGAGCATCGGGTGTTTGAATTTGTCTTGCCACACTGGCTTTGTCACTTGTCAGTCAATTTGCAGATGTGGGTAACAAGCTAGATGTAAGAATGACTAAAAAACTGTACTGGTATAAATGATCATATTCGTAGGTTTGTGTTCCTATTTTTATCTCTTTGATTAAAAATAGATGCGGGGCGCCTGGGTGGCTTAGTCGGTTAAGCGTCCAACTTTCGCTTAGGTCATGATCTCGCGGTTCGTGGGTTCGAGCCCCGCGTCGGGCTCTGTGCTGATTGCCAGCTCAGAGCCTGGAGCCTGTTTCAGAGTCTGTGACTCCCTCTCTGTCTGATCCTCCCCTGCTCACGCTGTCTCTTTCTCTCTCTTCTAGAAATAAATAAAACATTAAAAAAAATTAAAAATAGATGCATAAAGTGAAGTCTTGTACAAACCAAAAACGAATGCGTATGGCATCATAATGACCTCTGATTCTATTTGCTATACACAAACTTTTACTCTGTGCTTAGATTTCCTTATTGTTGTGCAACACGTTATTTTTAGTCTCACAGGATATTTAGCAAGTCCAATAAAATAGAGTATGGTAGTGTATTTAGTGACCAAAGCTGAAGCTGGAAATCAAGAATATTCTCAGACTTCTGAAACTCCCTCCATCACTCTGTCAATGATCACCAAGAGGAGATTGAAGAAGGAACAGTCTTTTCAATTCCTGTTGTGAGCATAAAACTAGATGTTGATATATATGATATGATTGCATAGGAAACAAATTTCAAGTCAAAGCACTCATCTTTTTTTAAAATTTTTATGTTTTATTTATTTTTGAGAGAGAGAGAGAGAGACAGCATGAGCAGGGGAGGGTCAGAGAGAGAGGGAGGCACAGAATCTGAAGCAGGCTCCAGGCTCTGAGCTAGCTGTCAGCACAGAGCCCTGCTCAGGGCTCAAACCGATGAACCAGGAGATCATGACCTGAACTGAAGTCGGATTCTTAACCGACTGAGCCACCCAGGTGCCCCCAAAGCACTCATCTTAAGCTAAATACAGCTTGATTTATCCAGAGATAATTAATATGTTAAGGTAGGGATTCTGTTATTGTTGTTACTATATATAATATATATCAAGTATAATAATCACTAATATTCTAAGCATTCTTGTGATATAATATCTTATTAACCTACTTGAAATATAAAGATATATTTAAACTATATAGAATTATTATCACATTTTTAAATTATCATGTCAGAATGGTATTAAGTCAGATTTATCTCTTGCATTATCTTACTGTGATTTTAATAGTTTTGTACAATATTATTAAGAATTTCTCATTTATGATTACTTTTGGAGGTCTGTTAGTGTAAATTATCATTTCAATCTCATCATCTTTGAGATCTAAATATATGTTTGCTCTAGTTGCTTGGTTTTTTCCCCCTACACATAGTACATGAATATATCAGCTGCACCATGGTACTTAATTTTATTGCATTTATTTATTGATGAACTACATTTGTGCTCAGGAAAGTATTTTTAGATGTTCACTGAAAATGGTCTCTCATCTATAATTTCTACCAGAAGGCAACTAAAATCCCCATTTGAGTAAGATACATGTGCAAATTTAGTATTTTAATGAGAAAGTTTAAATGAACACTTCACTTAGCTGAGCTTATTTTGAATGTGTATACATACAAGCACTCAGTTTCAAAGGGAAACCACTGGTTGATTATAGTCCTGGGATGTAGGTAGTCAGTTTGGACACAATATAACCTTCCCTAAAGATCCCTTGATTAATATTTACTCCACAACATGTTCTCTATATTTACCTTTGCATGAACTTTACTCACCTCTGTATGACCTCTGTTTAGCTTATGCACAATATCATACTGTCTCGGGAGCTGGGCTGGTAAATAACAGAGGAAGAGCATCCAATCGCCCAAGTCCTCCCTTGAGAATTTAACTCTCTGGAGAGGTGCCTCATTCTCAGGGCAAGTAAATACTTGACCTAAACATTGTACATACAGGTGGTTAAAGCCTGTAGGCTTAACAGTTGGGTTCATCACTCATCGGCAGAATCCACATGAAATAACAGTAGAAAAATTTCTCTCTTCCATTTATGCTAGTGTTTGGATACAGTTTCCTCTATCCAACAATTACATGTTTATAAATAGTATATAAAATGAAGGCTAGAAATGTACACAAATGTATAAAAACAGAAAAAGCATCTATTATTAAATAAACTGTGATAATAATGATTGTTTTGTTAACCTGGCTTATTGTCACAAACCAAAAAGAGAATTATATACAAGTTGACAGGTAATTATACTTAAGTTGCAAAGACTATCCCTAGGATGGATTGAAAATGATGGTTCCTATATGCCATCTGTCTGCTTGGATCAAAATAACATTGAATGGACCAATTAATAAAAGAAGAAAGACATATACAGATAAAACTAGGTAAATATGAAGCAAATTTTCTGTACACAGAATTATAGATGTATGAAATTATGTATATATTGTATATATGAATTATATATTATATGCATATATGAAATTATTTTCTTCTTTAAGAAAGGGTCATGTTCTGAATTTAAGATATAGATTCCCTCTGGACGCTGAATCCTTGATGAGGAAAACACAAGAGACACTTATTATAACAATTACCTTCCAGAAACAGATGAACTCCCCTTCCAATTAGCACTAGGTCAAAACTGTATTTTTGGATGGAGAGTTTCTTGTTTATTTGCCTTTATTTTTTTATCTCTAAGGAAAAGGAGAAATAGAGCCAAGTAAGACCAAATTTATTTTATAGTATCAGCAAATCTTCACAACACTGAACACATAATACATATATTTGTAACAATGAAAGTTAATATTTTCTATGAGATCAATGTACATTTCAGAAGATTTCCCATCATCATTTCTAATTCAGAAAAATTTCAAACATATATAAGAGTGGAAAGCCTAATATGGTGATACACTGTCATATACTGTCACTTACCTTTAAAAATTATAAATTCATAGCTAATTTTATTTTACTTATTACTCTTTTCCACAACTCTTTCAAAAACCTTTGGGGCAAATCCAGGTACATATTTTATCATATAGCTGTAAAAGATAAAAACTTCATAAAATAAAATATGATGCTAATATAACATACATGAATTACAATCTCTGTTATTGAATATGCATTTGCTGTGAAAGTTTCTTTAACTTAACATTTTTAATTTTGTTTTTATGTTTGAATCAGATATCCAAATAATGTCCATATGTTCAAAGTGGTTGATATCCCCACTACATGTCTTTTTATCTACAAGTTATTTTCTATCTCTCGGTTTCTTTTTATTTAGTAAAGAACAGGGTTGGTTCTGTCTTGCAGAGTCTTCCAGTGAACACAGTTCTGTGTCTCCTATTATTCCTATAAATTGCAGGTAAATCTAGAGGATTTATCAAGTTGAGATTTTGCTTTGTTTTTACTTTTGATAAGAATGACCTATAAGTTCAGTTGCATTCTTCCATCAGCAGGCACATAATATCTGGTTATCTAGTTATCAACAATTGATAGTCATTGTCTGTCATCAACACATTAGAGGTTTGAAAATAGCCCTATAAAATTCAACTATTTCTTCTTCAATTGTTAGCAGAATATTTTTCTAACCTAAAATTCCCATCATTAACTATTTGGTTACAGTTGGGTATAATTTGTACAGAAAATACAGGATGTGTGTTTGGTTCTTTCCCTTTATGTTGTTGTTGTTTTTTCCTTTAAAAAAATTTTTCCCCTAACATCCTAATGTGACTGTTCCATGTATCTACTGTTGTGGTTAAAAAACAAAAACAGAAACAAAACAAACAAAAATCTTGGTGACTTAAAACTATGGCAATCATTTGTTAACCTCTCATCTTTCCATGAATCAAAGGAGAGACTCAGCTGAGCCATTCTGCTATTTGATATCCGTAGTGATAAAACTAAATAGCTGGGGATTGGCCAGGCACCTGCTTCTGTGCATGAAGAATGAGGCCTCTCCATGTGATATTTCTATATGGGTTAATTTGAATACTTTTTCTTTTAATGTTTATTTTTAAGATAGAGAGAGAGAGCAGGGGAGGAGCAGAGAGAGAGGGAGACACAGAATCTGAAGCAGGCTCCAGGCTCTGAGCTGTCAGCACAGAGCCCAATGTGGGATTGAGCCTACGAGCAGTGGAACCATGACCTGAACCAAAGTTGGATGCTCAAACAACTGAGCCACCCAGGTGCCCCTGGACTAATTTGAATATTATAACAATATGTCAGTCTGAGGGTATTTGCTATAGACTGAATGTTTATGTCCCTCTGAAATTTATATGTTGAAACTTAATCCCCAATGTGATTGTATTTAGAGTTGGTGTCTTTAGGAAATGATTAGGTGATGAGGGGAGAGCCTTCATGAGGAGGATTTAGTGCCCTTATAAAGGAAAGCTCAGAGAGTTCACCCATTTCTTCCATCAGGTGCAAACACAGCAAAAAGACAATTATCTATGCCTGGAAGTTCCGACATCTACAGACTGAATCTGTTGATTCCTTGATCTTAGACTTCCTAGCCTCCAGATTTGTGAGAGGTAAATTTCTGTTATGAGCCATTCAGTCTTTGATAACCTTTAAAATGCTTTGATAACAGTCAAAATGCTTACATGGTGACTGACTATCTCATTGTTCAAGGAGAAAAAGAGGGGGAGTACATGGCATTCTGAAGACAACCTTGAAAGTTACACAGCCTCACATTGGCTCAATTCAGTGGGTAAAGATAGCCAGGAAGAGATTTGGACTCCCAATTCCTAAAGAAAGTTCAATTGTAAGGAAAGTATGTAGAATGAGAGATATTGTTGAACTACCTTTACAATAATATCTAAAAAAGGGGTGTCTGCATGGCTAAGTCAATTAAGCATACGACTTTTGATTTCGACTCGTGAGTTCAAGTTCCGCATCAGGCCACAAGGAGCCTGCTTGGGATTCTCTCTCACCCTCTCTCTCTGGCCCCTTCCCCACCCATGCCGTCTCTGTCTTTTTCAAAATAAATAAATAAAACTTTAAAAATAAAATAATATCTAAAAAACACACTTAAAATATATTGTTGTATGTAAATACATCTGACCTGTTCTGATCTGTTGTAGTTATGATTCATATTGATGTTCATATTGTTCCATCTTTGGCAGATGAAACGAGATTATTCAAGTTGGCTACAGATACTCTATAACATGGCCTACTTTACCCTGATAGCTTTTTATTTTCCTTGCTTTCTGTAATGATAAGGTATTTTAAGAATATCTTGTGTATTTTGTGTCTAATCACTGCTCATTGTTACTAGGTCGGTTGTTTCTAGACACTTTTTTTCATGCTACAACTAGAAAATAATTTTCCTTTTTTTTTTTAAGAAAAAATAAATTAGGAGCTCATACTTCTGCACTCAATACAAATTAAAGATGACAGAGATTTTACCTAACTCATCAATCTTATATCTCTGCAGCCTTTCTCCCATTCATAAATCCTAGTTCTTAATGAGACAAGTATAATTACTTATTTGCTTTCCCATAATGCACACTCAATCTCTTTATTTTCAGAATGAAAATATAGATACTAACATCAACTATAATTACTGAGAAGAGATAAAAATATTTTGCATTTTTTTGTCTTGCAAGTGAATTCTACTTGGAATATCTAACCAAATTATTATATTTTAAGTCATGTGGGACACTTTCCTGTGTGCTACCACTTTGGTACATTTGTTCTTTTACTTTGCTTTCATTTTAATTTTGTTTTTATACCTATAAAACATGTTTATAATTCTAAAATATAATAAAAATATACATATTTTTACACACATATATCCTTTTACCCTCTCTGTTCCACCTATAGATAGTTTTTGTAATGTTATAATGTATTCTGCCATTTTTATCATTTAAGTAAACACACATACATTTATTCACACCCCTTTATACTTGACAATATGTTATGAAGAACTAATAAATGGTAGTTATAAGTAAATTCATCCTTTTTAATTTCAACTGCATAGAACACCATTGCATAGATATTATTTAGTTTATTCATTGAATTTTCAGTTATTGGTCATTGTGGTATTTGTCCTTTGCTATGAAAAAAATGTGCTACAATAAATAGTAGTTTCCCATATTAGTATGGGAATGCATAGGTTTTTATCTTACATCTTCTCTAAAACTAATCTTACGTTAATAATCTTCATAGAGTTAAATTTTTTACTCTAAACATTTTGGCTAAAAAAATCACACCATGAATTTTATATTAAATTTAATATTTTAGATCCTACTTGAATATTTATTTTTATGTAAAATTATAGGCAAAAGAAAAGCTTGCACAGACATTAAAAAATGTGATCAAATCCTGTTCTAGGGTGAGCATATCTCAGGAAGGGAAATACTCCTGGACAGAGGTGACATTAAGCCTTTTCTTGTGTGAGGTATCACATTATAACTTTGTTTGTAGTAGAAGATCTACGCCAATGGGTTTCACAGGTACCTATATTTAACAGGTGCCTGAATTCTTTTGAATTGCCCTACTCTTTCCTAAAAGCTATGTGCTAAACCAAAACCAGGCCCTTTTAAAATAGATTTACTAGCATCAAGAGTCTCCTAATAATATCCAATATGTCCCTGCACAATAAAAATTTACTTGTCATACCAAGCGCCAGGAAGATTGAAACTTAAAGGAAAATCTAAACTTAACTCATGTTCATACCAGAAGAGTCAATTGTTAGAACTATCTAACAAAGATTTTAAAGCAATCACCATAGTATTGTTTCAATAATAATAGTGAATTGTTTTGAAGGAAATGAGAAAATAGGAAGTCATAACAAGGAAACAAAAGTCATGAAGAAAAGAAACAAATAGAAATTATGGAACGAAAAAACACAAAACAACGGAAGGAATGAAGGAAGGAAGGAAGGAAGGAAGAAAAGAAAACAGACTTGTATGAGTACTATAATAGAGTGGAGATTACGGAAGATAAAATCACTGAACTTGAGAACAGATCAATAAAATTCACTCAGAAAGAATAATACTTAAAAAAATAGACTTTAAAAATGATAAGCAGTCTTGGGACCTTTTTAAAAATAATAAAATAATTTAATATATAATAAAACAATAAAAGAAGATTTAAAACTCATACCCCAATTCAAAATTCATATCCCAGTGTAAAGGAGAAAGAATATGAGGCAATAAATAAATAAATAAATAAAAGAAATGGTTGAAAACTTCACAAATTTGATGGAAGATATATACCCACAGATTAAAAGAGCTGAGCAAAGTCTAAATATGATACAACCAAAGAAATACAAGCCAGCTCATCAAAATTAAACTTCTCAAAACTAAAGACAAAGAATAAAGTATTTATAAGCAACCACAGAACACATTACCTAGAGGGGAACACTGATTTGAATGGCAATGGACTTCCCATTTGAGACAGTAGAGGCCAGAAGGAAGTGGTACTACATTTCTCGAATGTTGAGCGAAAAGATCTATCAATGATGAATTCTGTTTCTAGCAAAAAAACCTTCAATAATTAAAAGGAAATAAAGGCATTTTCAGACAAATGGAAACCAAACTACTCTTTAGAATAAATGTCTAGCTGCACCTGGGTTGCTCAGTCGGTTGAGTGGCCGACTTCAGCTCAGGTCATGATTTCGTGGTTTGTGAGTTCGAACTCTGTGTCAGCCTCTGTGCTGATGGGTCAGAGCCTGTTGCCTGCTTCAGATCCTGTGTCTCCCTTTCTCTCTCTGTGCCCCTCCTTGGCTTGTGCTCTGTCTCTATGTCTCTCATAAATGAATAAACATTAAAAAATTTCAGAACAAAAATATTTAAAGAACACTTTCTTAAATAGAAAGAAAATAAAAAATAAAAAGAAATTTATATCTTTGGAAGGGAAGAATAACAAATATTTTCAAATAGGAGTACATATATTGCACTATCCTTATTTCTCATGTGCTTCTTAAATCATATTTGATGATTTGGGTAAAAATGATGTCATCTAATGTGTTCCATGTAAATAGAGGAAATTCTTTAGACAATTATATTTTAAAAGTGTGGAGAAAAAGAAACCTAAAGGAAAGGAAAGCTTCAGTACTTCAATCAAAGTAGTAAGATATCACTATTAGAAGTTTTTATTAAGTTTCATATGAAAATTATAATACCTAGGGTAATGGACTGAAAGTTTGTATCCATCCAAAACTGAAACCCTCCCCCGCCCAGTGTGATGATATGTGATGGGGCCTTTGAGAAGTAATTAGGCCTAGATGAGGCCATATGGGCAGAGCCCTCATGAATGAAATTAGTACCTTTGTAAGAGACATGAGATTGCTTGTTTCCTCTGTCCTGCTCTCTACCCTGACAAGATACAAGGAAAATTCAGCATTCTACAACCCAGAAAACCCTCAGCAGAATTTGACCATGACACCCTGATCTCAGACTTCCAGCCTCCAGAACTGTGAGAACAAAATTTTTTTTTTCATTTGTAAGCAACCTTATCTATGGTATTTTGTAATAGTAGCCTGAATTGACTTAGACACACTAAAAAACAAATATTGATAGAGTGAATTGAAAAACATGACCCACTTATATGCTATCTATAAGAAACATAGTTCATACCCAACAACATAGGTAGCTATAAAGTAAAAGGGCAAAAGAAATAGTGCTAACTTTAATTTTAAACAGCAGTGGTAGCTATATGAGTTGCACATAAAGTAGACATCAGCATAATAAAATTATGAGAGATAAAGGACATTACTCCATGATAAAAGTAAACATCCACCAAGAAGATATTATGGTCCTAAATGCCTATGCATTAAACAACAGAATTCACAAAACAAAATGTAGGAAATATAAATTGATAGAAATTAAAGTCAAATAGTCATATCTACGATCACAACAAGAGAATTTAATATATTGTTCCCAGCATTTGATAGAATAACTAGACAGAAAATTAGCACATAAATGGAAGAAATGAACAACACTATCCAACAAGAGAATCTAATTGACAATTATAGAACACTCCAAGCAACAGCAGTGGAATACACATTCTCTTCAAATATCTTTACAACATTTACCAAAACAGACTGTATTCTGAGTCTTAAGGAAAACCTCAACAAATTTAAAAGAATTGAAATAATATAGAGTAAATTTTCTGATCATAGTAAGATCATACTAGAGATAAGTGACAGAAAATAATAAGAAAACCCTCAAATAACTATATTAAATAACACACATTTTTAAACAACCTATGGGCAAAGAAGAAGTCTTTGGAAGTCTCCAAGAAATTTTTGAAAATATATCAATACAAATAAAAATGAATATGTAACATATCAAAATTTGCAGAATATAGCCAAAATAATGCTAAGAAAGAAATTTATAGCACTAAATGATTACATTAGAAGAAAAAAAGAAAAAAAGAAAGGTCTTGGGGCACCTGGGTAGCTCAATTGGTTAAGCATCTGACTTTGGCTCAGATCATGATCTTGCAGTCCATGAATTCAAGCCCTGCATCAGGCTCTGTGCTGAAAGCTCGAAGCCTGAAGTTTGCTTTGGATTCTGTGTCTCCCTCTCTCTTTGCCCCTCCCCTGCTCATATGCTCTGTCTCTGTCTCTCTGTATCTCAAAAATAAATAAACATTAAAAAATAATTAAAAAAAGAAAAAGGTCTTAAATCAATTATCTATATTTATACCTTAGGATAATCATAAAAGGAAAACAAAATAAACCCAAATCAAGCACAAGGAAGAAAATAAGAAAGAACAGAAATTAACAAAAATGGGAAAAAGAGAAAATGAAACCAAGAGTTGGTTCTTTCAAATGATCAACAACTTAATACACCTCCAGCAAGACTAAGAGAGTAAAGATGGAGGACAGAATTCTCCAAGTTACTGTTGAACCCAACGTACTGCTCAGAAACTGAGGATGATATGATCTACCAAAAGTTAAGTTTGGGCATGTACAGCAAAAATTTACTAACACAGTAAAGTGTTGATTATAAATTGGGCTTTAGCAGTTCCTAAAAGGTACAAGGATATTACATGAGCGCGTGGCTCATATTCCCATGGCTTCTATTTGCTAAATTTCCTCCTTTCTCTCTACCCACACCTATAACCCTAAAAGAAGTTCCCCATGTCCAGGTGATGGAAGAGGTGTGGTATGGGGCCTCATTTTCAAATGGTTCTGTACAAATGCAGGCTCCAGTCAAAGTTGAACAGAAAAAGCATGACAGTTCAACTCAGAATTATCCTTAAATGACAGTGGGCAAAAATTCTGCCATGAACTGGATAGCCCACTTTACCAGAGTGTGCAGATGGTCAGAGTACATAGTACTTTCTATGATTAGTACACAGCTCTGTACTAATTTATAGATGGTCTAATGGTTTAACTGGATAGTTTGATATTTGGGAGAAAAGTGATTCAATGTGGAGAAAGGGAACTTGGGAGAATGTATGTACATGGATATTTCTAAATAGGCCAAAGGGTAGGAAAATATTTGTGTTCTGTGTAAATAGACAAATACGATCTTTCTTTTCTTTTTTTTAATTTTTATAGTTTATTTATTTTTGAGTCAGAGAGAGACAGAGCATGAGTGGGGGAGGGGCAGAGAGAAGGGGAGACACAGAATCTGAAACAGGCTCCAAGCTCTGAGCTGTCAGCACAGACCCTGACGTGGGGCTCGAACCCATGAACTGTGAGATCGTGACCTGAGCCGAAGTCGGACACTTAACCAACTGAGCCACCCAGGCGCCCCCCAATCTTTCTTTTCAAATGGACAAATAAGCTGTTTTGTGGACATGAGTCAGGCTCTTTCCCTAGTCACCTCTGTTCTTGCTTGATGACCTTGTGACAAAAGTGCTTGCATTTGAGATGAAAATTATGAATGGGATAAATTCCATGCACTTTACTTCCTTTAATACTTCACACAACCCTGAGGTAATTTCCCTTTTAAATGGTGGGAAAGCTTTGGAAGACTCAGTTATGGTGACATCTAGATAACAACATGTTGAAAATCTGGATAGCATCAACCAGGACATTTGCTTAATATTAGGAACTAGTATATTTTACTATATTTTATGGAAAAAATTCACATTTCTGAAAATTAAAAAGTAGAGTGGAATGAGTATCTCCTCTCATTATGACTTCTAACTATCCATAAACAAAACTTTTGCTTTTCATCCCTTTAAATTTGGTCTTTACTGGCTCATAGGCCTTATTTCTAAAAGAGAAATGTTTTTATCAGGGTACAACATGATTCTATTTTATTAACAGTTGAGACTGCATTTAGCTATATTTTTTTAAAAAATTATTTTACCATTTGATCAATAGGAAAGAAGGTACTTAATCTTCTGGCTAATATGATTGATTATATCATGTGAAAATCCTATTACACTTAAACTGGTGTGAGACCACAGGTAGTTTGTAATGTAAGAAATCCTCTGAGTTATACATCAGAATTACCACATTCTCTAATAAAAGTTACAAAAAAATAACTTTTAGTTTTTTCAGGGCTTCTCCTCTATTCACCATTTCTTAAAAATAATCAACCTAAAATAATCCAAATAGGCATATTTTGGGGTGACAAAATTTGCTCCCCTTCAATATAGGCCCTTCACACTTTTTGGAAACTAAAGAACTTAGTTTTCCTGCAGAGACTTCAAAAACTTAGAGATCACCCAAAAATGTATGCTTTTTAACTACTTAGAGTGACTTGTTTATTGAGTATAAACTATGTATTTTGTAGCTAAAACAGTAGCATTGTATATAAAAATACTTCTTGTAACATGTTAATGTTAAAATGTTGAATGTTATATCTATCTAAAACTTTATTAAACGTGATTTTTTTCTATCAAAAATTATTAAAGTGTTACTTGTACACAGTGTGAACCAACAACCATTCTTAAAATATTTCCTTTCAACTAATTGTTAAAACAAAGGTATTGGTTACAGTTTTTTTGTTTTTTTTTTTTTGGTCTTTGCTGTCTGTAATTTCACTTAACAAACCAGATTATAGAATTCATTGTTATATATTTAACTTACCAGTAATAGTTTGGATATAAAAAATATTCATCATGCACTATAAAACTAAAAAGATGAAAAGGATATTATTTTATATCTTTTAGAATGCTAAAGAGTAGATAGTTGAATAATGCTGCCCGTTACCTGGCATGTAGGGATATAGTAATTGTTATGGATTCCTTGTACTTGTCCAAGCACTGAGTGGAGCAATCTGACATTATTTCATCAAGTTAAATATACACATTTGCTGTTACACTGAAACTCTACTTTGGAATATATTTCTTTCTTTTCTTTTCTTTTCTTTTCTTTTCTTTTCTTTTCTTTTCTTTTCTTTTCTTTTCTTTTCTTTTCTTTTCTCTTTCTTTTCTTTTCTTTTCTTTTTTTTACAAATAGTTTATTGTCAAGTTGGTTTCCATATAACACCCAGTGCTCACCCCCACAAGTGCCCTCCTCAATGCCCATCTTCCCCCTCCCCCCCACACCCATCAGTCCTCAGTTTGTTCTCAGCATTCAAGAGTCTCTCATGGTTTGCCTCTCTCCCTCTCCCCCACTATTTCCCCCCTTCTTCTCCCCCACTGTCCTCCATTAAGTTACTCCTAATTCTCCTATACGTATAAACATATGGCATTTGTCCTTCTCTGCCTGACTTATTTCCCTCAGCATAACACCTTCAAGGTCCATCCATGTTGCCACACATGGCCAGATTTCATTCTTTCTCATTGCCATGTAGTATTCCATCGTATGGAGTATATTTCTCAAAGAAAGTCTCACAAGAATCTTTCTAAGGATGTGTAGGAAGATACTTCCTCATTATAGCATTATTTTTGTAGTGGTATATTGCAGGCAAACTAAGCATTCATTGCCTGAAGAGTGGATGCAAAATATAATAAATCCACACCATAGAATACTGTGTATCAGTTCAACTAATGACTCTTAAAAGTATGGTGGTAGGGGTGCTGGGGTGGCTCCAAAGGTTAAGCATACTACTTTGGCTCAGGTCATGATCTTGCAGTTCATGAGTTTAAGCCTGGCATCTTACTCTCCACTCTCAGCATAGAGCCTGCTTTGGATCCTTTGCCACTCACCCCCCAACACTCTCTCAAAAATTAAAAACATTAAAAAAGTATGATGGTGACTGGAAAAAGAAAAGTATCAAGAGGTATGACAAAACCATTAATGTAAATTAAAATATATGTAAAACAAGTTAAAATTTATCACAAAGATGAAAATATTGAGTAAGTACACACATTACATTGTTCAGTTATAGAGAGATGGGGGTGGGAGTAAATGGAAGTAAGTATGTATAAGCAGAAAAGGACCCTGAAGATATCAATAATTTTAATCTTTCATTACCAAATAAGTGCTATTAAATCAACCACCTGCTGGGGCCCCTGGGTGGCTCAGTTGGTTGAGCGTCTGACTTCGGCTCAGGTCATGATCTCACGGTTCGTGAGTTCAACCATTGGGCTCAGTGCTGACAGCTAGCTCAGAGCCTGGAGCCTGCTTCAGATTCTGTGTCTCCCTCTCTCTCTCTGACCCTCCCCTGTTCACGCTGTCTCTCTCTCAGAAATAAATAAAACATTAAAAAATTAAAAAAATAAATCAACCACCTATAGTTATATTCTTATCATCAATGAAAATATTTTAAAAGTATATTTAACAACTGATATAGCACAGCTAACAACAAATTAAAAGATTAGCGATGTGAGGACCAAATAATCACAAAGAACATTGGCTGTCAAAACCCATTATAGTCACAATAATGTGTATTAGCTAAGTATCAACCATGCCTATAGCCATAAAATAAACTGAGATACTAAATCAACTATTCCCACAAAGAGAATATTAGGGCCAGTGTGATTAAGAGGTAACATTCAAGTAAAAGAAAATTTCAATCATACAAAAACCTTCCAGAAAATAAAAAAAATAGTATTTATATAGGAGAATAAGCTATCGACCCATTTCCTTATTGGAATGAATATAAAATATCTTAAAGTAAATAATAGCAAATAAAATACAGTGGTTCATAAAAAAATAAACACATCAGAAGCAACTTGTATTTTCCCATTATTAAGTCTGAATTGATATGTAAAATTAATGTCATTTTCTTAACAAAATAAAAGAAAAATGCAATAAGATATTAAAATAAATTTTAAAATAGTTAATATCTATATTTAAACAAATTAACAGACCAGAAATAGGATGGAACTTGCTTAACCTTAAAATAGATTATGTAAAAATAATCAATGGTAAATTAAATATATTTAATTGTAAAATGTTGAAAGAATTTCCTTTGTGGCTGAGAAATGACAAGGAGGCCTTCCTTCAATTAGCACTTCTATTCAACATTGTACTAAAAATCTCAAGCACTTACATAAGACAAAAAAATCTGAAGTATAAGTATTTGAAAAAATAAACAAAGTCATTATGTTATAATTTTTAAAAATACAGAGTTATGCCTAAATAAAGATAAGGGGGCATTGGCAGGGAAATAAGCCTGCATCTTTTGTCATATGAATCATAACAGAAATACCACTTCAAATAGTGGGGGAAGAGATGGCCTTTTCAATAAAGGGCATTAGGCCAATAGACTATCTATACCAAATAATAAACAGCCTTCTACTTCATACCGTACCAAACATCAATGTAAAATAAATAAGCCAAAGTTTTCATAATGTAAAAATTCTAGATAATAAATTACAAAAATGGTAATGATACTAGATCAGGGAAAGATTTCTTAGAGTAAACAAAAGAAAAAAATAAACAGAAATGAAATAGACTAACAAATTAGATACATTAACTTAATAACACTGTTTATCAAATATTTCATTAAGAATGTGAAAAAACAAGCCATGGAGAGGAAGAAGATATTTATAAGATTTATATCGGGGAAAGAGTCCTATGACCAATCTAAAGAATTTATATAAATAAATAAGAAAAACTCACACAACTCAATATGAAAAGTGTCAAATGAATGGAAACAGGCCCCTGATAAAATAAGGATATCAAAATATCTAAGTAATAAAAAAATTACTCTTATCTCCTTAATAATGAAATGGAAATCTAAACAATAATGAGATAACACCACACAACCACCAGACTGGATGAAATAAAAAGACTCAAAATTGCATGTTGTTGAAAATGTAGGGAAATGAAATTTTCATACTCAGCTGGTGCAAGTATGATTTGGTTTAACCCCTGTAGAAAACACTTGGTAGCATGTGCTAAGGAGAATATATGCATATCCTATAACTCAGAAACCTCTCTTCTTTTCTCAAAACAAATATGAATCAATAAATTCCAAAAAATAGGAAAAAATATAGAAATATCCCAATTTTTCTATTTGCTACCACATTTGCCTCATGTATCTATATCTATCTTTATCATCAATCACCTCTTATCTATTATCATGATTTTTCTGAATTATTTGGGTATAAGTTGCAGACATAATTCTCATTTTTATATTCAAATTATCCCAAATTTGAATCTTCAAATTCTCTTCTTTTAGCTTTTTCATGTTTTACTTACTCTCTGAGCAATAGCTTAATTTCTAGCACAAAACACTTCAATCTTCTCTGGCATTTACCTATCCTAGCTCTTGAACCAGCTGTTTGTTTTCTTCAAGGAGCTATATTGTTCTTTTTTTAATGGAGAATAATATTTAGAAAAATAGTTTCTTGGTCCTTTGTGTGTTCATCTCCACTGAAAGTATTGTAATTTCTAGGCCCATTTAGTATATTGATCTAGAAAATATATCAATATTTCTGCTTCTGCCTATCAAATGGATCCCTCCAATTTCAATGTAGTACCATACATCTCTTCCTTTCTATATAATTTCACTTCTCAAGTGGTTAAAAGACAAGGCTCTCAGTTTTTGCTTCTTGTCTAGGTTTTAGCATACACAGAAAGCAGTTTCAAAGGAAAACTAGTTCCATGGTAAAAAAATAAAAACACTTGAGTTTAATAATGTTTATGGTTATTTTAGTCTTTGGTCTTTTCTATAGTCAAACTAATATACAAAAGACACTTGGATTAATTCTGTTTTTATTCATTTGAAACATATTTATCCATGATAATAGTCTATGCTAAAGATTTTTCTTTATCTTTTTTTTGTTTTAATTTTCATTTTTGGAATTAACATGCACATGGTTGCAAAACTCAACACCACACTTAAAAAACAAAACAAAACAAAACAACCAAAAAACAGGATTCAGTAATTTCCTGATCTCTTTAAACTTGTTTCCACACAACTACTCTTTTTGATTTCTGATCTATGCTTCCTACGTTTCTGTTTGCAAAATAAATAAAGTCATGTATATTTTTATGTTTTCTCATCATTCTTAGACAAAAGCTAGAAAACTAGAGGAATTCCTTGGAAATTTGCCTTTTTTGAAGTCTTTCAACGTAAGTCCATAAAGATCATTCTTCTTGTTTTTATATATACACAGTACATCACTGAGGAAATACACCATACTTCAAGGAATATTCTATGTATGAGCATTTAGAGATTTTACTTTTCAATATTGTAGAAGTGCAGAGGTTCCTGAGTGACTCAGTTGGTTGAGCCCACGACTCTTAATTTCACCTCAGGTAACAATCCCAGAGTCCTTGGATCAAGCCTTGCTTCTGGCTTGGTGCTGAGCCTGAAGCCTGCTTAAGATTTTTTCCCTTTCATTTCCCCTCTGATCCTCTCCCCAGCTCTCTCTCCTCTCCTCTCTCTGTCTCTGTCTCTGTCTCTGTCTCTCTCTCTCCAAATAAACAAGCAAAAAATAAAATGTATGAATGTAAATAATGCCTCACTGAATGAATTTGTGCATGTGTATTTTTGTATAGACTAGATTACTCAAAACAGGTTGCAAGGTAAAGCGATAAAAACATGATTTTCTTATATATTATCAAATTCTTCTCTGTATGGTTATTTCAGTTCCATTCTCATTAGCATTGTTTTGAGTAGGTGTTTTCTTACAGCCGTACCAACAAAATGTTTTCAAAAAGTTGTAATTTTGCCAATCTGATAGGAAGGAATGGCATTTCAGTGAAATTTCATTTTACATTTCTCATTAAGACTGAAGCTGAACATTTTATTTTTAAGAACAATTTTATTATATTTATTAATCATTTTCATGTAATTAGCAATTTTGCAATTAAATTTTTAAAGTTTTATCCACACTTTTCATGACTTCTTAATAAATATGTCATTCCTTTTTCTGTGGTTTATGTTACAAATATTTTCTCCACCTTTTTGACTTTTGATTGTCTTTATAGTATTTTGTTTTCTGTGCAATCTTAATTGTAAACCTAAATTTGTCAATCTTTTTATCGCATTTGGGTTTAAGTCACAAGTAGTTTTATTGTTTTGTGTTTTGTTTTGTTTTGTTTAAACAGCAGATTGTAAAAGAATTCATCCTGTTTTCTTCTAGAACTTGTATGGTTACATTCAAATTTCTGATCCATTTGAGGTTTCCTGTATATTCTGTGATGTGTATATCATTTTTTCAAATGGCTTTTCAGTTTTTCCAGTACTCTTTATTTTAAAAATATATATTGGGGCATCTGGGTGACTCAGTCAGTTAAGTGTCCACCTTTAGCCCAGGTCAAGATCTCACTGTTACTGACTTCGAGCCCCATGTTGGGCTCTGTACTGAAAGCTCAGAGCCTGGAGTCTGCTTCAGAATCTATGTCCCTTCTCTCTGTCTTTGTCCACACTTGCTCACACTCTGTCTCTCTCTCTTTCTCAGAAATAAAGTTTTAAAATATACATTTTAACTTTGATGATTGAGATTCCTTTTTTAAATTTTCTACTGAACTTCTCTTCTACTGATCAGTGTGCCAGTGTCAATTTATTTTGACTATTGAAACTTTATACAATATTTTAATACCTGGAAGTTAATGTTCTTTTCTTCTCCTATTCAAACTTCTTGCTGTTCTTGAGAATTAATTTTTCCAAGCAAATTTTAATATGTCCATAAAACTTGGTATTTTTATTGAGACTTTGTTGAGTATATAAATTTATTTAAAGATAGTAGATACCTTTATGATAATGTTTCATTCTACCCAGGCATAAAGGAAGACTTAATTTGTTCTAGTCTATTCTGTATCTTTCAGAAGTTTTTATAGTCATCCTTATATAGCTTTTTCACATTTCTTGTTAAATTTATTTATAGTATTCCTTTATGCTGCTGCATATTTCTCTACATTATATTCCCTACCTCATTAGGTATATGAAGGCTATTGATTTTTAAATGCTTATTTTATATTCTGCGACCTTAGTATAAAATAACTTTATTTGCAGAATTATGTTAAACCATCTGTTCTCTGGAGCCCTCCAGGTACACCTCAGATTTCCCCCTTCAGATTCCATTACTTCAGTAGCGGGGAGTAATGGCAGACGATAGCTCCTAGCTGAGTCCTATTCCAAGAATTTCTTTCGGCCAAAGAGAGAAGCTATTATGAAAGTCACCCATGTTCTTTGGTGATACACCACATCCAAAGACTGCTGCATGTTAGTGTATGAAGCCACAGGCCCCCTGGCTTGAGAATAAGGCATATGTGAAGCTTCATTCTAGTATAAGGACTCTCTGGAGTAAAATCAGCTGAGGACTATGTTGCTTTACTTCCCTCTAGCTAATCCTGATGAATATTGATCCCAAAGATACACCCCCGCTAAAATAAAGACCATCCTAAATGGAAATCTTCCCATCCACATCTAATTCTGTAAGAACACAATCTAAGGCAACATTCAAATAGAGATAATTTTAGATATTTTTCCCTATTGTTAGTGGCTTTAAATGATTTCTCTTGCCTCATTGTCTAAAGTCTGTGGTGCAATGTTGGAAAGTAGTGGAGATAGTAGGCACCCTTGCTTTTTTCTTGATTTTGGTCAGCATGCCTGTAAAATTCCTTATAAATGAAATGATAGTTTTGTGACTGGCTTTACATTAAAAAAATAAATTATCCATCAAATCTCATTTAATTCAGTATTTTTTATTTATCAAAGGATGTGGTATTTTGCTAAAAGTTATCTGCGTATCTATGGAGATAATCATGTTTTTAGATCATAGATATACTAATGTGGTGAGTGATGTTACTAGATATCATAACATTCAACCAGCCTGCATTCTGGGAGTAAAACCATTTTGAAAACTGTGAATCCTTTAAAAGGATGTATCCTTTAAAAGGATTTCTTTAGGATATATAATACCCTAAATATAAATATTTTTGCTTATATTTTATAGCATTTTGTATAGATTTTCATAAATGGCATTGCTCTACAAATTTGCTTTTGTACTATATCAAGTTTTAGTACCACTTCTGCTCTAGTTTTAAATTTCTAATGTTTTCTGTGTTTCTATGCTGCCGGTGTAGAATGTTATCATTTTTGTTCTTAGGTTGATGTCTATAATTTATGGATACTGTGTGGAGAGATATGTTTTTAGGCCATTAGCTCAACTATCTGTAAGTGCAAATGTTTTATTTCATGACTTATGATGGTAATATTGATAATTCACTTGGTTAAAATTCATGGAAGTGTGTGCTTATGATATATGCACTTTATTCACAGTACATATGTTATAGTTAAACTTAAATAATTTATTATAAAACAAAAAGAAAAAATGGGTTTTATTGTGGGAGTTAGGCCAAGGTCTAATCATTGAGGTCAGTTAAGTGCCTGTTCTAAGGGTAAACTAAATTGATCACACCAAAAACTAAGGCAGCCATACTAAATAACATACATCACAGGATTACGAAAAAATTATAGGCAGGAGATGTATAATTTCTTCAGTGCAACTACGTTCCAAGACAGCACACAGGGACCTATCAGGGTTGGATATCCAACCACGGGAGAGGGACTATGACCTTTTACTTGTGAGCTTTCTAGACTGCAAGATTAAGGAACACTACCCTCCTCTGACATCATGGGTGCTGAGATCCAAAAATAATACTATATGGCAGCATCCTAGTCTGTGGCCTGATTCTTTCACTTAAGCATCCATGGTTTACGGATATCCATATATCCCCTGGTGTAATCAAGAAATGACATTCAAGATTTATAAATGTAGCTTCATGATGTGGTGTATCTTTGAACTTGGATCCTGTTCTACCATATATTTAGAGATCTATGAAACTCTTTGAAAGGCCAACTCTCTTTCTGGAAGGCTAATTTACAATGAATCAATCTCGAACAAGTTAACTTTTATTTCTAAGCAATATGCAGCCTAGTAGATCAGAAGGCATGTTCTTGTAGTACCGGTAATAACTCATTTTTGGCTCCAGAATACCTGTGGAGAGAGTCAAGTGGTAGGAAAGTGGAGAGCAACATAGGAAAGATATTTTATATATATGAGAGAGTTAACTCTCTCACAATAGGCGCAGGAAGTAAGGAGTACGTCTGACTCTTCAGGACAAGCCATGATTCTGTGTAATACAAAGGCAGAAGAAATAAGCAAAAGATAACAATTTTCATAACTATGCCAAGGTCTCACTATTTTCAAAACTTAAAAAAATAAATTAAATTAAAAAGAGCTAGTGACCAAAGCCCCCCATATGGTAGAAGAAAATGATTTAATGTCTTTCATAGCCCACACAATGTATTTCCACACTCTAAATCATTTTCAATTGTTGTTTTCACACCACTTATTTTATATTGTCATAGTTTTGTTAGTTTCCTCACTTAATACCACTAATGTCCTTTACCCTATTTTCAAACTCATTTTGTTTTCTTAGATATATATCCTGTTGCTTTGAGTTCTTACAAGACTTTTGGTGTGTCTGTGTTTAATTTATATAATTTCTCTTGAGATAACATCAGGTGCACAGGCAAAGAGCCAGATGTGAGATTTTGGCAGAGTTCTTAAAATCGTGTAAAAGCAGGGAAGGGATAAATTTGTTAGGCTTGCTCTAAAATCATGAGAATGTATGGACCTTCTGCAAGGAATTTCAAGCTTTAAATAGCACACTTCTGAGGGAAATTTATTTAAACACGATTTTAAGAAATTTAAAGACAAAACTTTATTCTTTGATAAGAGAGAGATTGTAGGACAGAGATAAATGGTTTCTAAATAGAAAATTATAATGTAAATTTTCTTTTTTGACACAGTATATGGTATTGTCAGTGTTGATGTGGGAAGAAAACATTTCGAGACTAAATAAACCCAAATTTTCCATTGTGTTGCAACTCTCTTAATATGTGTGCTTCTACTGTAATTAGATTGTACTTTGACTTTCCCCTTACCCTCCCATTTGTCATTTCCTGTGCAACAGTTTGTATATAGTAAGTAATACTCACCTCATGAATAGACATTGAATCTGGACATGGTGCTATTTCTGAGGTGTGGCTTTCTTACTCAGAAAGCCATTATTACTTCAAAATAATTCCTCATCCATCACACCACTGATGCCACTGTTATAACATTATTCCATGAACTTCATGAATGCAAATCTCCCTTGGAAAGGTAACACAGAAATTTTAAATGAGTCTTACAGAATGTAGTATGCATTATCTTTTTTTTTCTCCTGAGAGCAGAGGTTACTAGGTACAGAGAGGAAGGTGACATAATATCACCAGACAACTAAGGAAGAAAAGCACAGTGAAGAGGACAGGGAGGTCAAGAACAAATTCTCACTACTTTCAACTTTAGGCAGGACCACAGTTTAGATGGACTTAAACATAATTTTCTTGGGGATTGATCATTATTAGACATTTTATTTATTTACTTATTTTTTATTTTTAATTTTATGTAAATCCAAGTAAGTTAATAGATAGGGTAATGGTTTCAGGAGTAGAATTCAGTGCTTCATCACTTACATATAGCACCTAGTGCTCATCCCAACAAGTGCCCTCTTTAATGTCCATTACCATTTAGCCCATCCTTCCCACCACTTCTAACAACCCTCAGTTTGTTCCCTGTATTTAAGAATGTCTTATGATTTGCTTCCCTTTCTGGTGTTTTCTTTTGTATTGGTTTGGTTTGGTTTGCTTTTGGGCTTATTTATTTATTTATTCATTCATTCATTCATTCATTTATTCATTTATGTATTTATAATAATTTATTGTCAGGTTAGCATAGTCCTCACCTCAGGAGTTGAGTCCCTTGATTTATCACTTGCATACAACACCCAGTACTCATCCCAACACGTGCCCTTCTCAATGCCCACTACACATTTTCCCACTTGCCCAACTGCCCACTCCCATCAACCCTCAGTTTGTTATCTGTATTTAAGAGTCTGATGGCTTGTCTCCCTCTCTGTAACTTATTTTTCCATTTCTTCCCCTATGGTCTTCTGTTAAGTTTCTCAGATTCCACATATGAATAAAAACAGGATAACTATCTTTCTCTGACTGACTTACTACCCTTCAGGTCCATCCATACTGTTGCAAATGGCAAGATTTCATTCTTTCTCATTGCCAAATATTAGTCCATTGTATATATATATCACATCTTCTTAATCCACTCATCAGTTGATGGACATTTGGGCTCTTTCCATAATTTGACTATTGTTGGTTGTGCTGGTATAAACATTGGGGTACATATATGCCTCGACAAATCAGCACTTTGTATCATTTGGATAAATTCCTAGTAGTGCTATTTCTGGGTTGCAGGGTGATTTTCATTTTAATTTTTGTGGAACATCCACACTGTTTTCCAGAGTGGCTGCACCAATTCACATTTCCATCAACGGTGCAGGAGGGTTCCCTCTTTCTCACATCCTCGACATCCATTGTTTCTTAGTTGTTAATGTTAATCAGTCTGACTGGTGTGAGGTGTTATCTCAATGTGTTTTTGAATTATATTTTCCTAATCATGAGATATTGAGCATCTCTTCATGTGTCTGTTAGTCATCTGGCTGTCTTCTTTCGACAAGCATTTATTCATGTCTTCTGACCATTTCTTCACTGGATTATTTGTTTTTCAGGTGTTGAGTTTGGTAAGTTCTTCATAGTTTTGAGATACTAACTCTTTATCCAATATGTCATTTGCAAATATCTTCTCCCATTCTGTTGGTTGCCTTTTAGTTTTGTTGTTTCCTTTGCTGTGCAGAAATTTTTATCTTGATGAGGTCTCTATAGTTCATTTTTGCTTTTATTTCCCTTGCCTTCAGAGATATGTCAAGTAAGAAGTTGCTGGGATCAAAAATGTTGTTGATTTTGATGGTTTTATGTATTACATTTAGATCTTTCATCCATTTTTAGTTTATTTTTGTGTATTGTGTAAGAAAGTTTGATTCTTCTGCATGTTGCTGTCCAGTTCTCCCACCACCATTTGCTGTCTTTTTTTTTTTTTTTTTTTTTTTTTGCTATTGGATATTCTTTCCTGATTTGTTGAAGATTAGTTGGTCATATATTTTTGGGCCCATTACTGGGTTTTCCATTCTATTCCATTGGTCTATGTGTCTGTTTTTGTGCTAATATCATACTGTCTTGATGATTACAGCTTTGTAGTAGAGGCTAAAGTCTGGGATGGTGATGCCTCCCATTTTGGTTTTCTTCTTCAGTATTACTTTGGCTATTCAAGGTCTTTTGTGGTTCCAAACAAATTTTAGAATTGTTTATTCTAGCTCTGAGAAGAATGCTGGTGCTATTTTGATTGAGATTGCATTGAATGTAGATTGCTTTGGGTAGTATTGACATTTTAACAACATTTATTCTTCCAATCCATGAGCATGGAATGTTTTTCCATTTCATTATGTCTTCTTCAATTTATTTCATAAACTTTTTATAGTTTTCAGCATACAGATATTTTATGTTTTAAGTTAGGTTTAATCCTAGGTATTTTATAGTTCTTGGTGCAATTGTAAATGGGATTGATTCCTTGACCTCTTTCTGTTGCTTCATTATTGGTGTATAGAAATGCAACCAATTTCTGTACATTGATTTTATATTCTGCAGCTTTGCTGAATTCATGTATGAGTTGTAGCAGTTTCTTGGAGTCTTTTGGATTTTCCATGTACAGTATCATGTCATCTGTGAAAAGTGAAAGTTTGACTATCTCTTTGCTAATTTGGATGTGTGTTTTTGTTTTTTTTTTTTTTAATTTTGTTTTCTGATTGCTGAGGCTAGGATTTCCGACACTATGTTAAACAATTGGTGAGAGTGGACATCCCTGTTGTTTCCCTGATATCAGGACAAAATCTCTCAGTTTTTCACCATGTAGGAAGGATGATATTAGCTGTAGGCCTTTTATATATGGCTTTTATGATGTTAAGGTATGTTTCTTCTATCCTGACTTTCTTGAGGGTTTTTTTCAAGAAAGGATGCTGTATTTTGTCAGATGCTTTTTCTGCATCTACTGTCAGGATCATATGGTTCTTATCCTTTCTTCTAGTAATGTCATGTATCAAATTGATTAATTTGTGAACATTGAACCAGCCCTACATCCCAGGAATGAATCTCACTTGATCATGGTGAATCATTCTTTCAATATACTGTTGAATTTGCTTTGCTAGTATCTTGTTGAAAATTTTTGCATTCATGTTCATCAGGGATATTGGCCTGTAGTCCTTTTTCATGGGGTCTTTGTGTGGTTTGTGAATGAAGGTAATACTGGCTTCATAAGATGAGTCCAGAAGCTTTCCTTCCATTTCTTTTTTTTTTTTTTTGACAGGGGGGGGGGGGGAACAGCTTGAGAAGAATATGTATTAACTGCTTTAAACATCTGGTAGAATTCTCCTGGGAAGCCACCTGGCCCAGGACTCTTATATGTGGGAGATTTTTGATAACTGATTCAATTTCTTTGTTGGTTGTGGATTTGCTCAAAATTACTATTTCTTCCCTTTTGAGTTTTGGTAGAATGTGGGGGCCTAGGAGTTTGTCCATTTCTTCCAGATTGTCTGGTGTGTTGGCCTATGATTTTTCATAATATTCTCTAATTATTGTATTTATGTGGTGTTGGTTAGCTCTTAGATTCATTTATCTATTATACTATTTTTTTGGATTCTATGTTTATTTCTGCTATAATCTTTATTATTTCTCTTCTGGCTTTGGGCATTCTTTGCTGCTGTGTTTCTAGTTCCTTTAGATGTGAGGATGGGTTCTGTATTTGGGACCTTTCTTGCAGCTTGAGATAGGCCTGGATTGCAATGTATTTTTCTTTTAGAACTGCCTTTGCTGCATCCCAAAGTGTTTAGACTGTTGTGTTTTCATTTTCTTCAGCTTCCGTATATTTTTAAATTTCTTCTTGAATTTCCTGGTTGACTCATTCATTCTTTAGTAGGATGTTCTTTAACTCCCATGTATTTGGAGGCTTTCCAAATTTTTCTTGTGGTTGAGTTCAAGTTTCATAATGTTGTGATCTAAAAATATGCACAGTATCATCTTAACCCTTTTATTTTTGTTGATGGTTGTTTGTGGCCCAATATGTGATCTATTTTGAAGAATGTTCCATGTCCACTCAAGAAGAATGTGTATTCTGCTGCTGGATAAAAGTTCTGAATATATCTGTTAAGTACATCTGGTCCAGTGTGTCATTCAGAGATATTGGTTCCTTACTGATTTTCTGTCTAGATAATCTGTCCATTGCTGTAAGTAGAGTATTAAAGTCCTATACAATCATGGTATTGTCTTATATAAGTATGGCTACTCTGGCTTTCTTTTGACATCCAGTAGCATGATAGATGGTTCTCAATCCCCCTCACTTTCAATTTGAAGGTGCCCTCAGGTCCAAAATGAGTCTCTTATAGACAGCATATAGATGGATCTTGGGCTTTTTTATTCATTCTGATACACTACATCTTTTGATTGGGGCGATTAATCTATTTACATTCAGAGTGATTATTGAAACATATGGGTTTATCTGTAGTTTTTATGCTTGTGGCAACGTCTCTGCTCCTTAGTGTTTGCTGCTTTCCACTCACAGAGTCCACTTTAGGATCTCCTGCAGGCCTGATTTTGTGGTCATGAAATCCTTTATTTTTTGTTTGTCTGGGATAGCCTTTAATTCATTTCTATTCTGAATGATAGCCTTGCTGGATAAAGGATTCCTGGCTGCATATTTTTCTTATTCAGCACATTGAATATTTCCTGCCACTTTGTTCTAGTCTGATGGGGCAAGTTTCAGGGGACAAGCCTGTTACTTGTCCTGTAGATTAAGAACCATTTTTCCCTAGCTGCTTTCAGAATTCTCTCTTTATCTTTGTATATTGGCAGTTTCACTATAATATGTTGTGGTGTTGACCTGTTTTTTGTTGAGTTTAAGGAAGTTCTCTGCATCTCCTGGACTTCGATGTTTGCATCCTTCCCCAGCTAAGGAAGTTCTCAGCTATAATTTGTTCAAATTAATTATACAATTATTTAATTTGTTTAAATTATGATCCTTTCTCTCTCTCTTTTTTTGGTCTGGAACTCCTATAATGCAGATATTATTTCATTTCATTGAATCACTTGAGTCTCTAATTCTCCCCTTGTGGTCTAGTAATATCCTCTCTCTCCTTTTCTCAGCATCATCAGTTTCCATAATTTTAACTTCTGTTTCACCTATTCCATCCTCTGCTTCTCCCATCCTTGCTGTCTACATCTAGATTATTTCACATTTAACTTACAGCAATTCTTAATACATCATGACTATTTCTTAGGTCCTTGATCTCTGTAGCAATAGATTTTCTGCTGTCCTGTATGCTTTTTTCAAACCCAGCTATTAGTCTTATGACTATTATTCTAAATTCTTGTTAGATATATTGTTTATATCTGTTTTGAATAATTCTCTACCTGTCATTTCTTTCTGAAATTGTTTTTGAGGAGAGCTCTTCCATTTTGTCCATTTGCCTAGTTTTCTGTGTGTGTTTTAATAGCTTATTATGTGTCCTGTACCTGTGAGCACTACTATATTAAAAAGGGGTCATACATGTCCAGAGCCTGCCACTTCAGGAAGTATTTTTGTAGTGTGTTGCTTGCACTCTGTTGTTGCATCTTTGGTTGCTTTATCTTACTGCCTGAAGTGGCGAATTAGACCTTCTACCAGGCATGCTTTGATTTGTTAATTAAAGTAACCCTGGAAAAAAGGAAAAAGGAGAAAAGGGAGAAATTTTATCCCATTAAAGAGATAAATGACAGGGGCAGAGGAAAAGACCAGGCAGAGAATCAAAGAAACTGTAAGGCTTAATCCAGGGTGGGGGTGGAGGAGGGAATAAAGAAGGAAATACAGAAAAGGTGTAAAAACAATAGAATGAAAATACCTGATTAAACAAACAAAACCCAACCATAACAGGGAATAAAAGAAAGAGAAAAAATATATATGTGTGTGTGTATACATACATATATATGTATATGAATGTATATATGTATATAAAATATGTATATATACATATCTATGTATATAAAATAAGAATTGACCAAAAATAAAATCAGAAACTATGGGCCTGATTCCAAAGGAAAGACAGGGGGAAAAGGAGGAAGGAAAAGAGAAGGGAAGGAAATAAAAGAGACAAAAAAATAATAATAAAGCAAACAAACAAAAATTTTAAAAAACAGACTAACATACAAAACCGCAGGACAGTTTTCTGTCAATGCCTGAAACCAGTACTTGTGCTGGTCTGGAGGGGATGCTGTTTGGCTTTGTTAATGTCAGTCCTGCTCAGGTAGATAAGCAGTTATGAGGCACGGAGAGCCTGGATTTGGTGTCAGTGGGTCCCACCTCCACTGAAGGCTGCTGTGCTGTTTGCTGAATCTCAGCTGATTTGGTGATAGGGAGAAAATGGCTCCCAGTCACTCCACCCCAGACTGGGTGTCTAAAACCACACTCTTCAGACAGGGTGGGCTGGTTTGTTCTCTCCGCAGTCTCCTACACCTCCTAGGCACTCCACTGGGATGTAAAACCCAGTGTCATAAAGGATCCTGCCCTGCTTGGACCTGGTTCTGGAATAGCGCCACTGCACCCAGCTGATAAAGGGCCTCTGGCTGGCACCATTCAGGGTCTTTTGTTTTTGGTGGGGCAATAAACACTCTTCTCACAGTGCTTGAGGGAGGGAACTGCTCTCTACCAGTGCATCTGACGCTGACTCCTCTCCCCCCAGGGACGCACATGTCCAGTCCTGAGAAAATCCCACAACTCTGAACACTAATCTTCACTCCTAAGGCTGCTTCCAAGGTCGAAACTGGGTCTCTCCATATTTTCCATTCTCCAGTGTATGGTCCAGAGAAGTTTTTCTAATGTCCAAATATAATCCTACACTTCCACAGCCGCTCTTTTCTTCCTTTTGTCTCTACACAGAATGGGCCCCTTCCCCTCCATGCCTCAGCTGCCCATTTTCTCTCTCCCAATTCACAAGGATGCACTTCTGTCCCACCAAGCTATCTCTTTCCACCTGTGGAGATCCTTCTGCTACTCTGCAGATTGATCTCCTGGGTATTCCAAGTGTTCTCACCTCAAAATTGCTTGGTTTGAGGGACAAGGGAAATTCCAATCCCCTACATCTCTGCCATCTTAACTCCTCCTGTCTACCTCTCTGTTTTTTATCTTATTTTATTTTTCCTTCCCATTCCCAATGTTCATTTGTTTTGTTTCTTAAATTCCACATATGAGTGAAATCATATTTGTTTTTCTCTGACTGGCTTATTTTACTTAGCATAATACATTTGAGTTCCATCCACGTTATTGCAAAGGGCAAGATTTCATTTCATATATATATATATACATACCACATCTTCTTTATCCATTCATCAGTCAAAGGATATTTGGGCTCTTTCTATAACTTGGCTATTGTTGATAGTGCTACCAAAAACATTGGGATGCATGTGCCCTTTTGAATCAGCATTTTTGTGTCCTTTGGGTAAATACCTAGGAGTGCAATTCCTGGGTCATACAGTAGCTCTATTTTTTAATATTTTGAGAAACCTCTATACTGTTCCAAGAGTGGTTGCACAAGTTTGCATTCCTACCAGCAGTGCAAAAGTATTCTCCTTTCTCCACATCCTTGCCACATCTGTTGTTTCCTGAGGTGTTACTTTTAGCTATTCTGACAAGTGTGAGGTGGTATCTCATTGTGGTTTTGATTTTGTATTTCCCTGATGATGACTGATATTGAACATCATTTCACGTGTCTGTTAGCCATCTGGGTGTCTTCTTTGGAATTGTGTCCATTCATGTCCTTTGCCCATTTCTTCACTAGATTGTTTATTTTTGAGGTGTTGAGTTTGATAGATTTTGGATACTCTTTATCCGGTATGTCATTTGCAAATATCTTCTTCCTTTCTGTCACTTGCTTTATAGTTTTGTTTATTGTTTCCTTCACTGTGCAGAAGCTTTTTATCTTGATGAAGTCTCAGTAGTTTATTTTTGCTTTTGTTTCCCTTGCCCCTGGAGACATTTCTAGGTCAAGGGGTTGCTGACTCTTTTCTCCATTAGACATATTTTTTAGTAACTAAGTCAGTGGAGAGCAAAGCACTCCTATTTTTTAATGCCTGTGCTCTACTAATATGGCAAAATGAAAATACAAAGCAGACAATCAGAGTAAATTTGACCATTTAAATAAAGCCAGACATTACCATTTTGGAGAGATGCAAATTTGAAGGAATTCTAATGAACACTGATTTTCTCACCTTACTGTTGCACTCCATCCATATGAAAGTCAAGAGAGTAATCCTCATTTAGAAGAGCACAGGATTAGTCTTTAGTTTTCATATATAAACTTATTGTATTTATTTGAGTTTTTTAAATATAGTCGAACAAGGGGCACCTGGGTGACTCAGTCAGTTAAGTGACTGACCCTTCATACCGGCTCAGGTTGTGATTTCACAATTGTGAGATAGAGCTCCACATTGGACTCTGTACTGAGAATGAAGCCTGCTTGAGGTTCTCTCTCCCCTTCTCTCTCTGTCCTTCTTCTGCTCACACTCTCTCAAAATAAATAAATAAACGTAAAAATAAAATAAAATTAAATACTAAATTAAATGATAAAAAAGTCAAACTGTTATACCCAGATCGCAGTATCCTCACCGACCAGAGACCACCAGGGAGACCGAGTCACGCATGCAAAGGCAAACGGCTTTATTACGGGCTTAAGCTCGGGCTCACAGACTTCACCAGTGTATGGGTCCATGCTGAGAGCCCCGAACAAGGGCAGAGTAGGGTTTTTATGGGGTTTGAGATGGGGGAGTTACAGAAGTTGTGATATGGGAACAGTGATCCAATCATAATTATTCAACATCATTGACAGTGGGTTTGACCATACACATTGTCTAGAGTATCCGTTACTTTTGGTGGGATCAAATTACAACATTTAGAGTACCTTTAAATTCAACCAATCACAGAGCGAGCCTAGGGTCTTGTTCGGCGACTAACAGGTTAACTTTAACATTAGGTAACGGGGTCCTATCTATAGTTTCTATCTCCAGGCCTCTCCCTTAGTAATGTGGAGGGTGGTCGCTGGCCTTTCCTGATTGGGTGTTGCAAGGGTGGTTTCTCCTGCCTTGGGCAATGTGTAACTGCCTGATACTTTCAGGGAAGCGAAACTCAGGCCTTCTAGTTTAGAGGGGAAACTTAAAGCCTGTCATGGAGTCAGTTTGGTTTAGACGTTTAGACTTGTGGCCTTACAAAACTACAGAAGTAGAGAATAGAACTGTGCTTGTCAAGGTGGGGGGGATGGGAGATGGGGAGTTGCTAATTACACTGTATAAAGTTTCTGTAATGCTGTCAGAGACAGGCTCCAGCAGGGGTCCAGGGCTCCCTGAAGGATGGACGGTGTCAGCAAGAGAGAGAGTGAGAGAGCCCCGAGAATCTTTCTGGTCACCAGGCAGGCATCTCCGCTCTGACTGAGGCTCAACTTTATTTTATAATTAAGTGTTTGGGGGACGGCACAGCAGTGGCATTTGCCTTAGACAATGATTTCTGATGACAAACTTCTTTGATATGTAAGAATTTCCCAGAACAGATTTGTAGAAGACTCCTGCATTACCTTTATCAATAGTGATTGGGGTAGGGGATTTAGATGCTTATGCTATGGGGACGAAGGTGTCTTTAGCATATAAGACAATGTCTTTAGCATAAAAAGGGTGAAGTTACTTTTCTGTGAGCAGGGGTCAATAGCTTGTTTGTTTAAGGTGAAGTATCAAGAAAAACAGGTCTTTCAGGAAACACCTTTGCTCCCATATTCACAAAAGAAGTTCCTCAACAGGTTTCTTCATAGGGAGCAATCAGCATATTCAAGACCAGAATAAGTCACTCACAAATGCCTTGAGGGGGCTGGTGCTCCAAACAGAAACATTGGGTGGGGGTGGATATCTGTCCTTAACTCTAAATTAGGCTCTTTGCCTCAGGACCAGACTCAATTGTAACTCTTGTGTTCTTAGCCCCCTTTATTATGTAAGTCTTGGATTGCAAGGCCCATAAGAAGAGCCTTTTGACGATCATCCACAATGCTTTCATCTCAAGTCTCTTTTGAAAAGGAGTTCAGCATTAATGTTGCTCATGATTTCCATCTATTCTTGAGTCTCCTGTCCGCATCACATATCCCTAAGGGGCCTATAGCACTTTCTAGCTTTTATCTTACAATTTAACTTTTCCCGTGAGAAGGCTGCCCTTAGTTCACATTCCTGTAGATGCATGACATGTTTTTTTAACATCAAATTTGCACATCGGGGACCTATGTCATGGATTCTAAATAGGTTGATTATTGCCACTCTAGCTCTTACATGATGACCTTGAGATGGCATTTAATGGTTAGGATGACTTATGGTAATGAATGCTACATACCAGATATTAAAAACCCTCAGTTTTTATTACCTTCACCTTTTAACAACTGATATAACACCATTTGCTGGTTTGTCTTATCTAGGATTTTTACTTTGAGATCAAAAGTCTATATAAGGACAAGTGTTTGAGGTTTATTCTAAGGCAATTATAATCTTCTATTAATGTCAGTGCTTATAACAAAACAAATGTGAGATAATTGACTATGTAGTTAAAGTAACTTACAAATTGTAAATAGGCACTATATTTACTATTCAAGTATTATTCAAGTTAATGAGTAAGAGTTTCAATGTGTATTATAAAATTGTTTAATCCAGTTGTCAAATAACTCCAGTCATCTGAGGACTTGACAGACACACATTTTTTAATAAATATTGGAAAATATATGTTTGTAAAAATAAATATCTTACTTAACGCATTGCTATTAATGACAATTTATTTTAAATGATACTGTGAATCCACATTAAAAATTAAAGTGCCTGTGTTGGTATTCAAATAGGTTTTAATAAACACATCTAATTGTGGTTAAAATCAACACCCTATATAAACATACAGGTCCTAAACTTTTATTTACTTGAAATATTAACAAAAGAATGTAACAGAATATGAGTAACCTAAAAAGGCATAAACTACAGATTAAGATAATTTTCAGTTGAATTAGCTATAGACTAAAAATATCTTGGAGAGCCTGGGTGGCTCAGTGGGTTAAGCGTCCAACTTTGGCTTAAGTCATGATCTCATGGTTTGTGGGTTTGAACGACGCATAGGGTTCTATGCTGACAGCTCAATGCCTGGATCCTGCTTCAGATTCTGTGTCTCCCTCTCTCTCTACTCCTTCCCCACTCTCTCTCTTCTCTCTCTCAAGAATTAACATTAAAACATTAAGAAAAATTAAAAACATCTGCATTGTATATTGTTTCTTTAATTTTTAATTACAAGAGATGTATAGTATTAGTATCTCAACATGATGATGCTTAGTCCCACATGTCTTTTGTATGAATTAAAACTGATAACTGTTTTCCTATATAACTTTTGAGTTTTGTGTCATAATGCTATCTATTCTTTCAAATCTCCCTGTTTTAGGAATTTGTTGAAATAAGAACTATTTGAAATAGAAATTTATAGAATAGTATACATATATACTTCATTCACCACTCATGAAATGTGAACATTTTTGCCATTTCTACTTATATATTTGTTCTGAGAAATTTTTGTTAAAATCTGCTTTGTACCCATTCTACAATTTCATTCGCATCCATACCTCACTATTTAAGATTTAGTGTGTATTTTCCCCATTCAAGCTTTCTTGTTTGTGCGATACTTTACTAGACTTCATTCAAGTTCACAAGAGCTGATGAAGTGGAGGCAGCATGTCCAGGATCCAAGTGACTTGCAACCATGCCTGGTGCCCAACGGTAACCTTCAGAGCACATTTCAATATTCAATATTAATTTATTTTCCTGATGAATATACTTATTGTCAACCAAAAGGCTCTTCATCAAAAATTTTTAAAATATTTATTTATTTTTAGAGAGAGAGAGAGGGAGACAGAGCATGAGAGAGGGAGACAGAGCATGAGTGAGGGAGAGGCAGAGAAAGAAAGAGCGAGAATCTCAAGCAGGCTCTATCTCAGAGCAGAGCCTGACATAGGACTCAGTCCCACAATTGCAAGATCACAACATGAACCGGTATCAAGAATCCAACACTTAACCAGCTGAGCCACCCAGGTGCCCCTAAAAAATTTTTAAGGCCAGACTTGTTTTTGTTCTTTTTAAACTCTTTAAATGTGGTAAATATTACATATATATGTTACTAATTAAATATACATATTTTTAAGCTTATAAATCTTTATATATTGAATGCATATATACACATACATATGTCTTTTTCTTTATTTAAAACATTTGGTGTCATTTCCAAATTGTTTTCTTTTTTTTTAATTTAAGTTTTTTATTTAGTTTTGGGAGACAGAGGGAGACATAGAACAAGTGGGGAAGAGGTAGAGAGAGGGGGAGACACAGAATCTGAAGCAGACTCCAGCCTCCGAGCAGGCAGCACAGAGCCCAATGCGGGGATCAAACTCACTAACCACGAGATCATGACCTGAGCCGAAGTCAGACGCTTAACCAACTGAGCCACCCAGATGCCCCCTCCAAATCTTTTTCTTGTTGCAAATAATAAGAATAAAATAAGGTAGCTGGAAAGTTAATTATCACAGAAGTGGAAGCAACCTATCCCTATCCTACTTTAAAAAATAGAACATTGATTGCACTGTAGAAACCCTCTTAAACCCATTTCAAAGTAGGATCCCTTTTATACCATCCAATCAAAACACTATCTTGACTTCTAATAAGTATTTTATATTTGAACTTCAGGGAAATCCTATAGCATGTGTGTTTTCACATTGACTTCTTTCAACATGGCATCTGTGAGGTTTTCTATGTTACAGTTGTTTGCTTATTTTTATAGATTTATATTCGTTGTGTGACTATATCACAGTTTGTTGATTTTAACATTTATGGACATGAGTTGTCAGCTATTTTAATTAAATCAGACATGAACATGCTGGAAGTTTTCATGTGCACAATATATCTGTTGGAAATATAATGGAAGTACTAGGTCATAGATTGTTGAATGTCTTCAATTTGTTTATATAATGCCAATATATATAATGTTTTCCGAAGTGGTTGTTTGTCACTGGAATATACTTGTCCAGTTTCTCAGCATCCCTGTCAACACTTGATACATTCAGCTTTTTAAAATTTGCATTTCTCTGATTTTTAATAAAGTGGAGCTTTTAACATGTTTATTGACCATTGGATTCCCTCACTGGTGGTGTTCTTATACAACTCTCTTAACATTTTTCTATTGTTTTAATTTTTGTTTTTGTAGGAATTTACTATGAAAGCTGTGTACAATATTTGGTTTACCACTATGTGACTTGCCTTTCCACTTTCAGGCTCTTAATTTTATGTATTCTTTATTTTATGCACTTTAATGTCATCAACGTATCAGTCTTTTTCCTTATAGTTACTGCTTTTTGTGCCCTATTTATGTGACAGACTACATGTCGTGGCTTGCTTGAAACATTCTTGGCTAAAAAGAAAAACACATTCTTGGTTGGTGTCTCAGTGTAATTGCTAATCACACCTCCTTTTGACTCTCCATGTATGTCCTAGAGAGAACACTAAATTGCATAGTCTTTTGCACTTAAGGAACCTTACCTTGGGACACCTGGGTGGCTGAGTTGGTGAAGCATCTGCTTCTTGATTTCAGCTCAGGTCATGATTTCACAGTTGTGAGATCAAGCCTGCGTCAGGCTCTGTGTTTAGTGTGGAGCCTGCTTGAGATTCTCTCCCTCTCCCTCTGTCACCTTTCTGCACATGTGCACTTTCTCTCTGTCTCTCTCTCTGTCTCTCTTTCTCTCAGAAACAAACAAACAAAAAACAATAAAACAAAGAAAAAGAAATCCTACCTAATAGCCATAATGATATTTTCTTATATTATTTTCTAAAAGATATATTATTTTCCCTTCTATACTTAGAGCAGTAATTTGCTGAGAATAATTTTTTTAAGTTTATTTATTTTGAGAGAGAGAGAAAGAGCAAGGGTGCACATAAGCAGAGGAGGGGCAGAGAAGGAGGGAGAGAGAAAAACCCAAGCAGGCCCCATGCTGTCAGCCTGGAATACAATGCAGGGCTGGATCTCACAACACTGAGATCATGACCTGAGCTGAAAATCAAGAATTGGCTGCTTACCCAACTGAGCCACCCAGATGCCCCTCAGAATACATTTTTATTTTTGTGATAAAGAGAAAGTGATTTTTTTGTGTTTGTTTCTTTTTCTATATGGTTAACTAATTGATACAATACTATTTATTAACTAATTGACACAATACTATTTATTGAAAAATACTGTGGTTTCCCTATCCCTTTATATTGGCATTTGAGGCGCCAGAGTCTATTTGTAATCTATCCTGTTCCATTGTTCTTTTTATATGTTCTTGAGTCAATGCCATGCTGTTTCATTCAATGTAAATTGATAATGGGTTTTTACATGTAGGAAAGCAAGATCTTTCATCATGCCTTTCTTCGAAAATGAACTCACTGCTCTTGATAATATTTTGTAAATCACTGTGAGAAGTTCCAAAAAATAATGTAAAAGATTGAATTTTTTTGGGATTACATTTAATTTATGTTTAATTTTGGAGATATTTGACGTCTTTACAATTTTGAATCTTTCAATTCATGAACACCCAGTTTGTATTATAGTTTTAAAATATTGATAATCTGTAAGATCTGTGGTAATGACCCTTTTTATTCCTGTTATTTTATTTTTTTGTGCCTTCTCTCTCCTTTTTTGGTAACTCTCATCAGATCAAATTTTAAAGAACTACTTTTAACTCTGTTGGTTTCTCTCTTGTATCTGTATTTTCTATTTCATTAATTTCAACTCTTATTTTTTCCCACTTGTATTTTTGGGGATTTAATTATTTTTTATCTGTTTCTAACTTCTTGAAATTCATAGTTCTTGAGTTTTAGCTTTTTAGGTTTTTTTAATCTGAAATATGAATTAAGGCTATAAATTTTGCTCTGAGTACAGTTAATCTCTATTTCATAAGTTTCATTGTGTATAATCAGTCAGTATGATTGATCTAAACTATTGTTATAATTTTGATTTCATTTTGATCTATGACTTATTTAGAAGTGTATTTCTTAATTTCCAAATCATGACTTTTTAGTTATTTTTTTATTTTTCATTTGTTGTTTAATTTTATTTTAGCCATAATGCATACTCTATAATTATACTCCTTTGTAATTAATTGAGATGCACTTTGTGGGATACATACATTCAATTTTTTTTAAAGTTCCATGTACAATTTAACTATTGAGTACCTTACCTTGTGTGTGCAACAATGTTTCATATATATAAGTCAATTTTGCTAATCACATATTACAATTTTCTATATTTTTGTTACTTTTTTTTTTGTCCACCAACTGTCACAGAGAGAAGTATATTAAAAGTCACTCACAGTAACTCTATGTTTGACTTTTGGTTTTGTAAATGTTTGTTTAACACATATTTGAGGATAAGTTAGGAGGTTCATACAATGTAGAATTTCTTATGTTCTTGATGAACTTAGCATTTTATCTTTATGGTGTTTATTTTTATTACACACCTCTATTTAAGTTTATGTGTGTGTGTGCATTTGTACGTACTAATGGCAGTTGTATCTTTATTAGCCCATTAGCTAATATAAAATGGATGTTTATTATTCATGTGTTTGACTTTAAACCTACCATCTTAGAAATAAATAAAAAAACATTAATTTTTTTTTTTAAAAAAAGGGAGTGCCTGAGTGGCTCATTCGGTTAAGCATCCGACTTCGGCTCAGGTCATGATCTCATGGTTTGGTGGGTTCGAGCCCCGTGTCCGGCTCTGTGCTGACAGCTAGCTCAGAGCCTGGAGCCTGTTTCGGATTCTGTGTCTCCTTCTCTCTCTGCCCCTCTCCTGCTAACGCTGTCTCTCTCTCTCAGAGATAAATAAAAACATTTTAAAAATTAAAAAAAAAAAACCTTAAACCTACCATCTTACTATTTGTTTATTATTTGGCCTACTGGCTCTCTGTTCTCTCTCTCTCTCTTTGTTTTTCCTTCCCTTCTTTAGGATGATTGAGTATGTAATATTATATCTAATATTCATGTATACTTTTGGCCTATTACTGGGCAGTGTAAGTAATTTGGAAGAATTTAAATCGTCACTCTCTAACAAATTATATACCATTGTAGTCATATTCAATTTGGCATATATTTTAAATGAAACAAGACATAATTTTTGCTAATATAGTCAATATTTATTTAGATTTACTCTTCATTCCATTAAGTTTCTAACAGGGATCATTTTATTTAACCTTGAATATTATTTTTTAGTAGGTCCTTTAGTATAGATCTGTTGGCAATGTGTTCTCAGATATTTTCTCTAAAAGATCTTTACTGACTTCTGATTTTCTTCATGAATTTGCTGACGAATAATTTATGTACCATAAATCACAGCCATTTAAATTATATCACTTTCTGAATTTTGACAGGCATAAAAACCCATGAAAATATAAAATTCAAGGTACAGAACTTTTATATCAACTCCAAAATATTCCTCATGCCTCTTTGTTCCTCACTGTGTCCCTGGGCCTAAGCAAATTGCTAAACTTTGTGTCACTTTAGGTTGGCTTCTATATTACATAAATTATAGCTTGTGTTTTTTATGGTCTAGCTTGCAATCTTTTTTCTGCCTCATATATAATGGATCCCATAAGCAAACACTTACATTAATATAAAATTTTATTTTTCTTTTAAGAGTAAAGTTATTTTAGAATTTATATTAATCCATAGTATTGTTTTTAAATATCTCTCTAACAGTTAGAGAGATAGTTTTATTTATTTCTTATTTAATATTCTTATCTACTCTGAAATCCTACAACTTTTCTCAAAACTATTTACAGATTCATAGTATCTACAAAGTTGATGTGAGATCTATGGGTTCCTTAAGGACTTTTAAAGATATAATAGGAAATCTGTGTTTTCAAATAGAACAAATTTATATATGTACACTTTAAGATCAGTGCCAAAGAAATTCATTTTCTGAAAACAAATATCCTTATTATCTAGAAAAAAACCTCTAGAGTATCATAACTCTATTGGAGTATTTCATAGCATTCCAGAAAGATTCAGGGTCTCTAAAACTAATCTAATTTAAAATTTTGTTTTATATTAAAAAGCAAAGTAAAGTATGTGAACTTATATGTCAATGATTATAAATACAAATCTTTATCTCAACATTCCAGTAAGTGTTCTTTTATTTATTAACCACATATTTTCAAACACTTATTTGTTCTAGAAACTGTTCTAGATGTTATATATAGTTCAATAAACAAAGCAGATAAAAATCCCTGTCTTCATGGGCTTTTATGTTCTAATGATAAGAGATAGACCATAAACATAATGATAAACAAATTTTATAATATTTGTGGAGGAATAAGTGCTGTGGAAAAAGAGAGAAATTAAGGGAATCAAAATAACCAGCAGGAAAATGACAATTTAAATAAAATGGTTTGTCATCACTAAATAGTAACATTTTCTGAGGAAAGAGTTTATTTGAACTATTAACTTCTAATAGCCAAGAAATAAAACTGGGACAACATGTGTTAGAGTCTTTCCTTTTGAATGGACTGCACTGTGGCTGTTACATCAGTGGTTCAGACTTCCTTCAGAACTTTCACATTAAGAAATAAGTAATTAATAACAGCAGCAGGAGACACAATATGAAATGTTTATAACCTGTTTCACTATTTCAAAAGAGCAATCAAATGTAAAACAAATGATAAAACAAACAAAATCTGAAACAAAAGTAAAAATCTTTGATTTAGATCAAACAGGCCACAAAAGCAAACAAAAATGAATATACTCAGACTTGTATTCACACTTGTGAGGGTGGGCTCAAGTGCATATGCGCACACACAGACACACACAAACACACAGACACACAGACACACACACACCTGGAGTTAGACAACAACTGATCTTACTACTTTAACATGCAGTTAATAAAAACTCCAATTTTGATTATAAGCCAAGAGCAAAGTATGGAAATGACTTGATCATTAACTTGCTTTGTGGTAAATTTACTGTCTGAATAATATTCAGAGTTTCTAATCATTGATAGGGAATTACATTATGTGTTCATTGAATAAAACATGCCAAAACATTGTGTTATTTTGGATTAATGTGGATCAGATAAAATATATCTACATACTACAGCAAAGACTAATATTTTAAAAATGTTATAAATATTTAATTTTCAATTTTGACAAGTATTCACTTCTTAACAAGTTGTAAGGGAATATAATATATTGTCCTTTAAAACAAAATTAGCCTCATTTTACACTATTTCAAACTCTGAACCCTTTTGTAGCAAGTCTCCCATACATAACCACTCCAGCTGACACCTTCTCCGTGAGAAATATTCATGGAGTTCTGTTTGAATACCATATATCAAGTGAACATGTAAGTGTCCTCATTATTCATGAATCAGGCAGCACCCCAAGTGTAGCCAGCATTAAATTGCTTTTGAACCATCTATAATCTCTAGAAATGTCTCCTCCCAAAATGCATTTTGCAGAGAAACTCAATTTGAATTCTGCATTTACTGTAGCAAAACACAAAAGTCTATAGCTATAGATACATTTGAAGGTCATTTTGACATTGTTCCTTTGAGTAAAACTTTGTTATATTTATGGAACAAAACCCAGGAATGTTCTGCATGTCACAGCATAAGATAAGATGCCTGCTTGGTCCTTTTCTGAATAATAATGCAGTAAATTCACCCTTTTGTTAAAAATAGATGTTTGTTCTTTCTAAAACAGAAACAACACACAGCTTTGAAAGAGACAAGCAGAAAGCCATGAAATGAGTCATCAGCTGTGTTCGGTTACAGTGGGTTTATCTGTGACTGTGTGTGAAAAACCACTCACAAGAAGTCAGCAAAAGTGCAGCCAATTGCTGAGAGCTAATCATGCTGGGTTATTCTTGGAGGAGCCTGGTGTTTGTAGGGAGCACCGACAGTTACCAATTATTGCCTCTACTTGGCAAAATGAATGGGTCTGAACAGTTATCTTGAAGGTGTTCTCAGCAAGAACTATATTTAAACTGCTGACACCAGTAATTGTGTCTAGCTAACCCAATCCTGAGTTTGATCTTAAGTGTTTTACAGTATGCAGTCAAATGTGCTTAACTTTGGCTTTCAGTGTCCAAAGAGTAGGTCTGATAAACAGCTTTCACTAAAATGCATGTTTTACAATGTTCCTTTAACTAATTTCAGTTGAGTATCATAATAATGAGAGAAATGTTTTCACTATGGTTGCCTCTGAAATATTATGTATAAATTTCCATCATCAGATTATTCCTAATCCTCATAGAAAGGCACCCTAGTGCATAATAATATCTATATTTGGTTTTAAACTGATAATTTATAGCCGCTGTGATATAATAAACTTGCCTTGGGAAACATAATCAGTGAAAGGAATACATTCGTTTTATTTTTGTTGATTACCTTAAAGGTACACAACATAAATGGGAACATATTATCAATGTCTTTACTATTGTAGGAAAAAGATTCTCCCTCCTTGTTTGTGTTTGTTGTGGTGACTATTGCTATTAACAGTGCTTCAAAGAAGCTTATTTCTTTTTGCTTACACTTTCTACTTGCAATTTTCCCAAGATACACATAAAATTTAAGGGGAAAGAACAAATAAATTATAGGCACAACATGACTGCAAAAAGAAACATTATTTTTTACAGTGCAATATAAAAAAAATTAATTAGGACACAAAGTCAGAAAAGTAGAGGGCAGAAAACCACCCTCATTTTTACCTGATGAAAAAAGCAGATCACGCCCTGCGGGCTCCTCAGTAGTCCTGACTGGCCCATCTCAATCCATGCCTCACCCCTATAATCAGTGAGTTCATGTGTAATTTTCTTCATTTTTTTCTCTCCTTCTTATTGGCTATTTTAAACTTACTGTATTTTACAATGACTCTCAAAGTCTGTATTACCATTTCACAGGAGAAAATCCACAGTTATGCAGAGTTGTTTATTTTGAGGAAAAGTATTTTCATTATCTGTTCGTTTTTTTAACTGGTAAAACAAGGTAAATTTAGGAAAATGCATAGAGCTACAAAGAGGAAGTTTAAAAATGCATTGTTTCCATAAAGAGGTGATCCCCTTGTTTGAAGTATTTTAAATATACCAAAAATGTTAATAACTACAATCTTTGATTTCATTAACTATGATAAATAATGTTAAACTGTAAAGAACATACTAGTTTAACATTATTTGGTTGGCTATCTCATTCTTCAATTCTTTTGTCTATGGTTTTGTAATTAAATAAAGAGAAGAAATGAAAATTACATTAACATGTTTGGGGGGATTTTTTTTTTTTTGCCATTGATTTAGGAATAAATTAGTTTCACACTTTAAAATGGCTCCCTTGAAGAATGAATACAGCAGCCTTCTGCTGCCATGAAGTTGTTCCCAGAGATTGTCTTTATTCACTATGAAGATAATATAAGATGTGTTACACTTGGGTTCATTAAATAGGAGCTATTTTAAAGCAACTCTTAATTGCCTGCTGGGATTGTGTTACATTCCAAATCTTGCTAATGCTTCTTTCACCAGATAGAGTCTCCCTGCTCCATATTGCTAATGAATGACCATATTTACAAGAACCTCTGAAAACATTAAGAATTTTGGTTTGTTTTGAGTGAGTTCACACGATAAAATCTGTTGTCTATTCTGAACAGAAACAAGAATATTGTCTGATTAATACAGAAAGTAATGTACAAATTTCCATTCAGTCAAATCATATGTCAATTTAGCCACTCAATCATTTGAGGAAATAACATTTTGCATAAGTGTGAATCATATGTTTCCTACTTTCTCAGTATTAGCATGCAGTTGAGCAATTTTTTCCCAGATGTATTTCATGACCAATTCCCCTTTGTCCAAGAAGTCAGAGAAGAAATCATTTCATGTTTTGCATTTCTTAAAATATTTCCCATCTGCAACTGCATCTCTCACACATTTCTGCTTGGGATGTAAAATGATACAGCCCCTCTGGAAAACAGTTTGGTGATTTTGTAAGAGGTTAAACATACTCTTATCCTACACCCCAATGCTAATACTCCTAAGTACTTATCCTAGTAAAACAAAATCTTATACATATGAAGGTCTTTAAATTATACTCTCAGGTGCTTTAGTTGCAACATCCCAAACTGAAAACCACCTAGTGTCCTTCAGTGGGTAGATGTAGATACATTTAAAGACCCATGATACATCCATACAATGGAAATCAACTCAGCAATAAAAGAAACAAATTATTGATACACAAACAACTTGCATCAACTCAGGAGCATTACACTGACTGAAAAGTATGAATATCAAAAAAATTATATACTGTACATATGACTCCATTTGTATAACACTCTTTAGATGACAAAAGTGTAGTGATGGAGAAAAGATCAGACAGAGATCACCAAGGGTTAGGGTCCAGTAGGGATGTGACTGAAAAGGGTTAGTGTAAGGAAGTTTCTTCATATGATGGAATAGTCTATATCCTGATTGTAATGGTGGTTACATAAATCTATACATATTATAAAATTTCATAGTACTGTATATCACAACACATATCACATACATATCATACACCATATACACACGTAGCACAAAAACATCCACAGACATTGCACACACCACGCACACACATACACCACGTAGCACAAGGACATACACACACACACGCCTGAGTGCCTGTAATAGCTGGTGAATTTTGGAAAGATCTGTAGTTAATAGTTTTATACCAATGTCAGTTTCCTGCTGAAAAGGTACAATGTTTAAGTAAAATATTATCATGTAAAAATTTAGTATAGGGTTTTGGGGATTCTCTGTACTGCTTTTGCCACTTCTTGTGATTCTTAAAATCTTAGAAGCACATGACTCATGACTCATTTAATCTCTATGTAGACAAGATGGTGGAGGTTTGCAATTGCCCAGTAAGTCTCAGGCATTAGGCAATTTATACCTCTAAAACAAAGATAGTCTTATCTACATATAATTGAAGACCCTAAAACTCGCCAGTTATATTTTCCCAAAGTCACACACACATTAAGTTGGATCTACCATGCAAACGTGAGATTTTTTCCCCCTGAATTCATACTGTTTTGGTCTTTTTATTCTATTCTGTTGTCTCTTTTACTAAATATTTCCAAGCGTCCTGAAACGTACTTCCTACTCCATACCTCTTCAGTTTTCTAATACTTCTGTTCCCTGTCCTCCAAGAGGACTCAAATGTAATATTTTCAGAGTTCTTCAACAAATTTGGGAGGGGGCTCAAGCACTCTGGACCCACTTCCTTATCAGTTATTACCTTGAAGATTTGTAAAAATCAAAGTCCAGTCTGAGTTCACAGAAATGTGTTGCTAGAACTAGATCTGAAAATGTGCCCTGATCTCTTGAGAACAACTGAAGACACTCCTAGGACGGAATCAGAGATGTTCTCTAAAGCACATTGGATTGGCTCGACATACTCTCATCAACATTAATTTCCATGTATAATTCTCTAACTTAAAAAGATGAAACTTTCCACTGATCAAAATTCTTAGACGTTAATTCTGTTACTAGTTCTCCCTAAATTATTTTGAGAAAAATAGAGATGAAGCAATCTAAGATCTGTAGGCTGAAAAAATTACTCTTTTTGAAACAATTTAATTTTCAAACCTTGATGATTGATTTTAGAGTGTATACTTTACTCTAAAAGCAATTATATAAATTTTCTTCTTATAATACATCTTTAATGCACATATTAAAGCAAAATAAAATTTATGAAATCATAAGTCAGTAAAAATATATATATTGCACACCTAAGAAAGTAGTATAGTGACTAGGAATACTGTTTTTGATCCTGACTAAGATGAGTTTAAATCCTTACTGTCCCACTTACCAGTAATGCTTTCTTTGACAAGTTACTTAACCTCTTTTATTTCTTAATTCAATTAAGTCCCTAACATGCTAAGAGAATGCACATTTTACATGTACTGGATGTTAATCAGATTATGATGAACAAGATCATTATCAGAGCAATTATCAAACTGGTGAGAAAATTGATCCTCAAAAAAAAGTCAAGTCATGGTTCAAAACATTTATGAATTATAATTTTCTATATTAGTAACCCAAACATAAGGCACTTTAAAAATATTAACCAATTATGGCATAAATGAGGCAGACAAGCCATTTTTATCCCATAAAAGAAATTAGAGAATATAAAGATTATGATACTGTGAACATTTAGTATAATATTTGGAACTGCATATTTAAACTAAATGTTAAAGTTGAGAGGAAAAACAGAAATATTCCAAAAATATTTTGTAAGCTTTAAGGCTAATTTTTCTAAAAACTGGGCAATTTACATGTGGAAACCTTGGATTTTAATAGAATTTTCTATTTTTTTCTTTTTTTTTAAATATTTTTATTTATTTCTAGGAGAGAGAGAGACAGTGTGAGCAGGAGAGGGTCAGAGAGAGAGGGAGATACAGACTCTGAAATAGGCTCCAGGCTCTGAGCTGGCAGTCAGCTCAGAGCCCGACGCGGGGCCCGAACCCACGAACCGCGAGATCATGACCTAAGCGAAAGTCGGACGCTTAACCGACTAAGCCACCCAGGCGCCCCTTTAATAGAATTTTCTATTCATCTCTTGATAATATTGTTAAAAAGAAATGTTACCAAAATAATGAGGTACGAGTTAAAAACAAAAACATTTAGATGTATAGGATCAGAAAATATTAGACACAGATTGTATTTTATGATATAACATTAAAAATAAAAATATTTGGTATTTAACTTTAGACGACTTAGTTATGGATAGATGAAAGAGTTTTAGGCATGCTCACTATTTATTTAGTTTTTAATCAAGCCAAATGTTTGTCCAAATTTACTACTAAAGATTATTAGGTGTTCTTCACTAATTTTAACCATTTATTGACTCTGAGAAATGTTTGATTTGGGGTAGGACAGTTTTCTCACTTTAAGTTTTAACCAGTGAGCTAATCAATTTTTTGTCTATGTTATTATCTTTCCAGGAGTACTCAGGCATAGATAGATACTTCAGAGCTATGTTTGATTCACCCATCCTACAGACGGGAAATAGAATAGACTTAGCAAATTAAGAAAACAGCAGCCCTGTCTGGCCTAAATGTAAGACATGAAGCCCTTGTAACAGAGAACTGATGAAATGAAGCCACCTCCTATCAATCATTTCATTGACAGAGAAGAGGAGAAACATTTAAAAGGAAGGTAACATAATGGATTAATACCCAAAATGATGTGGCAGAAAGTTAGCATGATCTACAAAAAATTACCATTATAACACATTAAATGAAGAAAAGAAACCAAATAGGTCATCAGAGTCTTATTCTCGGTGGATCATGGATAAATGTCCTCTTTCTGAGTTCTACTTTTAAACACTCATATTTTGAGATGCATGTTTTGTATTTCATCTTTTATTTCATTATATTTTATTTGACAAAAGTAATATTTTCTTTCATCTTATATATGAATTATTTGGGGGGGTTGATCATATATATGCTAATATTAACACTGTCAGGGCAGTAAATGAAAGCATACTTTGTTTCTTCTGTGTTGCTAAGAACCTGGGTTTCACCATCAAAATGACCTAGTCTGGAATGTCTTCTCTGTGGAATACTAGCTAGTTACTGAGGACTAGTTACATAAATTCCTCTCAGACTTAGTTGTCTCACTTGCAAAAAGAAGACAATAATACAAACTCTATTCATCGGCTAGGGTTGCCAGAACAAAACACCACAGACTGGGTGACCTGAACCAAAGCTTTATTGCTCACAGTTCTGGAGGCTGGGAAGACCAAGATTAAGGTATCAGGAAGTTTGGTTTCTCCTGTGGCTTCTTTTCATGGCTTGCATATGGCTGCTTTCTGGCTGTCCTCACATGGCTGTGTGTGTGTATGTGTGTGTGTGTGTGTGTGTGTGTGTGTATCTGCACATTCCTGATGTCTCTTCCTCACATATACACCAGTCCTATTGGATAATGGCACCACCCATGTGACTTCATGTAACTTGATTACCTCCTGAAAGACTATCTCTGAACAAAGTCACAATTGTGGTTAAGGCTACAACTTATGAATTTATGGGGGTACAATTCAGTCCATAGCACAAATCTTAAGCAATGTTTTTCATAGGTACACAATTTTTACAATATACCGTGCATGTGTTAGTGCTCAATAAATGACAACTTATATAATTTACATTTTACCGAGGTGAATTAAGATGCAATGATAAGTAAGTTGTTGAATAAAAAGATCAGTAGGTTTATTAGCTTTTGGTGAAGAAGAAAACAATCCAGAATGTAGTGGCATGAAACAACTATTTATTTAGCACATGATTTTGTGGGTCAGCTAGTTGAGCTGGATTCAGATGGATGGTTCATCAAATCTCACCCAGGCTTAGTTGATCTCAGCTAGACTTATTCAAGAATTTCCAGTGAGCTAGTGGACTTTTGGGGGCTAAGAAGATTATAATGGCATTGTCTGAGATGTCTGGGATGAGTGGAGTATCTTTCTCTGTGGTCTCCATGTAGTCTTTCAGCAGATGAACCCAGGCTTAGCCACATAGCTTTGAAAGGAATCCAAGAATAGCAAGAAAACAAGTTCAATGTGCAAATGCTTTCCAAGTCTCCCCTTATGTCACATTTGAGAGTATTAATGGTTAAAATTAGTCTAATGAAAACCCAGCATTAAGGGGCACAGAAACGGATTCCATGCGATGGGAAGATCTGCATTGTACCAATGTAAATATGGGGAGACAGGCAGGGGAAGATTTGATGGTTGGTTCCCTGACCAATAGTCATTGAACTACTAATACAATCTCTATGATCATCAGTTAGAAGGCTTGATCAAACTGTGCTGTGCTATCATAGATCTTACATCAATGTCATTATGTTCTTCAGTTATTTCGATTAGGCAGAGCAATGTACTGTTGCTTAAGAATGTTTTCTAGGAGTTTTTCAAAGAAAGACACGGTCTCTTTTCCAACTTCTGACTTCCTAGTTCCCGTTGCCAGGATTATAGGTACAGAAGGCAGACAGGATATTATAATGGTTTTGAAATTACCAGTTGCAATAATGTTAAACTGTTAAGAACCCACCCCAGGAAACGAACATCTATATACAAATCTCTACTAGGAATCAAAAAAAAAAATTTTTTTAGGCATATATATGTGCCTGAGATCATCACAGTTTTCTTTTTAGTCCCTATTCCTTTCATAGTCAGCAAGTGTCACATGTTGCTTCAGAGGAGATTCAAATTCTGGAATCAAAGAAAGAATTACATCTTGATTTTTTAGTTTAAAAATATTCCCTGTGATATACTCAGGATATAGAAAAATGTGAGGAGGCAGAGCAGTTTCTGTCTTCCCCTCAGATTAGAAATAGATGTCTGAATTCTGGAATGTTACAGTAGACTTTTCATTTGTGTTTGGAATCTGAAAGCAGGACATCCATGTGAGAACACCTTCAGGTCAAGTCTGGATCAAAGGTAAGGCAGCAGAGTATCCTCCGTGCCCGTGTGTGGGTAGCAAAATGCATTTTCATGTTCAGTGTATAGGCAAATGAATTGAGAACACCTCTTCTGAGTTTCACTGTGCATCTGATGAGAATTACGGTCAAAAGGGGCATAGGCATAGTTGAGAATGCTTTAAAAAATGGAGAGAGGGCATGGAGTTTTCATTGTAAAGCAATGAAACACTTAGCTGCAGTCATAGAAACGCAATGGTCCAGGGTAGAAAGTGTATGTGGATACAGCTTGAGCAAATGAAGGCTAAGGGGCAGAAGCCTCCATCAGAGCTGTGGAATTAAGAGCTTAAATGTCCTAGTTTTAAGTAAGAAGTTATACTGTTTATACCACAGACATTTAAAAAAACATTCTAATTATTGAGGTGAAATTCAAGTGCTATAAAATTCACCATTTTAACATGAACAATTCAGTGGCATGTAGAACATTCACAATGTGAAGCAACCATTTATATCTAATTTCAAAACATTTTCATCCCTTAAAAGTAAAACTTCATACCCATTAATCAGTTCCCTCATTCCCTCTCCCATCTGCCCTCTCCCACCCCTGCCTCTGGCAATCACTAGTCCATGTTCAGACTCTATGGATTTGTCTATTCTGGACATTTCATATAAGTGGAATCATAAAATATGGGACCTTTTGTGTTTGGCTTTTTTCACTTAGTTGTTTTAGAAGTCCATCCACGTTGTACCATGTATTACTATGTCATTCCCTTTCATGGCTGAATAACATTTCATTCATATGTACATATCACAGTGTGTTTATCTGTTCATCCATTGATGGACATTTGAGCTCTTCCCTGTTCTGACTGTTGTAAATAGTGCTGCTATAAACATGTGTTTGAGTATGAATTTTCAGTTCTTTTGCATATATATTCAGAGGTGAAATTGCAGGATCGTGGGGTAACTCTACCTTTTTAAAGATCCACCAAATTATTTCCTGTGGTGGCTCAACCATTATGTGTTCCCACCAGTTATTTTTCCCCCAGCTGAAAGACCTTAAGAAAGTTATTGAAAGACTGCATAAACCAAATATGAAAGAGTATGAAAAACTAATAATGAACAATGTTAAAGATTATTATCTCAAAAAGGACACAAAATATAGAACTTTTGCAATAAATTGCACAATTTAAACATCTCCAGATTATATCTATCAATCTATTATTTATCATCTATTTATCTATTTACCTACACACACACTATTTTAAAGCAATAATAATGAGAAATTTGCTTCAATGTATAAAATAAAGCCTATATTATGAAAAACCTCTGTCATAACATAATCATAGTGAGAAAATTCCTAAAACTTGGCTGAAAGCATATTCAGTGGTGATACTTTTTTTGTTAAAACTTCTAAGGCAAAATAATAGAAAATAGTCTTTTAATGGCAAAAAGAAACTGATTCTTGAATGGTCCATATTCCATAGTAACACTCCATATAATTTTTCTAAGAATTCTATGAAATTTGGATTTGTGTTGCATCTCTATAAATGTCATTGTTTAGTTCAGATAGCAGGTTTTCCTAAAAAGATTGTACCAATAGTTCTCTTTTTCTTTAAAAGTAGCTTTTAGTAAATTACCTATAAGTACAACTTTAAAAAGAAGCATTGATAAGCACATATTTTCTGAAGTATAAACAAACTTATAATGAAATTCCATTCTTATAATCTCATATCTGCTTATTTTTTTCTTTAAGTGGCATTATAAAATATTTTCCAAATATAAGACTGTTTACAGAGCTAATAAAGTAATTAGCATGATTAAAATGATGGTCAACTCAAGCAAACAAATTCTGTCAACACAATCTGTGTATTAACACAGGGGATATTTATAATTTAACACAAATGTGTCCAAGTGAAATAATTTATGTAGATAGATCTCTGGCCAACCAGGGAGAGCTAAACAACTTTTTGGAACATGCTTAGAAACCAATTAAAAGATAAATTTGACAAAGATTAAAGAAAATTAATCATGGATAAGCATCAGATTCATGTACATTAATTTCTTTTGCAAAAGGTATGTGACTTGACCTGAGTCTGAAAACATAAATGACAAAGGAAACAGATGTGACAGGCAGAAGTTGTCCATATCCTAATCCCCAACATCAAGCCTGTGAAAATGTTACCTTACATGACAAAAGGGACACTGCAGATGTGATTAGGTTAAGGGCCTTGATTACCCTGGAATACCTGAGTGGACTCAGTCTAATTACCGGTGGTCCTTTCAGATGGAAAAGGGTGGTGGAAGAAGAAAGTCAGAGTGATACAATGAGGAAGAGCTTGACTACCATGCTGGATTCGAAGATAAAAAGGGCCATAAGCCAATGAGTGTGGGTGGCCTCTAGAAGCTGGAAAAGTCAGAGAAACAGAGTCTCTCTTAGAAGCTCCAAAAAGAAATGGAGCAATGACATACCTTTATTGTTGTCTGGTGAAACCCATGCCAGATGTCTGGACTATAGAACAGGAACATAATCAATTTGTGTTGTTTAAGATGTTGTTTGTGGTCATTTGTCACAGTAGCAATAGAAAACTCATACACTAGAAATGGGTGACATGGCCCATGAGTGCAAATACTAAATTATGTCTTCTTTGAGGCAGCATGTTCATTACTCGACTGTTTTATTTTTATTATGACACCACTATAAAAATAATGGCATTCAGGCATCCAAGATGAGCTACTTTTTAAAAAGTAGCACAATAGACAAACCCGAGAAACTTCTGTTGTAAAGAAAAATGATTATAAATACAATAAGTTGTATAAAACTGTATCTACAATTACCTGGAACTATAGTCAAAAACATCATTGAAATAATTTTCTAAATAAATATATAATTTCACATATTATTCAGATAAGCCTATGAATCTGTAATTAAGAATAATTCATAAAATATTTAATAATTATCACTGATGGATTATTTAACTTCTCACAGAATAAATGAATGGATATTCTGTAAATTGTTCCAGGTCATAAGAGATAAGAAGCCATATAAATCATTATATGAAAAAATACATATGTAATCCAGAATAATTAGCACAGAAATAGAAGCACGATTTAACAATTACTAGTAATTTTCAAAAAGAAGTGTAAAGACATTCCATGTAAGGGAACTATTAAGATAATTTACTATGTTAGAAAATTAAGTAAAAACATTTTATCCTAAAACAATTTAACCAAGTTTTTGATCAAGTCAACTTAAATTCCTATTCAGAAATATTGAGAGCAATTAACAAAGACATTTCGTTTTAAAAATAAATTTGCTTTTGGCGACGGAAATTGTAGTAAATGATGAAATATCAGTAGAATATCTATTAAATCAGTAATCTTGACTGAATATGTTATCGTATCATTTTAAGATTGTTTTGGAAAATTATGTTTCATGTATTTAGAGTAAAACAGAAGTAAGAGATCTAGAGCAGAGAAAGATTAAAAGTCAGTTATCTTATTCAGTATATGCATACACAAAAATCCCAAGGCAATAAGTTGAAAAACTTTCCTTTTAAAAAAAAAATTCAGTACTGTATGTTACAGTAGGGCACCTACACAAAATTCAGTAGGTTTGCTGAGGTAGAAAATAAGGTTGTTAATATTCCCAAACTAACAACAACTACAATAACAAAACAATAAAAATATTTGCTACCTTTGGGAAAAGAATATCTCTTATAAATACAAAAGAAAAAATAAGTAGATACCTTGTCAAGATTCTTTCTAAAAAGCTAAAATTAATCTACAAAAGTTATAGATTAATACAATCCTAATAACTAGTGTTGAAGCTTCTTTGTTTCAATAATACGATTCTTAACATTTAGTTAACAACTTAGTTAACATAGGTTCTTGGCAGAAGCAACACGAAGATGTCGAAAACTAACGGAATATTTTTAATAGAATATTATAAGATAAATCTCATTTGCAACTTCGATTCAGGGCAATCTCCTGCATGATGACTTTATGTTTTGGCAAGAAAGATCAAATTATAGCTTCCTCATTAACAGCCAGATTTTTGGCTACATGTTATGGACTGAATGTTGGTACCTACCCCCCACCCCAACAAATTCAGCTGTTGACACTAATCCTCGCTGTGGTGGTATTTCAGGTGGGGCCTTTGCGAAGTAGTTACATTTAGATGAAGTCATGAGGGTGGGGCCCTCAATTTGGGAGTAGTGCCTTTAAAGATGAGAACTGGACAGGAGACGTCTCTCTCCATGGAAAGTCCATGTGAGTCCATAGTGAGACGGCAGCTGTCTACAAGTCAGGATGTGGACTGCCACTGGGCACTGAATCTGTCAGCACCTGGATCTTAGACTTCCCAGCCACCAGAACTGTGAGGAATAAATTTCTGTTGTTTAAGCTCCCATTCTTTGCATTTTATTATAGAAGCCTGGGCTAAGGCACCAGAGTTTGTAAAATCTCTCAGAACCTCATTTGGAAACTATGTTCCTAGCCTTTCCCAGATCCGAGTCATCTCTGTAGGTCAGCTCTTTTAGTTAGTAATTTTTACCAGGTTATCTAAATAGTTTTAAACAATAGACCATAGCAAGAATATGACCTCCACAGGGCACTCCCTACAAATACCAGGACTCTTCCCATCTTTTTTATCATGTTGTATTTCAGATGCTAGATTAATCTACCATGAGGTCCTCTTAGATCATTTTGATAGATCCTAGGACTTTAGTTGTGCAAAGCTTTTCTGCATGAAAAGAATGAGAAAAATGGTCTCTGCCACCTCAAAAGAGCACAATTCACTTAAAGTAGTATGAGCAGCCCAATTTTCTGAGTGGAAGAGACTCAAAATTCCTGAGTGAGTAAGAATTCAGAGAGTAAATAACGTCTCCTTTACATCTCTTAGATTATGAGGCAGCATGATGCACTGTGATCCAGACCCTGATTTCTTCCAGAAATCATAATTGTATTTTAGCCAGATCTTTCTAATGGGAAAGTGCAAACACCTTACAAATTGAAACTAATAACGTGTTCCTACTCTCAATAATATTATTATAAACTCATTTAAAACTTGAAAAAATCATATAATAAATGATGTAAAATAAATATTAACAAAGGTTTGTTTTGTAGAGGTTTTCATGTTGAGAACATTCTTTGAACCAGGTGGCAAATCTACTCCACCACTTGTTTTTGTCAATAAAGATTTATTGGAACACAAACTTGCCAATTCTGTTATGTACTATCGTCTATGGCAGTCTTCTTGCTGCTGCAGCAACATTACCTAGTGGCTACAGAGTCCACGTGGCTGGCGAAGCCAAAAACATTTACTATCGGGCCTTCTGCAGAAAGAAAAAAAAAAATGTGTGCTGATTCCTGATCTAAACAATATATTGAATTCAGTGATTTCAGAAGAGCTAATGTAATGACACCAATATATTTATTTAAAATAAAATAAAATAGAGCAGATGAAACTCCATATGTTTGTCAAATGTATTTGTTAAAACAATCTTATGTTTCTACTGTTTTTGGTAAAAAGCAGAGTTGTCATTAAACATGCAGCATTGAAAAACTGCATCAACAGCCATTTGGTTCATGTACTTCAGACATATATTAGGTGACAAAATAACTTTACATAATTATATCTTGTTTCATTTTTCAATTGTTTGGAAAGAACAAAAAATCTTTCATGGTCAAGTAATCTTGGAATAGAAAAATATTGATGTTTAAGAACCCTAAGACTTTTAAGATTCTTAACATTATAAATAAGATGAATGAGGGCAAATATTGGTGTAAAAAGAATACTGCTGGGTGCATGGATGAGACCGAGTTTCTGTTAAACCTTTATAAAGCAGGGCGATCGTCCTAGAGGATTTTAGTTGAAAAGTCCAAAACAGTGGCAATTATCTTTTTGTACTTACCGTTCTTTTAGTTTATTGCTTAGAAGGTCTGCATAAAAATAAGCATTTTATTCCTTAGTTCACCTGATTCTACTGAAGTCATATTTGTATGATTATGATACCCCAACTGGTTAGTGTGGAAATTATAATATTAGACACTCATTATGACTTCCAGATGATACAAGCTGCAGGGCCAGGGTAAATATATAAGCTATGAAAAGGATGTGTTTTCATGTGAAGTCTTGAGTATTATTAAAAAACAAAGGGAAAGAGAAACAAGGAAATGGGAAGATACAAATAAAAATAATGAGCAATTATATTCTGCCTACCAAAGTTCCCCCTGCGGTTTCAATCAATGCCTCTGCTTCTGCTTTCTGTTCTAAATAATTGTGCTAGTTCTGGTAAATATAACCAGCATGATCCAAAACAGCTGTGCCTGCTTTCCTGTGATTAATTAATTAATTCATACTCTTTTTTAGTTTACTCCTTTACAGCATTTTTAGAGCACTCTGCATTAGCATTTGCTACTGATCTGATCTAGCAGTGGATGAACGATTTCAAGAGAGAAATTTGAATCTAGACTCTAGCTAGAGACACAAAAAGTAATGAGTCACATTTTTTATCAAACACTTCAGAAAAGGAGGGGCTATACATATTGTTACACTTGTGTGATGTTAGGGCGGTCTCTATAACTCATTCTACTCTCTGTAAAATGGGCATACGGATATACGTTCCCCAATGGAGTTCTGGGAAGATTGTGTGAGACAATACATTTTTAAAGTGGTTAGGACAGTGCCCAGCATGTAAGCAGTGCTCAGCAAATGTTAGCTATTATAGCAGTAAACTTGGAAGCTGTGTGCTTACTCAAATAGTGAGCAGCCACAAAAACATTTGGGTAACTTCTTGTCTAGGTTATTTAAAGAAAGGAAAAGCTGCCCACTTACAAGTTGGTGTTTAAAAGTACCATAGAGAATTATGTTCCTTTAACCCCTCCTTTTTTCTGCATTGTTGATGCTAAGTTGCTATTGGCTATTGACAGAAATAAGATCCATACTGAAAGATAACTCCTTAACAGAAACACCAAAATACTCACAGTATGGCCCTGTCGAGATAGTGGGGAGGCAAGACCTTCAAAGAAGGCAGACCAAACAGGTGAGGTACTGAGAAGTGAACTGGCCATGAGTTGATCTCAGGTACCCAGAAGCCTCCAATTATAAATGAGTGAGCCTCTGAGAGAAGACCTTGTGTTATACATGTCTCTGCTGCAAGGAGCCACTGGAATTAGGTCTCCTAAAGATAGATAATGTCACCTGGGCACCTGGATGGTTCAACTGGTTAAGCCCAGGTCATAATCTCATGGTTCATGAGTTTGAGCCCCATGTCGGGCTATGTGCTAACAGCTCAGAGCCTTGAGCCTGCTTCCGATTCTGTCTCCATCTCTCTCTGCCCTTCCCCCCACAAATATAAATAAACATTACAAAAGAGATAACATCACCATATTTGCACACTCAAGGTTATTAGTCTCAGCAAATGTGAGGGGCCTTGATAAAATATTCCTAACAAAAACCGATTTGCATTAAACTTGCTCAGCTATGAATGAACTATAGTCATGGTACCTTAATTAGTATGCCCACCTTCAAGGTTGCTACCTTCAAATCCATACAGCTATGGCTGTGATCTAAAAACAAAATCTGGCTAAGCCACCTCCATACTCAAAACCTGTCAGTCTTTGTCACATTCAGTATAAAGCTCAATCTTCATAGCATCCATACAAGGTTATGTTCATACTGACATTGCCATTCTGTCTAGCCTCATTTCTCACGCCTTCCCTCCCACTCCCCATTCTAAAGTGCTCTTCCTTTAAGAATCCTACAGCATGGAACAGTGAGCCCAATTTATCTGGTGTGTCCCCAGTTATGTCAGATTTATTTTTGTTTCAACGCAGACAGTTTGCCTCCTTATTAAATTACATTCAATAAACATTTATTCTATAAATGCATATCCATTTTCTCATTATTCTCATTGTCAGGAGGTATTTCCTAATTATTTGCCAAAATCTTTCTTTAAAAATTCAAATGCTTTTCCCACAACCTGCCCCTTATGGAAATGTAGTATTAAATCAAGAGAAGTGCACACATCCCTGCGTATACTGAGTGTTGCAGAGCAAGAACTTATTTTTCTCTTTTGTCTTTTTGGAACCATTCATAGTGTCTCTCTTTTTTTTTTTATAGTGTCTCTCAGACAAATGTGCATATTAATAGATGCTTAATAAATTTTTGATTGGTAAGTATGGGTGGAGAATCCCTTTAGACTGTTTTTCTGAACTGATGTAAATAAGCCTTTGGAGGCTGAGATTCTCATCTATTAGAATGGATAGGAACCGTCACTTTGTAAGAAGGGAAAACTACAAAGTAATTGAAAGAGTATTCACATCTATCTTAGTGTGTCAATATAGGACTATTATAAACAAGTGTGGAAAGCTTGATAAATATTTCGATTTAAACTCTTAAAAGTTTGAGCATCCTTGAGCTATTATTTCTCTAGAGAGTAATAGTGAAAAGGGCAGCTGCTACTCATATAAGATACATATCACAGCTTCCCTGCAACTCAGATACAAGTCCCTACATAATTGGTTTTTTGGATGAGGTGACAATTACTTCCAAGGTTTCTGTCAGTTATTCTCTAACGTGTTATTCAAAATACTGTGTATAATAACCGACACAAGAAGCCCCAGCCAGTCAGAGTCCACACATACCCATTCAGAACAGACACCAGTCATAAACAACCAGCACAGCAATGTGGATTGAATCAGCCCTGCCTTATGCTGGAATTGTCATTAGAGGGAGAAACCATTTACCTTTAGAACAGGAGGCCAAGGCTTCAAACGACATCTTCCTAAACATCAAGGAAAACAATCCACCCTAGACTTTCTATTTCTCTATTTTCCTGTTTCTTCAAGCATGATAATCTGTGAAGCACCATTCAATTGGGGATATCATCAGACAGCGTTTAACTGAGACTGGAAAAGCAGTTACACATGCTACTTTTTGAGCCTGTAAAATTTTAATAGCGCATGTAAAAATAGTGCATGTAAAAATGTTAATGCTGTTGGCCTTCTACAGAATATGGTCATTGAGCTAGTAAACTTCAGTTAGAGAAAAATAATGCCTTCTTTGGGAAACTGTTGCCTCATTCTACCAGTTCTGGAATTTTCCTCCTATACCTCTGCCTGTTTCTATAAGTTGAAATAATGCACTAGAAGATTTTCAAGCAGTTTCAAACATACATGGTAATACTCTAAAAATTCTATTACTGCTATTGGTGTTGTTGCTTGTGTTTCGATGTTATTGACACCAGAGAGTCATCAACAGGGTGAGCACAACATGAAGTCGTGGAGGAGGAGAATGGCATTTCATGACACCAGTCATTTTCTTTCTGCCCTGTGTACTTCTAGCCCACCCATCATAGCCCACATCTGGGTAAGAGTTCACACTCCTGGTACTGCCCTCTCTTCTCTTCTCCATGCACTAATAATACATATTGTTTCCATCCTTTTTCAGAACTTTGCTCACAATTGAGAAGAAAATCATTTGAAATTCTTTTAATGGACTATAATGATTTACAGTGTTACTGTTTCCCTTTCCCCCAAAACAGGATTTTATTTTCACAAGCATCTTGTAGAGTCATACTGAGAATCTTATTTCAAAACAACCTTGACAGTTTTAGATAGGGTGGCAAGATGTAAAAACGGGAAATATTCAGACAGCCACTCACTCTCATGGTTCAGAAGGCCCACTTAGGCCCTTTTTTTTTTTTTTTTTTGTAAAGAGGAAACAGACTTCTAGCTTATTATGTCTTCATATGCATATGATACTTATTCAATTATAGCTCTTGTTAATGGTGACACAAAACCTCAGGTCAGGGGCAGGCCAGTTTATTTTGAATCTTTCCATTGTGCTTTCATAGGAGGTATCTAAGAATAACTGAAGATGATAATCTATGGAAACAGCCCTACACAATTTAGTTGAACATTTCCAGTTATATTCATAAAGTTCTTTTTTTTTTCTTTTTTTTTGGTTCAGAATAACAACTGTAGGGTTGGACCCATTAAGTTTATTTTATCGCTTTTAATGCAAAGATTATTACTGTAATTTACATATCTTAGTAAGAGCCAAAAGCTTCCTGCTGTGGCTTTTTCCACCAATGTGCTACAAATTAACAACCCGGCTACATTAAAGCAAATGAAAAAAAATTACTTCTTTTCAATATATGGAAAATTATCTGTACATGAGATTATATAATTCTCTCAATAAGATTTCCAGAAACAAGGAAACAAAAATTTTGTACAAACTACATTAATGTTTTTGTCTCTTGTGTGTATAGTAACATAAATCTTAAGGAAATGTAATAAAATCAGTATTGATGAAGCATTACATTAGAGGCTGAGAACCATGCTAAAGTCACACAAAAAAAGTGCATCAGTATTTTCAAGAATCACTGAGGCTTTCTTTGATCATGTCGAAATTATTGAAATAAGTATGAATAGTTTCCTTTAATTCTTGTTGATATCTAAGCATGAACCCTTGGTAAACAACTAGGAGTCCCCATAAGAAAATAGCATATCTGGAAAGTGGGTTAAGATGTCGTTACTCAAAACATGCCAGTGGAGTAATGAACACTTTCTATGCCTTATGTCTTGATGGGAATCCCTAAGTGACCCTTCTGCTAACATCACTCATAGATTTGGCCATGACAGTGGAAAAATAACTTCAAGAGCCTGTCAACATGGACCAATTTCCCAATGACCTGCATTTACTCCAGATACTGTTTATACCCATCATCTTGTTCCCGTAGCTTCACTGATTTGTCAGAGATCTGTCCACACCGCCCCACAAAGTTCACTTTCATCTGCTTCTTTTTGAAACTAATGCCACTTAGGTAATTTTAGGATATAAGATAGACTGTACTCAATAAGCCGATGAGTTAGTAACACAAATGATAGCATGTGCAGTAGTTGGAAAAATATACTGTAACTGATTATTTCAACAAATTTTAGCTTCCAATGTTCCCTAAGAGTTGTTAGGAAACCATACTTTTATTTTAATTTTTTCTGTATTTAAAAATATTATTGGAATAGAATATTTAAAGTTAGATATAAATTCACAGAAATTCTAGTGCTCTACCTAGGCAAATGCACTGTCCAAAATATGTAATATCTATTGCCTCCAGATTGAGGTAAACAATTAGTTTTATTTATTTATTTTTTAAATTTTTTAAATGTTTTATTTATTTCTGAGAGAGAGAGACAGCATGAACAAGGGAGGGTCAGAGAGAGAGGGAGACACAGAATCTGAAATAGGCTCCAGGCTCTGAGCTAGCTGTCAGCACAGAGCCTGACACGGGGCTCAAACCCACAAACCATGAGATCATGACCAGAGCCAAAGTCAGACGCTTAACCACTTGAACCACCTAGGCGCCCTGAGATAAACAATTAGTCTTACAGTATTTACTGTTGCTCAGGGACACAAAGACAAAACATCTTTTCCCTCAAGGATTTAAGTTACCCTCATGAGAAACCATTTGAGTACATCATATTCCTTTTATATAGAAAGATATTAGTGACATATTTGTAGAGACATGCTTTAAGAATATGCTGTATTGTGATTAGAGTAAACTTTGAACAACATGGGTTTGAAGAGTACAGGTCCATTTACATAAAGACTTTTTTTTATAAGTACAGTACAATACTGTAAATGTATTTTCTTTTTAAATATTTTAAATTTTATTTTAGAGAGAGAGTGTGCAAGAGGGGGAGAAGGGCGGAGGGAGAGAGAAAGAGAGAGAGAGAGGGACAGAGAGAGAGAGTGAAAGAGAGAGAGAGATACTATTAAGCAGACTCCATGCTTAGCATGGAGCTGGATACAGGGCTGTATCCCATGACCTTAAGATCATGACCTAAGCAAAAATCAAGCTTTACATGCTTAACCGACTTAGCTACCCAGACAGCACCTCTTTGGGATTCTCTTAACAGCATTTTTGTTTCTCTAGCTTGCTTTATTTCAAGAATACAGTATATAATATATATGACACACAAAATATGTGTTAATCAACTGTTTACATTATCAGTAAGGCTTCCTGTCAACAGTCAACTGTTAGTACTTATATTTTGGGGGAGTAAAAGTTAATACATGTTTTTTTGGCTGTGTGGTGGGGGGGTGCTCAGTGCACCTAACTCCCACATTGTTCAAAGATCAACTGTACTATTTATAAAAGCAAACTATAGAGTAAAATTTCAAACAACATGGAGTTATGTAAAGCAAAAAGTAAAATGACCCAATTTCCTACAGAGTCAGCAATTGCTTAAAATTTTTCCATATAAATTAATGGTAATTTCTTCTTTGCTTTATGCCATTTCAGCTTACAGATTTTCATAGAATCACTTTACTTCCAGATAGCAGAGGAATCCTGCATTATACAACAGTACAAAATAAAAAAGCTCGGCTATCAAAAACAATGAAATCTTGCCATTTGCAACAATGTGGATGGAGCTAGAATGCATTATGCTAAGCAAAATAAGTCAGTCAGAGAAAGACAAATACCATATGATTTCACTCATATGTAGAATTTAAGAAACAAAACAGATGAACGTAGGGGAAGGAAGGAAAAATAAGATAAAAACAGAGAGGGAGTCAAACCATAAGAGACTCTTAAATACAGAGAACACGGAAGGTTGTTGGAGGTGAGGTGGGAAGGGGGATGAGCTAAATGGGTGATGGGTGATGGATACTAAGAAGGGCACTTGTTGGGATGAGCACTGGGTGTTATATGTAAGTGATGAATCACTAAATTCTACTCCTGAAACCAACACTACACTGTATGTTAACTAACTTGGATTTAAATATAATTTAAAAAATAAATAAAAATAAAAAAGTAATTCTGTTTACAACATGGATTCATCTAAGAGACATAGTTTGAATGAAAAGAGGTAACATGAAATAATGCAAATTGCATGATTCCATTCATATGAATTTAAAAGCAGGCAAAACAAATATACGGCAATAGGTAACAATATAGTGATTGCTTTTGGAAGTTGAGGGTTTTGGAAGTTATTCTGTATATTGTAAAAGTCCAGGTGCCATCTAATGTGTACTTTAATGTATTTAAGTTATTCAGTGTGATGAACATTTAAACAACAAGGCAATACTTATCCCTTTAAAAAATGAATCTCTTGACCCTTATTCATGATCTTAAAACAATGTACAACTAAGGTATTAGTTTATGTCCAAACTATGTATATGATTCTGTAAAGAATTTACCAAAACTGTAAGCAAAGGAGATTTCCCTGTTTATTCTTGAATTTGTACATTTCAAGATGGACCTAGGGCTTTCTTAAATCATGAAAATAAATTTCTTAGGGTATTTTTATGCCTCAAATGAACCAAGAAGGTCATCTGAAAATTTGATGTATGTGTAGTGATAATAATGTCATTGCTAACCAATTTAATTCATACTGTGATGAATCCTTGTTAAGAATAATGGTTAAAGATTGAGATTTGAAAATTGAATTCTCTTCCTTTACCTGTTGCAATTCATCTAACATGATTTAGTTTGAGTAATAGACCATTTATTCATATAACAAAAATAGGTGATTTTCAGTGAATAACTGAAAAAATATGGTAATTATTCACAAAAGTGTAACACTATCATTTTAGGTACTTAATAATAAATGGATGAGAATGAGTAAATCAATGAAAACTGGATTATTTAGAGATATTCCTCATTAAGTTCTGGAAACAGCTCTTTTTCCCCTAAATTGGATAGTTTAAAGGCTTGGCAAGCTACATATAAAGCATGCAAAATATCACATAACCATTATCAACAGATATATACTAAATGCTGCATATATGCTGGCTATTCTTCTAGGCTCTGAAGTTATGATAGGGAACAAAACAAATTACTTTTCCAGTGGAGATTTTATGGAACTTACACATCTTTAATTTATTTTTTTAGCTTTTTCTGCAATAAATAAGTGATGAATCTCAAATAAAGAGAGAGAATAAACCTGAGCCTTTGTTATTCATGACATGATGCTGTAGGCGCATGCGCCTATTTACATGTCCTGGGTCCAGCCCCATGAACCTGCATTCATAANGAGGAAGGAAGGAAGGAAGGAAGGAAGGAAGGAAGGAAGAAGGAAGGAAGGAAGGAAGGAAGGAAGGAAGGAAGGAAGGAAGGAAGGAAAGAAAAAGTTTGCTCCTTGTACTTTCCCCAGAAACCATCAGCTCTTCAGGGAAGATAATGCTATTATAACATTTATGCCAACTTACATTAAGATTTCAAAAGATATGGGGGCTCCTGGGTGGCTCAGTCAAGCATCAGACTCTTGATTTTGGGTCAAAAAACTTGGGATTCTCTCTCTCTCCCCCTCTTTCCGCCCCCCCCCCGCCATGCTCTCTCTCTCTCTCTCTCAATATATATAAAGAAACAATTAAAAAAAAAAAAAGATTTCAAAAGGTGTGATTGCCTGGAGAACATCCTTGGATATTAAATCCAAGGCCATATTTTAACATTTATCTCAAGCCCCACCCCATCTGCTCACTCAAGTTTTCAGTCCCTGAACCTGCCTTTAACTATAGATGTCCTTATGATTTATACCACTGTTTGGTATTCACCATACACACCACATTTGGAATTTTATTACATTTCTTTTTGCATACATGTTCTCTAGCCACAAATACATTGTGCTGTATTTGTGCTTTTAAAATATTGGCCATGCACATTATTTAAAATGATGAAGTACTACTGTGCTATTTATGGTGGCGATGGTGGTGGACAAAATAAAAGTAAGGGAAATAGAATACACATTATTTACTGTTGTTGACTGAATGTTTGTGCCCTCCCCAAATTTATATGCTGAAGCTCTACTCCCTAATGTGCTGCTATTTAGTGATGGGCCTTTTGTCAGGTAATTTGTTCTAAATGAAGTTATGAGGATGGGGCCCATGATAGGATTATTGACATTCTATGAAGGGAAAGAAACTAGAGCTCTCTCTCTCTCTCTCTCTGTCATGGAAGGATATGTAGAGAAGGCCACCATATGCAAGCCAGGAAGAGCGCTCTCACCTAGGTCTTCAATTTTGAATTTCCCAGTCTCCAGACTGAGAAATAAATGTCTGTCATTTAAGTAATCTAATCATTGGTATTTTGTTATGGCTACCTGAGCTGATTAAAATATTTACTAGAGACTTAAACTATGCTAGGCAGACAAAGGGTGATGACTCAGTTTTTTAGACTCTCCCTCAATGTTTAAAACAAACTGATAGGGTGGTACTGTTATTATTGTCATTTTACAGATGAAGAAACTGAAACATAGGGAGATTAAGTAACATGCCTAATATTACACAATGAAAGAAAATCTGTCTGACTTCCAATGTATTAAATTAATAAAATGCTGCTTTCCCACAAATTTGCGTTATCTTGCTATTCAGTTAAAATCAGAAAGCATTTCTAATAAATGACCTCTAAAATTCAGAAATATACATCTCAATTCAACAGGAAATAATGAAGAATATGTATGATAGATTTTATTGCTGAGTAAATAACCTTATTTTAGAAGCTAAGGAAACAGCTTTAAGGGTGTTATCACAGAAATGAAATTCTTTATATGTCATATATACAGTTGTAATAAATGTATATAATAAAGTAGGCTTATATTCATTTATTCTCTTTTCATTCCAAGTATGTAAATAAAATATATAAATAAGATCACATAGGAACCATATGTTGTTTTTATATTTAAGAAGTTCAATAATTAAACAGGAGTACATACTCTTTAATAGATAACATATATATGCTAATAGAGATAGAGCAAGGTGATGGTTTAGAATAGAAAATATTACTAAGTCTGAAGTCAGAGAAATTTTCCAGTAAGATGTGACATTTAAATTCACATTGAACAATGAGGATCCTTTTGCAATCAGATGATGTCTTAACTTGAAAATTCTAAGACCTATTCAGGTTGCCAGCTGATAGATCATTAAATATAATTTTTGCTGACTCTTCACTGTATGAGTTTTTTAACATAATCAAAAGGAGGTTATATCTGTGACACTTCTATAACAATTTATGTATGTACATGTGTGAATACATAGACTTCTCAGTACTTATGCCCATAAAATTTTTAAAATAGTATAATACATAATGTTGATCCATTCCTTATTTACACAATAAGTAAACCTTATCAATGTATGCATGGATGGATTATAACCAAAACACAGTGCACCTACTATTCTCAAAAATTGTAATATACTAATGATGCTTTGATCAATTGTGTACTAATTCTAATTATAATGACAATCAATCAAGAGGAAAAATTGTAACCCTTACAGGCTTACAGTCATAAAAAATTAATATCTTTAAGGATTATACTTAAACTCCTTCATGCTTAGGTAATCAATTATATATTTTAAATGATATGCTGTATTATATTTGCATATAATTAGGTGGGAAATTTTGAATCAAAAAATAAGAGAAAAAGTACAATGCAAATATTCTATATGGTGAAGAGTTCATTCCTGTATGTGTAAAAATGGATGATAGTAGCTAATAAAATACTTCGGTATTTAGATTTAATTTTTTAAATGTTTATTTTTGAGAGAGAGAGAGCAAGAGAGAGAAAGCGCGCATGCTTGAGTGGGGGAGGGGCAAAAAAGAGGAAGACACAGAATCTGAAGCAGGCTCCAGGCTCTGAGCTGTCAGCACAAAGCCTGACCTGGGGATCAAACTCAGGGACTGCAAGATCATGGTTTGAGCCGAAGTCAGCTGCTTAACCAACCGAGCCACCCAGATGCCCCTAATTGGCTCCATTTTATAAAGTAATATTGACAGTTTTGTTTGAAGATGGCAGTATTTTCAATATGCTGAAAAGTGCATTTTTGCATCTGTTTAAACATATAAAAGAAGATTTTTAAATGGAAACTAAATATGCTGAAAGAAGTACATAGTCTTAAAATTATTTTATCAGCACATAGACAAAATCTTTTAATGTTACTTACCTAAGAACTGACAGATAATTTATGAGATAATATCAGACTTAAATATGGCAATCAAGACATAATGAAAAGGGATATATCAAGTTGAGAATATAAGGTAAAAGAGACCAAGAACAAATTTCTTGAGTATAATACTGTAGATATCACAATGTGGTGTCCACTTTCTTTCTAAAACAAGACACAGTTCAGCACAGTTCATTTTGATGCAAGTATTTGAACTACTGAATTGTAATTGTGTTACTTGCATTCATGTATTTAGTCATGTCCATTAGGTATATCAAGCTTTTTCTTCATTATAGCTTACATTGGTAAATATCAACAAGATCTACATATCAACATACATGTATATATAGAACATGAATGCTAAAGTTGTCTTTTAAGCATATGTTGTGTATCATTTGGGCTAATTGTCTTCAGGAATTCTGTGTTGCTATAGGTTGGGGTTGATACATGAACTGTGTTAGACAGCAAGTCAGGATTGTTTTCAATGTAATCCTCAGGGAGCCCTTCAGAAAAGGGAAAACAATGATTTTGAAGGTTCATTTCAGTGCCAGCTGGCAGAGATCTTAAAGGTTATTCTGTTTCACCCATACACATAGTTATTTAAATGTCTCCATGTGCAACATATGAGAGAGTATGTATTTAGAAGCACTGGAATTTAAAAAAAAAAAAAAAATGTGTTTCCAGTGGCAAAAGAAGCAAAAAACAAGAGACTATATGCTAACTACCTCTTTTGGCTCTATTGCATTAGTATTTCAGTTTTACAAATATTTATGCTTTTTAATTAAAAAGTCTGAGATAGTTTGCTGTATTCTAACTGGATGTTGAAGACCTACTTGGACATCTTCTATTGTTTCTATTTTCTGCCAAATTAAATATTTATTATATGGATCAGTATTCTACAAGCTTGGATTTATTAGGTTAGCCTGGTTTGGAGGGAAGTGAAAAGATGTTGAAAAGATGGGGAATTCACTTAAAAATAAGCAATCAATTGAAGACATAATTGTTGTAAATGACTTTATTTAGGAAATAGTTTTTTTAAATTAATAAAAACTCAATAGAGCATTATATAACTTCAGACTTCTGTTAAATTAAAAAAAAATTTTTTAATGTTTATTTATTATTGACAGGGAGAGACATCATGGGCACTGGAGGGGCAGAGAGAGAGGGAGACACAGAATCTGAAGCAGGCTCCAGGCTCTGAGCTGTCAGCACAGAGCCCACCTGGGGTTCAAACTCACAATACGTGAGATTATGACCTGAGCTGAAGTCAGACACTTAACCAACCGAGCCCCGCAGGCTTCCCATAAAATTTAAAAATTTTAAATAGCCATAAATAATAAGCATATAAATAGCTTATTCTTAAACAAGAAGGCTTCATTTTCTTTTCTTTTCTTCTCTTTTTTTAATTTTGTCAGACAACAGTTTGGCTATTTACTAGTAGTAGTAGAATTCATGTGACTATTCCCTGGGTAGAGACAGGTTTATGGACATGCAACCAAGTGAGATCTCATAGGATACTATACTTGGTTTCATGATCTGTTGCCATTACTTAGAAAAAATAAAAGTATACAAAAGAACTCTTGGTTTTATGACACAAGTCTTGATACTTAGAATGAAGTAAAAATAAAGCACTGTTCTCTAAATACTTACAAATACAAAAATAATTCAGTGAACTATTTAAGAGATAGTCCAATCATAATCTGCAAACACATGTCATTGAGAATATTGTAATGAAACAGGATTAATGCAAGGAATTGAGCACTGGATGGATGAGAGCTTCAGCAGGTAACTAAATCCAGTACAACTAGCCTTCTGTGGAGTTTCATTAAAGAAGAATATTATTATCAAGTCAATGATAAATGCCTACTAGAAAGAACCAACTTAAATACAGAACATCATAATCTAATTTGTCTTCAAATACAGTGATTCTCATGATTTCATTCATATAACAATGTTCTTGGTATCTGTTTTAAATTTTGTTATTCTGATTTTTTAGATCTGGTATAAGGCCACAGCAATCATTTTTAACAAATACTTCCAAGTGGTTCTGAATGAAGTTCATCAATGGATCAAAGTTTGAAAAATACTGCTCTAGCATAGTATCCAACTAGAGCTATTTTCCACCCATTCAATAACCCAATCATTAGTTTTGTTTGTGTTTTTATTATCATTATTATTATTATTAAAGGCCTGTCTGCATTAGTTACACAATAAATGTTTTTAAAGAAATCAACATTTTTAGCTGTGAGTTACACTTTGGGTTTTGTGGAAAATTTCCATTCAATGAGTGGGAAACCAAAAAAGCCTGAGGAGAGCTATAGTTAAGTCTAATACATATATCTGGAGAACTTATACAGCTAGGATGAAATTAGCCCTTGAATTTACAAATGACATCTTTTAAGATGAGCACTATATGGACTAAAATAAGAAAATGAGTACAATTCTAGTGGGAAGAAAGATCAGTCACACTGCTAAGTGATCTTTCCCATTGTCTAAAAATAAGGCTGGCTTAATTTAATATGCAGCAATGTTATCAAAAAGTATGCTTAATTCTTTACATTTGTGAAGAAAGTAGCATTACTCACATCAGCATGAATATCAAGACTCATTTGGCTTTTTATATGTTAAGTGATTAACACAATTTTATTTTGCAATCACGCAAAACTGCTATAGAACCAGAAAATGTTCACATGTGTGTGTGTCTTTTCCCTTCCTCAGCATCTAATTTTAACCAACTGGGTTATTTTAAGTTATTCAACATTTGAAATGAAAAATTTGCTTTTTAATGCAGAATCTGAATTCATCATAAAGATAAAACAAAAAGTCCTTGGCAGAGGTTTTCTCCATAGAAGCAGGCTAATTTTGTACTGTATATTTAGCAAATTGTAAAAATACAAATTACAGAAATTGTATCTCAAAAACTTAAAAACAAAAAGAGCATATACGTAAGAATCTGTTTAGGTTTTTTTTTTTCTTTTTATTTCTCTTAGTAATAACATTTCAAGGATGATATCATTATCATTCCTTTGAAGTTAACAATTTGTGAAGATTTATTTTAAAGGGAAGTTAAGAAGATAGTAAACAACAAATAGAATCAATGAGATGAGACACACATTGTTCACTATTTGTTTACTTGGGAAAAATACATAAAGGAGACAATGACCTGTATCAGGTAGATCCTCAGATAATGCAGTTAGGGGAAGAGAATATTTGATAGGTAATTTTAAAGCTGATGTCAATATTATTGATAATATTGTTTCCTAAACACATAAGATGCCATATTGATGAGGTAATGGAACAGAGAGTTTATATTGAATCAGAGTAGTCAAAACTGCAAAATAGTTTTTTGGTTCAATAACATTAACATGTTGCACAGCATGTTTGGAAATGTCTTTTCTATAATAAACCAATAAACTGTGAAGACCACACATATGTTAATAAAATACTATAAGCAGATTCAATTGACAACAAATTGAAAGTGAATATAAAAAAGTATTTGGTATTTTATTATCCTCACTGAAAATAGAATCAAACCAAGTATGGATGTGATTATACATTTTGATTCTAGCTATAGATCTAATAACAACATTAAAAACAATACTTCCCTAGTAAAATTATTAGCTTGTGCTCCATCGTTACAAGTCAGAAGTGTATATTCAGTGTCAGTACTATCGCAAAATATAAAATACTTATTAAGTGGCTACTTCCTTCTACAGAGGCCTTTTGGAAATTTTAACTGTGCCTTATGAAATAAATATTTGGGTCTGATTCTTCAGAGCTGAAGCAATTTCAATTCTTCCTTCACTACATGTCACATCTCTACTGAATGAAGAAAAGAAAATAATATGAGAATTCAAATAAAAAGCTGTGTCTTAAATTTGTTACTACAAAATACTGCATTGACACATAATTACTGTCTTGGTTATATTTATGCTTTCATTCTCTGGCAAACAGGTGGTTACCTGTTAGAGAGACAGAGCAATACTATTGTTTTGTTGTTATTATTATTATTAATTATTAACTAAACTCCAGGCATGATTTGGATTTCACCAGTTTTATCATTAATGTTTTGTTTTGTTTTCTGTGTTCCAATACAACATAACACTAGGGTGTTTATAAAACTGTATAAATTTGGAACACCTGGGTGGCTCAGTCGTTAAGCTTCCAACTTTGGCTTAGGTCATGATCTTGGGTTTGTGGGTTTGAGCCCCTCATCGGGCTCTGTGTTGACAGCTCAGAGCCTGGATCCTGCTTCAGATTCTGTGTCTCCCTCTCTCTCTGCCCCTCCCCCACTCATGCTGTCTCTCTCTGTCTCAAATATAAACATTAAAACAAACTTTAAAAAAACTGCATAAATTCTAAAATCGTGTCCTTTCTCCTGTACATTTCACCCCCAGTTGACTTATCCAATTATTATTTCTGGATTCAACTGTAGCAAACATGTTCTGAAGTGTCATTCTCCCAAGAAACCATCAAACCTTTGATAAAACACAGAAAATTACCCATGTTTCCTATATTCACATATGACTTCCACCTTCAATATTGTGCTTTTTTGTATGTTACAACATCCTTCTTTATAAATATCATGTCTCTATTAGAAATGTTTGTGTCTCAGGGCACCTGGGTGGCTCAGTTGGTTAAGCATCGGACTTCAGTTCAGGTCATGATCTTACTGTCTGTGAGTTCGAGCTCCACATAGGGTTCTGTGCTGACAGCTCAGAGCCTGGAGTCTGCTTCAGATTCTGTGTCTCCCTCTCCCTCTGCCTCTCACTTGCTCATGCTCTGTCTCTCAGAAATGAATAAATGTAAAAAAATAAAATAAAATAAATGTTTCTCATAGCTTCCAGTCTTATACATACATTTATTTGCAAATCTTTTTTAGTCAACTGTAATTTCTAAACTCAGTTCTAAGCTGTGTTTTTTTTTCATTTTTGGTCTGGAGTTTTCATCTTGCATATTCCATCAATGCTTAAACTCAAACTTTTCAATTAATTTTCCTCCTCTTAACACTGACCTCTTATTTTCTATCAATGGATTAATTTCTCCAAACTCAAAATCTTAAAAATATTTTAGATTTTAGCCTTTAATCTTTCCCTCATTCACAAATCTCAAACTTCCATTAAGTATGCCTTTAAAAATGTTTTTTGCAATTCTTGACATTTCTATTGACCCCACTAACTCATAACTTTTCTTTTTTTTTACAAAGATTTTTTCAAACCTCCCAACCTACCTCCCTTAACCAAAGAATTCTGCCACAGCCCTCTACAATTGCTAGAATCCTTTTTTACAAATCTTATTTTTCAGATTATTTCTCTATTCAAAATAGATCTCAGTAAAACTATTCTCTCCCCCAAAACAATGGTATACAGAGAATAATTTTTAAAAAGCATTTCAGAATTCTGGAAAATAAGCAAATTCACAGAATAAATGAAAAGCATCTACTCAAGAAATACTGGTGGACGTTAGTGAGAAAAGCATGACTATGGCAATTTAACTTAGAGCTATCCCCATTCTCCCTCACTCCCTGGCTCACTACATGGTAGGCATGAAAGCCAGAAGATGTACAGTCAATAGAGATGACTGATATCTTTTGGAGCTCTATTGAAAACCCTATCCCCCTACGAAAAAAGAAAATCCCATCCCAGAACATAGGCTAGAAAATCTCTATTTCCAGAGCTTTGTAGGTATTTGATTTAGCTTGGGACTTAGCTTTCAAAACAAACAAACCCCCAAAACAACAACAGAAAACAAAGCCAAAAAACCCTATTCCCAAGAAATACTTAAGCTGATAACATCACCTAAGACTGTTGGTACATTTAGGGCTGACAAAAGTCTGGCCAAAAATTTAAAAGAAACCACCAAATTGTTTACTTTCCCTACAGTTTTGCCTTCTCCAGAATGGGACATGAATGGAATACTATACCATGTAGCCTTTTCAAACTGGTTTCTTTCTTTAGAAATGTGCATTTAAGATTGATCCATGCCGTTGCATGTCCTGGTAACTCATTTCTTTTTATCACTGGAAAGAATTTCACCATTTGTCACATTGTGGTTTTTTTTTCAATTTTTATTTATTCTTGATAAAGAGAGAGAGTGGGAGAGGTGCAGACAGAGTGAAAGAGGGAGAGAGAGAATCCCAAGCAGGATCTGCGCCATCTGCACAGATCTTCATGGGAGTTCTAACTAGGAACCCTGAGATAGTGACCTGAGCTGAAATCAAGAGTCCAATGCTTGCTTAACCAACTGAGCCAGCCCCCCAGACTCCCTTCATGTTGTTTGTTTTAACTTAACTATTGAAAGATGTCTTGGGTGCTTCCAGGCTGGGTAATTATGAAATAGCTACTGTAAAAACCGACACGTAGGTTTCTGTGTGCATATACATTTTCAAATCAGTTGAGTAAATATCTAGGAGTGTAATTGCTATGGTAAGACTATGTTTAGCTTTGTAAGAAACTACCACACTGTCTTCAAAATAGCTGTGCCATTTTGCAGCCCACCAGCAACGAATGAGAGTTCCTATTGCGACACATCCTCACCAGCTGTTGGTACTCTCAGGGTTTTTTTCGATTTCAGCCATTCTAACAGGTGTGTAGTAGTATCCTATTGTTGCTTTTATTTGAATTTATTTAATACAATTAAGGTTGAGGATTTTCTCCTGTGTTTACAAGCTATCTGTGTATCTTTTTCTTTTTTTTTAAGAAAGATGTCTACTCAGATCTTTTGCCCTTTTCTAGTTGGATTTTGTGACACACGGAAGAGTCTCCCCATCCTTGAAATATATCAACATCCAAATCCTTGAAATTATATTGCATTCAGTGAAAAAAAAAAAAAGGACTTAATACATGTGATTAAGGTAAGGATCTTGAGATGGGAAGGTTAACCTGGATTATCTGGACAGGCTCATTGTAGTCTCAGGAGACCATCAAAAGAGAAAGGGAAGCAGGAGAATCAGTCAGGGTTGTGATGAAGGAAATAAAGGCCAAAGTGACTTGATATCAGGATCAGCCTTAGAAGGTTGATAAGGTAGAGAAGGTAGGGAAAGAGTCTCCCATGGATCCTCCCAAGGAGAGCATATCTGTCAATTTTGGACTTCTGATTTGCAGAATTTAAGATAAAAAATGTTTGTTCTCCTAAGCCTAAGTGAAATTTCTGGTAATTTGTTACAATACAAACAAGAAACCAACACAAGTGATTTCATTTTCTTCTTGTTGAGTTATGATTTCTTTGTATCTTCTTTAAGCATGGATTGTGTAAAATATTTTTCCTGGTCAGAACTTTATTTCCTTCATTCTCTTAATAGTGTATTTTTAATTTTAATAAAATAGAACCTGTGTTTTTCATGGATCCTGATATCAGTCTTCTGTCTAATAACTCATTACCAAACCAAATCATATGTTTTCCTATTTTTCTTCTTCTACAACTTTTATATTTTCCCATTTCATTTAGTTCTATAGCCCGTTTTGACATGGTATCTGCATAATATGGGAAGGTATAGGCCTAAATTCATAGAAACATAGACCCTGTTTGATATTTTTAAAATTTGTACCTAAATATTTCATTTGTGTGATATTACTATAAATGATACTTTTTAATTTAAAAATTCCACTTTTTTTTTTACTGGTATATAGTAAAACACTTGAACTTTTTTTTTTTTAAATTTTTGAAACAGAGACAGACCAGTGGGGAAGGGGCAGAGAGAGAGGGAGACAGAATATGAAACAGGCTCCAGGCTGTGAGCTGTCAGCATGGAAAACCATGTGGGGCTCAAACCCACAAACTTGAGATGAAGTCGGATGCTTAACCGACTCAGCCACCCAGAAACCCCTGATCTTGTATCCTGAAAACTTGTAATACTTATTTACTAATTCAAGGAGGTTTTATGTTGATTCTTTGGTGTTGTCTACATAGTCAATCATATCATCTGTGTATAAAGACAATTTTTTTTCTTTGCAATTTGTGTACACTTTGTTTTCCTTGTTATACTATCTAGATTTCTAGTGTAATGTTGAATTGGAATGGTGACAGAGGACATCCTTGCCTTATTCCTGATTGCAGGAGGAAAAATGTCTAGTCTCTCATCATTAAGTATAAGTATAATATCAGCTTTAGGTTTTTTTGTAGATGTTCATTATTAAGTCAGGGATGTTCCATTCTATTACCAGGTAGCTGAGAAATTTTATCCTAATAGATGTGGGGTTTTGTCAAATGCTTTTTGTGAGTGAATTGAAATGATCATATGATATTTCTCTTTTAGCATGTAGATATGGTTTATTACATTCATTGAATTTTTAAATGTTGAGTCAGCCTTGCATACTTGGCATAAATCTCATTTGTCATGTAATAAATCATGGAATAAGTTTTACAAATATGAGATTAGTCAGAATGACACCTCTTTCATTTCTACTATTTGTGTTTTGTGTCTTCTCTTTCTTTCTTGCTTAACATGTTTAGATGTTTTCCAATTTTATTGATTTTTTTTAAATAACCAGCTCTTAGTTTGATGATGTGCTCTATTGTTTTATTGTTTCCAATTTGTTGATTTAAGCTCTAATTTTTATTATTCTCTTTCTTCTGCCTGTTGTAAGGTTAATCTGCATTTCTTTCTGTATATTTTTAAGATGGAACTTTAGGTGATTGGTTTTAAATCTTTCTTTCTATAATATATGCACTTACTGCTATCCATTTCCCTCCAACCATTGCTTTAGCTGCATCTCACAATTTATGATAACACGTAATTTCATTTTATTTAAATCCAAATATATTTAAAAATTTCTCTTGAGATTTATTTTTGGTACATATGCTACTTAGAAATATATTTTTTTTATTTCCAAATATTTAAGAATATTCCAGCTATCTTCATACTATTAATCTCTACCCTAATTCCAGTGTACTCTGAGAATAATACGATTTCAATTTTTTTAATTTGTTAAGGTGGGTTTTATGGACCCAAATGTAGTTTGGATTGATGAATGTTCCAAGTGACCTTGAGAAAAATGTGTATTTTGTTGTTACTGAATAGAGCACACCATAAATGTCAATTAGATAAAGTAGAATGATTTATGCAGTTTAGTTCATCTATATCTTTATTGATTTCCTGCCTGCTTGATTGACCTATCAATTACAGGCATAGAGGTGTTGAAGTTTCTAATCATTATAGCAGATTAGTTTATTTCTCCTTGCAGTTCTGTGAATTTCTGCTTCGTGTATTTTAATGTTTTATTGTTAGGTGCATAGACATTAAGGATTGTTATGTTTTTTTGAGGAATAGATTTTTTCTTTATTATGTAATGCCCCTTTATCCATGAGAATGATCCTTGTTCTTAAGACTGTTTCCTATAAAGTTAATATGGTTCCTCCAGCTTCCTTTAGATTGGTGCTATTTTTATCTTTCTCTTTAACCAATCTGTACCTTCATATTTAAAGTGGATTTCACATAGACAACATACAACTGTGTCTTGCTCTTCTCAAAATGCACAGTGAGATGAAACTATATACACAAAATTAAAGTATGACAGCTATGTCTCACCAAATAGAGAACCTCACAAAAAGATAGAAATAATAATAATAGCAACAACAATTATTATTATGATTATAAAAATGATTTCATTGTAATAATAAGAATAAAATAGAAGTGAAGCTGAATAGTACTATAACTAGATAAAAAAAATTTATTAGAGGGACAAACAATGATTTGAGCTGGAAGGAAGACATAACTAATGAACTTGAACATAAATTGAGGGAGATAATCCAAGCTGAGGAATTAAAAGAACAAAGATTAAGAGAAATGAATAGAGTTTTATAGATGAAAGGAATAATATCCAACATGCACATACGAGTAAAGGAAGAACCAGAAAACTATAGTAGTAAGTCAATAGAAAACAATATTTTAAAATATAATGAATGAAATATTCCCACATTTAATAAAAAATATTTAAGCTGGGGCACCTGGGTGGCTCAGTCAGTTAATCTCAGGTTGTGAATTTGAGCCTGGCGTCAGGCTCTGTGCTTAGCCTGGAGCCTGCTTTGGGTTCTGTGTCTCCCTCTCTCTCTCTGTATCTTTATGTCTTTCATCTTTCTCTCTCAAAAATAAACATTAAAAACAAAAACTTTAAAGAAATATTTAAGCAAGAATTATGAGAAGCTCAATAAACTCCAAATAGAATAAATTTGAAGAGATCACCGTCTAGACACTTCTTAGTCTATCTAATGAAACTCTTCAAAAATGGAGAGAAAAGCTTGAAGGCATTAAGAGGAAAATGCTTATCATGTAGATTCTCTATAAGATCAGCAGCTGACCCATCTAGAGCCATGGAGGCCAGAGGGAATAGGAATATGTATTCAAATTTCTTTTTTACATTTCTTTATTTTTGAGAGACAGAACACAAGTCGGGGAGGGGCAGAGAGAGGAGACACATAATTCAAAGCAGGCTCCAGGCTCTGAGCTGTCAGCACAGAGCTCAATGCGGGGCTCGAACCCACAATCTATAAGATCATGACCTGAGCAGAAGTCAGACACTTAACCAACTGAGCCACCCAGGCGCCTCATGTATTCAAATTTTGACAGGAAAAGACTGTCAACCAAGAATTCTGTATCTTATAAAACTATCCATCATAAATAAAGGAGATATTAAAAAATCTTAGACTAAGCAGAGATGGACAGAAGTGATTTCATATGATTCTTTCTACATATTTTCATACATTCTATATGCATTCTATTCTATATGCATATATATGATAATCCAAATATATATAATAAAATACCATTCAGAAAAGAAGGGGACAAAACTGGGGTTAGATGCTATGCCTTGCATGAGCCTCAAAATCATTTTAGGGAAAGAAAACAAACATGTTCAATGACAGAATGCAGACACAAGAGGCCACATATTTTATTATTCAGTTTACATAAAATATACAGAAATGATGAAGTTATAAAGACAGAAGTGGTTACCCAGAGGAAGTGGAGACTGAGGAAGAAGGATAAACAGTACATACATGAACAATACATGGTCATTTTGAGGTGATAAAATGTCCTAAACTGGATTTATTGTGATGGTTTCATAATCATTAACTTAATGCATTTTCAAAAAAAAATTTTTGAATTGTATATTTGAAAAGAATGAATTACAGGATAGGCAAAATATGACTCAGAAGACATTTAAATACAACAAGGGGGAGGAAGAAGGAACTATGCAAGTAACTGAGCGTACAGAAATGAGTAAAACATGACCACCATCCATGTTAGCTGCCAGCTCAGTGAGCCTATTGAGACAGAAAGCAAGCCAGAAAACACTCCCTGCTACCACCAAAAGGAGAAAAGGAAAAAAGTAATCCACCAATGGATTCTGGTGCAATTTTCTGTTTGAAAAATAAAGTTAGTATTAGGGTTGCAGATTGTCACCTCTGAGGAACTGAAAGTTCCTCTTTTTTATCCTGTTGAAAACCATAGTATGATGTGAGGCCAGTGAGAAGTGAAAGTCAGTTGACGATTTTGAAACAGAAATCTTTTCTGTAGTGTGTAGAATCTAATATATCAAGACCGAAAACTTGCCATGATGCATATAAGAAATGATAACTGACTGAAACAAGTGTAGGGCAGGGATGACCTTAAACAGAAGTAAGAAATAAGAGATATTGAAAAGGTAGACTTGCTAAGATTTAGCATAAAACAACCTGTTAACTTCCTAAGAGTACATTTAAGGAATTGTATCATGTTCATGAGTCTAAAGCAAAATGATTTTGGCCAAAACTAGATTTGTAGTGGTGCTTGTTTTAAGATTATAATTTCAGGATGAGAGTTTATACAGAAAGTGTAAATATGCTTTTTATACTTACTTTCAACTGTGTAGTTGAAACTACAGTACCTTCTTGTGTTTACAACCACAATGATGGTTGATACTACTTATAAGTGGAGCCATGTGTATAGACAGTGCATCTTCCACCGAAAAAACTTCTACCAATCAACATATAAATATAAACGACATGACATTAGAGATTTTTGTGTATTTTATTTTCTGTACCAGCAACACTGAGAACATTGCCCATACATAGTAGGCACAAATTATATTCTTGCTGAGTAAGTGGATATAAACAAAGAGTAAGAGGAAAACTTCTTAAGAAGGATTTCTGTAACCGAAGATACCAAAGTTGAAGGAATTGTTTGAACTGAGACATGGCAAATTGAAAATACATTTCCCAGGAATTTTGTAATCATGTTAACCAGAAGGGGTCAGTACCATTCTACCTTGGACCCAAGCGTAATCAACTAGACCTAAACAAATAGCAAGTTACACTCCCTTCAAGAAGAAACAAAGAGGAATTTAAGTATCTCATTCAGTGGAATTTCCTCATGTCATTTACAGAAACTGAGTGACTCCTATAACTGGAGTAGTAGTGAAGGCAAATAATTTAGTGAGACTTTTTGAAATAATGCATTGGGTCTCAGAATAAAGCCTTTGGGCAGCAACCTTGTCATTGCCTGAAGGCAACCAACTCATTTGAAATTGTAGGAGAGGGTGTGTGAAGGTTTTTAAAATCTAACCTTTCTATGTTTATGAACGAGTTTTATTACCACAGTTCTCTTCATGATTTGTTGAGACTTGCTATGGGCTCGGAGCTGTCTTAATTGCTCTCCACCATTCTCTAACATGATGGCAGCAACAATCTGTAAGTTTTTTGTACAGATGAGGAAATTGAGGATTTAGAGATAGTAAGTAGAATGATTTAAGGCCCAGGATGGTGGAGATTTTCTCTATTTCATTCAGTGCAGTATTCTCAGTGCTACATTAAAGTCAATGCCATTGACTGAATTATGCCCCCCACAAACTGATATGTTGAAGCTATAACCGTTAGTAATTCAGAATGTGACTATATTTGGAGATAGGGCCTTTAAACAGGTGATACATTAAAAATGAGATCATCAGAGGGGTGCCTGGGTGGCACAGTTGGTTGAGAGGCTGACTTTGGCTCAGGTCATGAACTCATGGTTTGTGGGTTCGAGCCCTGTGATGGGTCTGTGCTGACAGCTCAGAGTCTGGAGCCTGCTTCGGATTCTGTGCCTCCCTTTGTCTCTGCTCCTCCCCTGTTCATTTTCTCTCTCTCTCTCTCTCTCAAAAACAAAAACTAAAAACATTAAAAAAAACCAAGGTCATTAGGGTGGATCTTAGTCCAATATGACTGATGTTCTGGAAGAAGAGAAAACTTGGACACACAGAGAATACACACCAGTGATGTCCCTATACCGAGGAAGTACCAAAATGCATTCACCCTGAAGAAATACCACATAGGGAATACAGCAGGGCTCATCTGCAAGCCAAAGAGGGACTTCAGATGAAACAGACCGTGCTAACACCTTGATCTTGGACTTCTACTCTCCAAAACTGTGAGAAATAACCTTCTGTCGTTTATGCCACCCAGTGTGTGGTATTTTGGTGTGGCAGTCCTAACAAAATAATACAATGCTCACAAATATCTGCTGTATAAATTAAATATTTTGTCCATTTTCACAAAATCTAGCATGTCTATAATTAGTCTTCAGTGAGACTCTGGGTTGTTATATTTATTGCTAGAACCTTCTGCCTTTTATGTTACTGCAACAGCCAGAATCTTTAAGGGAATTCAAAATTAGGCCCTTTTGATTTCAAATTTCTTTTGCCATTGGGATTTTTCAACAATTTATGAAAGGCTCATAGTTTTTGAAATCACCTTTTCATGATGCTAAGAACTTGATCATAAGGCCAATTGCAGGACATATATCCAAACAAATGTAACATTTATTCCTCAAGGTTTCCAAGAACTAAGGAACATCTCCTCCAACCTAAGAAACCAACAGGCAAAGTCTAGATAAAATTAAACTAAATGTAATAGAGATAGATCAATAGAAAATAAAAGATAAATTTCTGTGTGGCATCAACACACTGAATTCTTTTTAAATTTTGTTTAATGTTAATTTTTTAGAGAGAGAGAGAGAAGAGCGAGAGCATGAGAGGGGAGGAGTAAAGAGAGAGGGAGACACAGAATCTGAAATAGTCTCCAGGTTCAGAGCCTGATGCTGTGCTTGAACCCATGAACTGTAAGATCATGACCTGAGCCAGTCAGACACTTAATCGACAGAGCCACCTGGGGTCCCCATCGCACTAAAATGTTGAGACACTTTCTCACCCACAAAGATGTTTTAAAATATTAAAAGAAAGAAAATGTTAGAATCATTCTCACTTTCTTCACTGAATATAACTCTGAAAAATCAAAAGATTTGGTGAGCCAGGTCTCAAATCTGACTCTGCAGAGATTTTATGGTTTAACAGCATGTCTACTCCATCTGGGCCACCTAATCACCTTGATTCCCTAGGAACATGGAATGTGATTGGATAACTCAACTAAAGAATGCAGGGAAGAAAACAACTAAAATGTATAGGGGCAGAGACCGGCATAGTTAAACAAGCTATACAGGTAGGCTGGGTGGCAGAAGCTAAAATGAAATAAAATGTTGAAATACAGTATACAATGACATTGCCTGAATTTATTCCTAAAGTAGCAGATTTGATATTTTTTTTCATATGAAGAATTAAAGCTCAACTCATCTATTCTTTAGAAGGCTGCAGGCCTTAGTCAATATTTATTCCCAGTTGTAAACTGCAATCTTAGTTTTGATAGTGCATTCAGATCACATCATGGATTTATTACAAGGGGAAGTATTTAATAATAATGTGTAGGGCCTTTAAAATGTAAATATCTTCTTAAAGGTGACCACTGAATAGAGAACAAGGGTGTCTTCCCCAAAACTGGATTCTGTTGCTTTAGGAACTTATCATGCAGTATATTTAAGAAGTTTATGACCAATAAAATATTTCACTGATGAAAGAATCTGTGTGTGTATGGGATGGTGCATGTGAGGTACATGGGCATGTGTGTATATGTATGTGTGTGTCTTCTTAGATTCTATAAGCAGCCTACTTATTCTGAAAGGCTGAAACAGCCTTGTGATTCCTATAAATAGACAGCTTGCCAAAATCTCAGATTCTATTATTAGCAATTAGATAAGAACTAATCAGGATTCACTATTCTAATTGCATTGCATCTGGGTTCTTCAAAGCCCCTGCAATTTTTTTCTTTTTAGAGTGAAGAATGGGAAACACAAAATTTACTACTCTTATTTTGTACAATTTTGTCAAAATTATGATTTAATAGCAATAGAATTTTGAACAGCTAGGCAATTTCCCCCGGTTTTTATCCTAAAGTCACATCAAGTGAACCTGAGTCCATGATGAATGTCTACATTAAAGCTATCATTGCTAATAGTATTCCATATCATTTGTCTTTGGTTCCGTGGGACCAAATTACAATCACCACATGACTGTAGCTTATCTTGTGATTAATGATAGTTTTACTAAGTCACTGACAGTGAAGCTTCTGGGAGGAAAATGGTAATATGGTTTGAAATTTTAAATTGCACATTTAAAAAATCATTACCTGGTTTTCAAAGAGATGGTTAATTTGTGCATGATAGGGGGTAAAAATCTAGTCCTTTTATCCATTGGAAAGAATTTCTCAAGACAATTATTCCAATGTTTAAGGGCCATAAGATGGTATAAATAACAAACTGTTTCAAAGGAAATTCGAATATCTCTTAGAAGCTGAGGATTTTTTTAGATGAATAAAATTTTAACATACAAAAATGTGCAAAGACTAAAAAGCACCCCAATAGAAAATAAGGTTGGGTGATATATTGAAGAGCATTCTGTATGATATATTGTAGGTTCAGAAAACTGCTCTGCACCATTTCCCTGAGAGTCATTGGTGCACATCTAAGTCATTAGTGAAGGAATATTATCAGCATCCATTGGACTTTTGATATTTTCTTTTAAATTACCTCAGTCTCAAAATTCATATGAACTTACATTATTACTGCTGGGACTAATTGGCATTAGTTCAGTTTAAGCAAAGAGAGATTTTTAAATTCATTTTGCTTCAGGAAATAGATAGTCAATATCAGGAAAATTTGTTTTGATTGCGACTTTATCTCTTTTTCTACATGAAATTCAAAACCTTTTTTGCAATCATAGCCTCCCCGTTAAGTTCCATGATAATAGACAATTTGCAACTCAAATGCCCATAAAATAACCTCAAAACACTGAAGATAAACCATAATGGTTTTGTCCTCCTATAGTTTGATAAAAATAGAACAGAGGAATCTGAAACTCCATTTCTAGCCCTTCTACAAGTCAATTGACCGTATCTTCTATGATTGAAATAGTCAAAATATGTCCATCTTTCAAAAGCCCATAATCATCCAAGTGGCTGCAACACTAACAATGGCAGCTCAGATTGTTATTTTATTTCTGTGCTTTTCATGCTATGTTAGCTCCAGAAAAATACTTTTTTCTAGTAGTGTGTTGATCCTCTATGTGTACTTGGGCTGATATCTTTCATCTATTGCTTGATATGATATTGTCTGAAAGAATGAGTGTCCAAGAATTGATATTCTCTTGACATTATTGTTTTCTATATAAAAGAGTATATGATGATGGTTTCTGTTTTTAGTGAGAGTCATCAAAATGTTGGAGGCTGCATTGTTTAATCTGGGCAAGTGATCAATCCTACTTGTGCTCACTCTGCTGTTTAGAAGACTAATTATTGTAGCAATTTTAGATTATTTTAATGTTCTAAGAGAGCTTAATGAAGACCGTTAAACATTTATTAGAAACATATTTGCCTCTATGAACCTCTAAAACAAGAACATCACTGCAGCTTAACCATTTATTTCTTAGTGCTGGTGTTAACATCAATTGTTGATGCTTATAAAACATTAACCATTTATTTCTTAGTGCTGGTGTTAACATCAATTGTTGATGCTTATAAAACTATTTAATTTTCTTGATTAATAATTTATTATGTTATTACAAACAAAAAAGGTGGAATTAATGATGTGGTCTGTATGAGTGATGACAATCTTATGCTCTATTTTCTAAAAAGTCCAAGTTAAAGAGACATTTGAAGCAATTATCTCCCAAAATAAAGCTATTCAAAATATGGAAAATAAGGAAAAGTCAAGAACTGTCACTGGCATAATAGCATGATGAGGTCTGTGGATCCACTTCCCAGTGGAATAAATAAAAAATTACACACACACACGCACCAAACCAAAACAAACATATAAGACCACCAATACTGAAATGGAAATGGCGTTTTAAGTCATACAGCAATAAAGAAATATGTTTTCAAGAAAACCAATTAAAATTCAGTAATTCAGTTATTTAGCCAAAGTAAAACTCCTCTGGACAGCCAAGAACTTAGTAATCCCTCTACTCCCATCTTGTAGTTGGAGGTCTACCTTCCCTGGACAGTTAGGATGTTAATATTTTTCATCCTGCCCTACAAATAACTGAGTGAAAGTTCTAGGCAAGAGGTGGGGGCTCTTTTTATTTTGGCCTAGTCCCCACTGGTGGGAAGAATCTCTATCTTCAGTTTGGGGCCTCAGTCACTCATTTGTAGGTCCATAAAGCAATGGTTCCACAGTTGGAGAGGCAAGCTAATGACTCCATGTTACTGTCTCCCTTCCACTGAGCACTCAGTTCCTAGAGCAAGGATGTCACTAAGAGAGAAATGCACTTTTTTTTCTACCCTAAGTTCTAGAGATGTGGCTTAAATAAATTTGTAAAGGTGAAGAGAGAGAAAATCATAAAAGAGCTAGGTCCCTTCCAAAGATAACAAACTACATTTTCAGTAGGATATGGAGAAATTGAAGCTAAGTATGCTGTCAAAACCAGGAGAGGATGTAGTGAAAGGAAATTGGGAGGAGATTCTTAAACTCATTAAAGATTTAAGCTATACTTGGCTGGATCGTTTGCCAGAGAGAGCTGGGAAAGAAACAGCTAGAAGGAGCCTTCCTGGGGTCAGAACAAATCTCAAAAAATGACATCTGTAACCATTACTTCAAAGAAACATGAATTTGATTGGATTTATCTGTAAAGTAATCTATGTCCCAGATCATTATTGAAAATGATAAAGCAGTTAGCCAGCAATTAGTGGATTTCAATCAGGGGGACATCAGTTTGGGGATCTCAACAGCAATTAATGTATCTCAACATTGTCCAAAAAAAGAGATAATTAAAGGAGCCCTGAAGAAACAATTATTATTACCAGAGCGACTAGGGATACTCTTTAAGTACAACATCAAAGGCTTAATACTAAAGGAGTGAAATAGACTTTACTGAAATAGTACAGCCAGTACCTAAACCACTAACCAAGCAAAAATAACAAGCCTGGACTCAGAGGGTACTTGGCATTGCTACAATCAACTATCTAAAATATCCAACTTAAAACAAATTTCTGAAATCCAAAGATATAAGAAAGTGACTCATAAACCAGAAAAAAATGCAAAAGAAACTATGAGTGTGATCTGATGCAGCATTTTACAACAACAACAACAATAAGAACTTGAAGTAGACATTATAAGCACATTATAAAATATTCAGACAAATAAGAGAAAATGTGATTAAAGGGAAAAATGATGATAATAAAGACAGACCATCAAATGGAAATTCTGCAATTGAAAGTACATGACTATAATGAAAACTTCATAAGAGGGACTCAACAGTAAATATGAACTGGCAGAAGAAAGAATTAGTAAACTTGAAAATAGTTCAATAGAGGTCATACAAGCTGAAAAAGAGACAGAGAAAAAAGAAAAAAAATTCAGAGAAAGGTGAATGCCACTGAACACACCAACATATGCATAATGGAAACACCCAAAGTATAGGAGAGAGAGAAAGAAACAAAAAAAATTTCAAATGATGACTGAAAACATTCAAAATTATTGTCAAACAATAGTCTACACATCCAAGAAGTTTGGTGGCCTTCAGTCAAGATAAGTGCAAAGAGACCCACAGACACATGATAATAAAAATACTAAAAGGGGGTGCCTGGGTGGCTCAGTTGTTTAAGAGTCCAACTTTGGCTCAGGTCATTATCTCAGAGTTCATGGGTTTGAGTCCTGCATCGGGCTCTGTGCTGACAGCTCAGAGAGTGGATTCTGATTCAGATACTGTTTCCATCTCTCTCTCTGTCCTTACCCCCACTCACACATGGTCTCTCAAAAATGAATAAATGTTAAAAAAATTTTTTTAAATACTAAAAGCCAAAGATAAGAAACCTGGAAGACAGTAAGAGAAAAATGACTCCTCCCTTAAAAGGGAACCCCAATAAAATTAACAGATTCCTCATCAGAAAAAAAAAAATGAGGACTAGAAAGCAGTAGGTTAACATATTCAAAGTGCTTAAAAAACACCAAAACCCCCAAGATTTGTTACTGGCTGATCCACCTTAAAAGAAATACTAAAGGTAATTCTTCAGGCTGAAGGTGAGTGACCCCCAAATAGTATTTTGAATCCACATAGGAAAACAAATAGCACCAGAAAAGGTAATTAAAATACAGTACACATGCATATTTTTTCACCTTTAATGTTCTCTTAAATGATTTTGAAAACAATTGAATAGGACTATAAGTATATAATGTTTTGTTGAATGTGTATCATGAAAAAATATAATATATTTGCCAATAACAGCACAAAATGCTGTTTGCAGGTAAGTACTGAGCTAAGGAAATTATTCCAGATAGTAACTTGAATCCACACACAAATGAAGAGAAACAGAAATGATAAATAAGATGGTTACTCCAACAAAAGCTATGTATAAAAAAAGAACAAGCTATTCTTCCTTGAAAATTTTTTGCTGATTATACATAATCACTGAATGCATAATAAAACTGCTTACTTCTTGGTTTCATTTGTAACATAATATTGCTTTGGTAACAATGTGGGTTAAATTAGCCCAAATTAATAAAATTTAAAAACATTATTTATTCTCTTAAATATCAAACAATTCATTGAAATGTTATTTTATGCATTGACTGAACAGACTTCTATTGTTATATTAGAATAATCACTACATTAAAAAAAAACTTTGCATTTGTGAAGTCCATAAATTGAAACGAGCCCTTCTCACAATGATGTTGACTAGGAAAGTATATAACATATAAACTAAGAGCATTATGTAAGTAGTTTACCTCTCCACATCCTATGGATTTTAGCAGTTTAACTCTGGTTTGAAGCCTATGCAATACCTCTCAGATATATGCTATAATCAGTACTTATTGATCTTAACATTAAATGAATAATGATAAGAATTCCTTTTTCACAAATGCAAAATTGACACTGTAATTGAGGCAAGCGTGAGAAAGTTTGGATATTATCATGGAGTCATCTATCTCATTGTTCAGCTCCCAAATGGAGTTATTAAACCATCTCACAAATATGGAAATGTGTAATATTTTAAACCATAACCAGGTAAGTAAAGTTCCTGGGAAACACTTCCAAATATGTAACCATTATTAACATTAGAATTAAATTTAATATGACCTAAATAAGTCTATCATTGATGTATTTTTAGTTCACATAGAAAAGGTTTCTTGATATTGCAAAGTATCTATTCATTACTTTTCAAAGTAATTTCCCCAAGAAAAGTCTTTTAAAATATTACAGAATGAAAGGTCAAAATCTTAAGGCCTTGATTTTATTTTATTGGTGATGTTATAACTACTGAAATGTCTTTGTAGCCTGCTACTCTTTCTTTTCCAAAACAGAAAAGGAAATAAAAGCTAGAACAGAATCTTGAGAAAGACTCTTATCAATGTGTCTTCCTAAATCAACAGAATTGTAATTAGAAGTTGAACTATATCTCAAATATGGAGTACCTTACAGGTTTTGTAGGTGTTTGGTGTATATTTGATGATGAGGAAGATATCTCACTTCCACATTCCAAAGGCAATAAATAAGACAGAGGATGCAGTATAAGCATGATTGTGTTAGAACACATGTATACTAAGATTTTCATAGGGAGAATGTCCTTCACCAGCTTTAGAGTGAAATGCCAATATTTAACTCTGATTCAAGGAAGTTTCATTGTTCTTGACTTTCTTCTGCCTCCATCTAAAAGCTGTCTTTAAGAGATGTGACTCACGGGGGTATGAAGAGCCCTGGATCACAGAGAGAATTAATATGAGGGCATCCCGAAAGTAGAACTAGTTTAGACCTCTTCTCCTTGTTTTCCCTTTAACCTGTTTTTCTCCCATTCCAACTTTGATATATCTTTCTTTCACCTGCCTTCTTTTCCTAATGCTTAGCTGATTAAACTCCACAAAGGAAGTGTGATATATATACATCTATATATTAGCATGTCATATATATTTGAGATGCTATCCAGTTGCCTTCTTTCGGCCAGTCTTTGTTTATAAAATCTTTATAATGGGACACTACTTTCTGCTGCCAGCCTTTGACAGAGGTCTTTTCACAAGGCAGAGATGGCTACCCCAATTGTAACCATCTTTAACTGCGTTATTTATTCATTAAAAAAATCAAGCTCTTATCACACTGAAGCCAGAGATTATGGATATTCACACCTCCTTTCTAAAGCTCTATTTTTTAAATCTAAAATGAATAATTTTCTTTAAAAAGAAGAGTGAAGCTTTATTATATTGAGAGAATCAGAGAGAGGCATTGTGAACTAAAAATGGATAAAAAATTTAGCTAGCACTTTGTTATGGAGACTAGCAGTATCAAATGTCATGGGAATTACAAATCAAAGTTGTTTCTTTAAAGAAAAAAATAACAGGAAAAAATAATTTTTCAGTGATATCTGGAACATAGTCAACACATAATCAATTTGAGGAGGAGTCTATGCTAGTCTATTCATGGAGAGTCTTTGATTATATAATAAAATTAGTAATATGGGGATATAAATAGCTATGTAGAGACTGTAGACTATTTGGGATCTCATGGACAGATTAGAGCCTTTGATGGGGTTGTAATGATTAAAGACAAACTTTAGGGAGATTTTTGTCTCATAGGTTTAGAAAAACCAACTGGAAAGTAAAGCAGAGATTGGAGAACACAGAAATAACAATCATTTAAGCAACATTTACCATGTGTCTGGCATACTGAAAAAGCAAAAACTAAGGAAGCAGAAAAGTAAATTATGGGGATGGTATGAATTTGCACCCACACACTCAGACAAGCAAAAGATGTCCAATTAGTTAGTCGTATTTATTAGTAAAACCCAACAGTGGTGAGATTGAGTACTACTTGCAAGTGAGGAAAACCAGACATGGAGTTCTGAGTTCTCTGAATCAAAAATGTGTGATCTTAATTGTGCCCTGAACTCATTCTCTGCAGTCCATTTCATAAAAAAAAACTGTTTTAAAAACCAGGTTGTGAAATGTCAGAAATGAGGAGAAGAATAGAGTTATAGGTGACAAAAATAAATTTTAAAGAATAAGGTGCCTTTTTTGTTAGCTCATAGACAAGAAACTCCAAAAGAAGGAGATGATTATTTAGAAAATAGGGCTTTACAAAATATTTGTTAAGGAGAAAAATATGTCTATTAGAGGAAAATTGAAGATCGAAGACTGTAAAAAGCAACTACCTCCACAGGGTTTCCTAAGCCCATATGTTTTTCCCTGTGATTCCATCAGAGTTCAGAAAAGAAATCACTTCTCTATTATATATCTTTTATAGCACAGGAAAATATTCTCCTAATTTATGTATTTCAACAATTTACTCAAGTATGATTTACCTACAAGAAAGTACTTATCTTAAGTATACAGTTCGGTAAATGCTGGCAAATAATTGACATCAAAATAATCTTTACCATTAATATATATACTATTTGCAGCACCCAAAATGTTCTCACATACCTAATTACACTTAATTCTTATACTCCATATCTGATTCAAAAATTGGCCGATAAACTTTCTTTTACTAGTGGTTGGTCTCCTCCTTTATCAATTCCATATCAATAGAATTATACCAAAGGTACCATTTTACGTCTTACATCATTCACAAAGCATATAACTTCTGGTATTCATCTATGTTGTGTTTCTTTTTAATGCTAAGAGATATTCCCTTTGTAAGATATATCATATTTTTCTTATCCTTTCATTAAATGGTGAATATTTGTTTCTAGTTTGTTTCTAGAAATAATAGTTTCTAGTTTGGGGCTATTATGAATAAAGTCACTGTGAACATTGGTGTACAGGATTTTGTGATCCTATTTTTAAAAGTCGGGTATTTACAGATGTATTTATTGAATGTAGAGTATATGAATGTTCAATCTTATAAGAAAATACCAAAATGTTTTCCAAATGGCCACACCTTTTTACTCTTTTGCAAGCAACTTTCAGAAGTTTCAGTTGCTCAAGATTTTTCTGGGTCTGTTAAATTTTATGTAGTTTCATAAGCATGTATTAGATCTCATTTAGTTTTTAATTTTTACATCCCCATTACATATGCATGTTGGCTGTTCATTTATTTTACTTCATAAGATATCTGTTCACTATTTTGCATATTTTTAAATAAGTGCTTTATTTGCTTTCTTCACATTAAGTTCTAAATATTCTTATTTCAATATGACTTTTTTTTTTTACAAATAGTTTATTGTCAAATTAGTTTCCACATAACACTCAGTGCTCATCCCCACAAGTGTCCTCCTCCAAGCCCATCCCTCCTCCCCCCCACATCCATCAGTCCTCAGTTTTTGTCAGCATTCAAGAGTCTCTCATGGTTTGCCTCTCTCCCTTTCCCCCACCATTTCCCCCCTTCTTCTCCCCCTTGTTCCTCAGTTAAGTTCCTCCTAATCCTCCTATACGTGCAAACATATATTTGTCCTTCTCTGCCTGACTTATTTCGCTCAGCATAACACCCTCAAGGTCCATCCATGTTGCTACACGTGGCCAGATTTCATTGTTTCTCATTGCCATGGAGTATTCCATGGTATAGATAAACCACATCTTCTGGATCCATTCGTCTGTGGATGGACACTTAGGCTCTTTCCATGTTTTAGCTATTGTGGAGAGTGCTGCTATGAACATTGGGGTCCATGTGATCCTATGCATCAGCATTTCTGTATCCCTGGGGTAAATTCCTAGCAGTGCTATTGCTGGGTCATAGGGGAGTTCTATTGTTGGTTTCCTGAGGAAACTCCACACTGTTTTCCAGAGGGGCTGTGCCAGTTTACATTCCCACCAACAGTGTAGGAGGGTACCCGTTTCTCCACATCCTCGCCAGCATCTAGAGTTCTCTGATTGGCTCATTTTAGCCACTCTGACTGGCGTGAGGTGGTATCCCTCCTCATCAGGGAAATACGAATCAAAACCTCAATATGACTTTTTAAATATGTATTTCTTATATTTAATCATAGTCTTTGACTTCCCATTTCATTTAATTATGTCCATCAAAGAACAGAAATGTTTAATTTTAGTGAAATCCAATTTATCAATTTGTTCTTTATTATTTGTTATCAGTGTCCTGCTTAAGAAAGATACCTCAAGGAGGTATGTCTCAAGATTTGCTACTGTTTTATCCTTAAGTTTTAGTTTTTATATTTTGCATTAATTAGGGGCATGTTATCCTCTGAGGGTCAAGTTTCATTATTTCACTATATAGAAATCCATTTCTTCTATCAACATTTGTTTTAAGGCCAGCCCTTTTCCAATGACTTATTTCAATACCTGCCTTTAAAAATCAATTGACCGTTATATGTGAGCATATTTCTGAATCCTTTGCTCTGTTGCATTAATCCATTTATCTATGTAACTGTATTGACTAACACCCACTTCATAGTAAATCTTGAATCATGTATTACAATTTATCTAACTTTATGTATCATTTTTCAAAACTGTATTGGGGTGCTCAGGTGGATGAGTCAGTTAAGCATCTGACTTCAGCTCAAGTCATGATTTTACAGTTCATGGGTTTGAGCCCCACGTCGGGCTTTGTGCTGACAGCTCAGAGCCTCTCTCTCTCTCTCTCTCTCTCTCTCTCTGCCCCTCCTCTACTTGTGCTCTCTCTCATAAATAAACAAACATTAAAAGAAATCAAAATTGTTTATTACTGAAGTTCTTGAATGCTAATCCCATTGTCTCTCACATTTCTGAGATTTATTTTCTCCTATTTATGGGTCACATTTTCCTGCTTCTTTGCATGTCTAGTTATTTCTTGGTTAGATGCTACGCAAAAAAATACTGGTTACATTGTTTAGCATCTACATTCTGTTCTCTAACCTAATGAGTGTTGAAGTAATTTAGGCAAGCAGAAGTTAAATTACTTAACAATCAACTTTGTCCTTTTGACATTTGTTTTTAAGTTTTGTGCTGGTGAGTCTAGAGTAGCCATTATGAGAGAAGTAAAGTTTTTTCTGGTAGGTCCTTTACTGGAAACCGTGGGTATTCAGCAAGATATCTGAACTGTGGTGGGTGACCTCAAATATCTCTCAGCTGTGTATTGTCTCTAGGAACTGCTCCGCTTGCAGATCTCTAATAGTTGCTTCTGCGCAGTCTGGTGCAGCTTGCCTGGGCATGTGGAGGTTAGGTTTGTAGCAAAATATCTGCATGTAGGTTTCTAGAACTTTTTCTCTGTCCAGGCTCCTATTCTGGCCCATAAAGTCCAGCTATAACAGCATTTTGAAACTTCAGTCATTGTCTTCCTGAGTGAAACCACTGTGCTCTGTTTGACTTTCTCCTTCCTTTCTTGAGGTCCAGAAAGTTCCTCCAGGCAAAATGGCAGCCATTTTTCCTTCCTCTCAGGAATTACAATGCTTCTACACTGCCACCTCTTCATGCTTAATGGACAGAAATGCTTGTCAATAATTGATTATCCTTTTTAAGTCATGACTGAACATTAGTTATTTTTCTCTCTTTAATAATAATGATTTTCATTATTATTTTTATTATTCTGAATCCCACTAACAGTTTTGGTATCTCAAAATTATTTAGGGAAGTCCAATCAGGTGGAATCATAATCTATCATTAAACAAAATGATGCAGAAGGAGAGTTTCCAGAGTTCTCCATGGAAGCCCAAGTCCACGGAAGATCTTCAGGTAGCCATGGCGGGGAGGGAGGTGTCAATGAGTAGCAACAAAGTCAGGCTTTGTTGCTTCTTCTTCAGTTCAATGAGATCAGGTGTATGTCCATGGTTATATCTATTAGAGTTCTTCAGATTTCTTTGAACAAAGAATTTTACCACTAAAATTTTAAAGATATTCATTTAGAACACGTACTGACACAGAAATATGCATGACACATTGTTAATTTTTAAAGATCAGTTTACAAAACATTATGAAACATGTTTTTTATATAGAAAACCGACACCATGACCGGTTATTGAATTTGGAACCATTATGGTTTTCTTCTTTTTGGGCACAGTGTAATCCATGATGAGTATATTATTATGTAAATAAGATCTAGTAAAATTATTATAAAGTAATAAGCATTCTTCAGAAAATATCAGAAACCCAATTTCATGGGGATTCTTTTTGCAATGATATAGAGACTTTATCATTATCAGAGATTTATAAAGGCTTGTAATGTTTTTATTTTGATCAATGATGGACAAAAGCAAATAAGATAACTTACATTTCCAGATTCAAAACAGCAACACATATTGAAATCAATGTATATTTTATTGTTATACATATTATGTTCTATGCATTTTATTTTTAACATGTTTTGAGATAGAATCTTTCTCAGCCTTAGGTTACTCAGTTGTGAAATATTAAAATAACTGATTTATGGAGTTAGGAGAATTAAAGATGATATAGATAAAAGATCTAGTTCATAACAGGCAAAAAGGAAAGACTAGCTTTTACTTCATACATCATCTTATACATCATATATCTTAACCAAAAAAAAAAAGTTTTAAATTCTCAAAATGCAGTATATAATTGTCTTTAAATGTAAGGAAAACAGCTTCTTCATAAGATATTTGGCTTTCAACCTATTGCTAAACTGTATACATGAACTCAAGATAGCATGAATTTACAATTTGGAAAAGGCAAATTTCTGTCAATTTACAATATGTTGTTATAGAGGATCTTGGGAGTATGCATTGTTAATTTTCATGAGTTTTCCTTTTCTGCTTGACTTCCCTTTTCATGGAAAGCTGCCTGTGTTACTGAAAGATTACTGTTTGCATTTAGTAAAGATTTGTTCTGGTTAATATTTTATTAGTTGCTATTTTTAGCTTTAATAAAAGACTACTTCTAACTCTTTTCTCTCCAGGCTTTTGTAAGTGGATTGTGTGCAAATTGAAGTGGTTGGAAAAATCTATTGGTCGTGCACATTTTAAAACTCTTTGTGAAATAAAGTGTTGGGCTCAGACTTCCAAGGGGCCACCAATCTGGACAAAGCTTATTGGTGGGATTTGTCACACCTGTTTGGCTGACTTATTTTGTCTCTCTCTCTCTCTCTCTCTCTCTCCCTCTTGGGTTGGCTATCCCAGCTGAGTGGTTATATTTTTTAAAAATTTTTAAATAGAAACTAAGTCTCATCCTAAAGATACCTCCTACTATGATTTTGAAATGTAGGTTACATAGAACTTGCTTTTGTAATATCCTACAATTTACCTAGCATGGACTAGATGCTAGCCACTCTGTTAACATTTTCTTGTGCAGTTGATTTCAGCTTTACAACATCTTTTTAAGTAAGAAATATTTTGATCCCATTTTATAGATCACAAAACTGAAACTCAAGATGCGCAATTTAACCATCATTATTCAGCTGGCAACCAACAAAAGCTACATTTGATTCAATATGTTATGAGAAATGTAAAGCAAATTTGAATATTAATCTAACTTTTCAAAGTATCAGATATTTTAACATTAGAATTATCCAGCCAATGGAACAGTCGATCTTTGACCTCAAGTTTGGGGTCATGTACCTCATTTTCCTTAGTTAAACTTCTGATGATATAAGTTTGGTTTACTAATGATTTTCATATGACTGTTCCTCAAAGAGTTTCCATTCTGGAAATTAATTTCAATGATAAGAGTAAAATGACTCATCCTTCTAAAAGGACAGGAGAAGTGTTCGGGTGTCTGGGTGGCTCAGTCAGTTAAGCATCTGATTCTTGTTTTCAGCTCAAGGTCATGATCTCAAGGTTCATGAGATCCAGCCCTGCATCAGGCTCCATGCTGGTAGTGCAGAGCCTGCTTTGGATTCTCTCCTTCTCTCTCTGCCCCTTCCCTGCTTGCATACACACACTCTCTCAAAACATAAATAAATTTTTAAAATAAATACAAAAGGACAGGGGTAGTATTTAAAATGGAAACTCTTTAGTTTTGTTTTTCTTTTTTTAACAGAGAATTAAAATGGTTTGTTTCTTCAACTACTCATCCTCTTTGAACATCTCTTACCATGGAGGATGCCTGTGCCCCAGGACCTGGTGCTGGAGACAGCAGCAGCTGGAGTTCATCAGCTTCCGGGACTCACAAAGGTACTGAGAGTGGCTGAGTTCAATAAGCATTGAAATGTTGTGTTTGGTTTATATTATTTAATTTTTTTCACAAAGTGCTCCAGTCCTCATATTTAGGCAGAATGATGCAGAGTGTCAAAGAGTTAACTAAACAAAATGAGGCTGTTATGTTTTTTACATAGAACATTAGCAGCTCGTCTATTTTAGCATACAATTGGCATTGCTTATATTTCAAACTAGACTATGATTGGTTACTACCACAATTAGTAGGCACCACAAGCATTGCTAAAATTACCTTTTTTTAAAAAATCCTTTGATCTCTTAAAAATAATGATCTGTACAGTAAGGTGATTTGCGTCATATAGATGAAAAATTCATCGTTGCAAAAAAAAAAAAGATTATTAGTTTATTTCAATATCCTGGCTTGCAGTGAGTGAACCTGTTTTGGATAAAAGAAAACATAATCAACTGTAATTATTTGCAGTTTTAATAGCTTATGTAAGTCTGTTTAATTATTAATAGTAAAACTGACTCCTGGGGACAGAGTTTGTTGCTCTTGAACTAGGTAGGAAAATAAACATTCTTGAAATACATGTGTTTGTCAGTAATAGATTTATGCCCTGAATGCTGACTGATGACACGATAACAAACCTTATTTCAGTGTTCAGTGTGTTGATTCATTTTATTTGGACTATGGTTTTTACAGTATGAAAAAACAGTAGAAGATATGATTATTATCTGTTTAATTTTACCAAACAAGATAACTTACTCTAAAATAAAGCAGAGGGATGCCTGGGTGCCTCAGTCAGTTAAGTGGCTGACTCTTGACTTCTGCCCAGGTCGTGATCCCACAATTCATAAGTACAAGCCCCATATCGGTCTCTGTTTTGAGGGTGGAGCCTGCTTGGGATTCTCTCTCTCTCTCTCTCTCTCTCTCTCCCTCCCTCCCTCTCCCTCTCTCTCTGTCCCTCCCCTGTTGTCTGATTCTCAAAATAAATAAATAAACATTAAAAAAATTTTTAAAATAAAGCAGATATTGGTGTGAGTTATAAAGTTTGATTTCATTATCTGATTAAATTAATTGGAAAATTGCTAAATCCTTCTTTTTTATAACAATACATTTAGCTCTCTACTTTATGTCCTCGGAGCCTGGGCATAGTCAGTTTAGGAGAGAGAAATACTACTAACTGTTGAACAGTGTACAGAGTGAAAATATCTTTAAATCAAGTTGTATACTTCAAGTAATGGTGCCTTGGAGCAAAGGGGAGAGAATAATCCCATTTTCATAGCAATGGATTGAATTGAATACTCACTTATTTTTCTTCCTAAAGTTTCATGTAATATGTGAAAATGTTTTTTACATTTGACATTATATATGCTATATGCCTGTGAATTTGCATATTCCATAAATTTTATAAGCCATATTTAATTCTGAGAGATGTTTTCAGCAAGTCAATAAAATCAAGAAAAACAGATAACTGAGTAAGAATGTCAAGCAGATTTTAAGGTAATAACCTAAACCTTAAAAGGCTGTATCAAGGGCAGCAAGGTATAAAATGATGGTCATGAAGAGAACATCAACAATCAAACTCATCTGGAGAATGAAACTTTGGTAAAATAGATTGAATTCTTATTATACAGAACTGTCGTTTCTCTCAGCCCCACTGGCCAATGATAGACTTGCAATATAATCTGAAAAGAGCTTGCCCTTAAGAAGCCATTTGGTAAAGAACTTAATCTGTACTGTAAGGTCAGCCATGTGTTAATAACAAAGTTTATAAATACTGTTAAATAATAAAAAGTCAACTGAGTAAATTGTAAAGATCTAATTGACTTTATTAATTGATTCATGAATCTGGCAGCATGCCATCTAGCGAATAGATAGAGTTCCAAAGGGCTACAGAAAAGGAAAGAATTTTAAAGGCAGAGAGGTAGTAGAAAAAATATATTAGCAAATAATCCATTGTTTTATGCAAGTCACCTTCCAAAAGGGAACACAAGGGATTTCTCAGTAAACTTCTTACTGCTGACAAAGAAAGACCTGTGTTGAACTGATTAAAGGTTACATTTCTAGGGGTTTGAAACTGCAGTTAGATTAGGTAGTAAGTCTTGGCCTACTGACTTGGAACTTTAACCTAAGTGACGCCATTTTGAGTCTGTGGTTTTCTTTTTGACTATATCAAAAATGTGTTTTCTTTTTCTTTCTTTTTAGTTTTTTGTAATGTTTTATTTATTTCTGAGAGAGAGTGAGACAGCGTGAGCAGGGGAGGGTCAGAGAGAGAAGGAGACACAGTATCTGAAACAGGCTACCTGTCAGCACAGAGCCCGATGTGGGGCTTGAACCCACAAACCGTGAGATCATGACCTGAGCCGAAGTCAGACGCTTAACCGACTGAGCCACCTAGGTGCCCAGTGTTTTCTTTTTCATGTTATTTTATCAGGACCAAAACAAAACAAAACAAAACAGCTTAAATAAGTAGGCTATGTAGTACACTAAATTGTCTGGTCTCTAAGATTAAATTTGTTCTTATTATTTAAAAATTGATTATATTTCAGAACTGAATAAACGTGTTGCTTTTATGTTTTCATTAGATATTAACTAATTCTACTAAAGTCCTACTTTTAATTCCTTTTGCTTTATGAGTGTGGAGTTACACTGAAAATATAGTTAATACTATTTTTCTCCAAATTGTTAAATCAGAAGCTCATTTTCTTGAAACAAAGGACCTTCAAGAGCCTGAATTAAACATGTTTTGGAGAGAATGATCTGAATTGTGACCATCCTTTTCCGTTGTTAATTTAAAAACATTTTGCTTGCAGGAATTACCTGACAAGAATAGTGATAAGAGTTTACTTTCCCTTTAACTTTATTAAATTTCTGTTCTTTTATTTGTCTATGAATTTTGAGAGTGTTTCTCTGTGTGTTATTTCAGACACATCTTCCTTGGTAGCCTCAGAACCTGAGAATTTCCATTATATATAATAATGCATTACATCTTATTTCTGTCTGGAAAATGTGTTAATACCAAATTTCATATATTGGAAACAAATGTAGAATCATTGACTCATATATTATGATATAGTTTGAACAGAAATGAAATATATTTTATACATGATTATGTATACATACACATATATTTAAAGACTGTAAAGTTTATTGAAAGGAGTGGAAAACCAATGCAAATATAACAAATAGAATTATAGAATGTAGAACCCTACTTGCTTACTTTTTGTGGTAGCATTTCCAGAGAACTGAAATCAAAGTAGATAAAGCTATATGGTGACAAAATTGCTTTAGAATTGTCATATGATGATATTCTATCACCTTTTACTGGATGAATTGTTTGTTAATTAACTAACAGATGAATCCAGCTCTTGACAAGTCTTATGTTTCATTCTTCTTTTCCAAGTCAATATTTCTTTCAAATACTCGATATATTTAGTTGACTTTGGATGTGTCACTATTAGGAAATTACCTAAGTAGAGACTTCCTATGTAAAACAGAAAAGTTCTCATTTTAATTTGGATCTACCTTCTGCTATAAATAACATTTGAAAAAAGAGAAATCTTAAATGACTTACCATTTTATACATATATAAATTTAAAAGCTATATGCCTGTGAATTTGCATATTCCATAAATTTTATAAGCCATATTTAATTCTGAGAGATGTTTTCAGTATATACATATACATATATATACACAAATACACACACACACACACACACACACACATATATATCCAAATAAGACTAAGAAAATGAGGAAGTGCCAATGAGTGGTTATGAGAGAAGGAATTACTACTTATTATTTCTAGAAATTTCCTTGGCCATTTTATGAATATTTGTGAATTTTCTGCCCTTACTTTGGTAATCTGAAAATATATGTAACCATATCGCAGACTGTGTCTATGATCAACTTATGAATATGTTCCACTACTTTATTGCAAATCTGGAGTTTACATTTTCATTGGCCCCAAGGATAGGACAAATTACCTCATGGCAAGCTGTATAAATAAAGATTTTACAATCATTTACATAAGGAAGAGCAGTGGGGAAATTAAGTCATCAAATGGCACACAGACTTTGAACTCTTCAGAACTCAACAGAATCTGCAGCAGTCAATATCATAATCATTACATGAGCAGATGTGTTGTTAGATTTCATTTTTATACAAGTAATTATGACACTAAATATGTAATAAAGGACTTCACACTTCAAATTTTTATTATATTTTATGATCATGATTGAATTAACAGAATCTTCAAAATAATTCCCTGATAGTTAAAATTATTAGTTTTTTAAAGGCAAAAAAATAGCAATGATACAATTTTAACTCAAATAATATTGCAGCATGCTCAAAATAAAAATGAGAAAAGTGAAAGCATGCCATTTTATACTTTTAAATCCATTGGTGATTATGTTTTTTTTTAATATCTTAAAATATAGTCCATGAAGTTAATTTTGTTAACTTGAATTTTATTGGTTTGGTGGGAAGTTTTAATATTTTATTTGAAAATGTGGTTTCATAGTGTTTCAGAGCTATGAGTAAAATAAGTTTTGTTTATATATATTTAAATAATATTATAAAATTTTAATAGCACTTGGAATTAAAAAGCATTTAGTTTTGTATTTTCTTCAATGTGAAAAAGCCCATAGATTAATAATGTTGAAAAACCCCTGAGAAAGAGATTCCTAATTATTTTTGTCTTTCAATGTAGACCAATATTTTATAGTTTTTAATTCTTTTATCTCTCGTTTGTCATAATTAAGAGTATTAAAAGTTCATAAATTTATTTTGGTTTGGTTTGCTTTGTTTTGTTTTCATTTTTATTGGGTTTTGTTTTTGTTTTTTGGGGGGTTTTTTTGTTTGTTTGTTTCTTGCTTCTGTTTTTTCTTTTGCAGTCTCCACACTTAGCCTGGAACCAAATATAGGGCTCAGTTGCACAACACAGGGATCATGAGCTGAGCCAAAATCAAGAGTCAGATGCTGAACTGACTTAGCCACCCAAGGTCCCCAGTGCATAAATGTTTTTAGCATATGTGTATGCTAACATCAGGGATAACAGGGAAAAACAGAGTAAATAATAGTTTCTTCTCTCTGCAAGAGATTTAAGGAAACTCAGTAGATAGGACAGGTGACATCATTGGGAGTAAAACAGGCAAGTCAAATGACTTAATGCTGTTGACTGGGAACCTCTTCTGGGTCTAATCCCTCAATTTCAATATTTGTTGCTAGAGAATAATTTTACTTCTTTAATTAAGACACATAGGTCAGCTATTAATGTACCTTTCTCTCAGGATCATTCTATATACGTAATATTGGACATTATACCTAGTAACAATAAAGATCTACAGAAGTACGTGTCGGGGAAGAAAGAGACAGAGGGACAGAGAAATTTTTTTAAATCAAGAAATATCAAAATTGGGGGGGAGAAAGATTTAAAAAAAATTAATCTTAGACTTAAAGAGAAGTTCACAGCCTCACTGATACTATCAACTTAAAGTAAGCAAAATAGCTTACATATACCTATAACAGGTAAGACTTCCTGCTTTCTGCTGAGATAATACATATAATACTGATGGCATAGATGCCTTTAGGACTGTCTTATTTGTCTTTTCAGCTGTTGTGTTTCAGTTTGTGCCTGATATATGTATGTTCTCTAATAATTTTTATGGTATTAATGACAATGTTTCTGAGCACAAGTAGCTTAAAATTTAGCACAAGAAGAAGATAAGTAAATAAGCAAGAAGACCATGAATAACTAAGTGACTAACAAGACATACAAAAATAAATTAAGAGATAGAGAAATGGCTAAGCAAGCTAAAAGCCGTTTCTATCTTGCAGACTTGAGGCTTAATAGAACTTTGATAGATAAGATGCAGTGAGGAAATTCCATGGAGAAGAAACATGCACAGAATTAGAGGAGACAAATATTAACTATTTTACATACCACCAAATGACTAGTTGGACTAGAGGATAGAAAACCTGACAAAAGACAATTGGGAGTGGGCCATATTTAGACGGCCTTGAGTGTAAGAGGAAGGACAGGGTCTTTATCTTGAGAGCAGTAGACTGTTATTGTAGGATTTTCTGTGGGAGTAAAATACAGTTGTGTTTACTTTTTAGACACAACATCATGAGGGATTTTAAAGGAGACTGGATGGGAAGACAGAGGGTATAGAAAAATGGGAAACTGGGGGCGCCTGGGTGGCTTAGTCGGTTAAGCGTCCGACTTTCGCTTAGGTCATGATCTCACGGTTCGTGGGTTCGAGCCCCGCGTCGGGCTCTGTGTTGACTGCCAGCTCGGAGCCTGGAGCCTGTTTCAGTCTGTGACTCCCTCTCTCTCTGACCCTCCCCTGCTCATGCTGTCTCTCTCTCTCCTAGAAATAAATAAAACATTAAAAAAAAAAAATCCTTACCTGGTTCTCTGTTTAAAAAAAAAAAAAAAGGGAAACTGTACATACATTGAGAAAAATCATGAGTACATACATCCATGTAATGTCAATGAAAATGCCAAGGAAGAGATGAATGAAGATTTTATAGAGACAAACCACTTAATTTAGCGACTGGCCTGAAGTGGTGGGTGAAAAGTCGTCACTGCAAATGTCTCTGTAGGTCTTAAGGATGAAGAATTGAGAAAGTGACATAAACATTAATTTTAAAAAGATGAGCAGGAGCCAAATAGAAGGACAGATGAAGAAACATATCATGTGTGAAGTGTTTATTGGGAAACCATGTGCCGATGTCCAGCAAGAAATCTGAAATGAAGATCTAAAGATCAGATAAATCCTTAGGATTTGATGCCTATATCAAGGAATCAATTACCTAGGCATGATTCTTTTAAAAAAATGTTTATTTATTTATTTTTGAAAGAGAGGGAAAGCACAAGTGGGGGTGGGGTGGAGAGAAAGAGGGAGACACAGAATCTGAAGCAGGCTTCAGGCTCTGAGCTGTCAGCCAGGAGCCCATCATGGGACTCAGACCCACAAACCACAAGATCATGACCGGGGCTGAAGTTGGATGCTCAATTGACTGAGCCACACAAGTTCCTCTACTTCGGTATGATTCTTAAAGTTGGGGGTAATGCTTGACCTTCCCAAGGAAGAGACTAGGCCACAAAATATTTTTTAAGCCAGTGTACTGAATATACCTTGCTTCATGTTTTACTCACTCACTGTGAAGGGATCCCCATTCCCATTCCACATGTGTGCATATTTTCATACTTTTATTCATCAGAAAAACACACACACACAAGTATGCACAACTTCACCACCATATCCCTGTAGGTACAGTATGTAGCATGTCATGTGCCTGAACTGACAACACACTCCTGAAGCCCGCATAGTTAGATAGGGTCAGAATGCCTATTTAAATTTAAGTACAGATGAGATGATGGACGCCACCCCCTCTGTCTCAGGCAGCATTTTGCTTGACCAGAGAGAATCTGATAGCAGTTGTTTAAAGGAAGTCTCCCTTCCACTCATTTCCTTATTATGACATTCCAATTTCCTTCCTGAGACTTTCTTCCAAGTTCTTGATTTCAATCTTAGAAATGTGAAGCTAGAATATGAAGTTCCCCTGGCAGCTATAGTATTGAAACAGCTGCAGGATTACCCAGCAATCATTCTTCCACCTTTCGATTCTTACAGCACCTGCAGTTTTGCTCCTTGGGCAGCACTCCTTCCTTACTACTTTGCAAAGGAGCTGTCTTTGGACTAGTCTTATCTCTGCTGCTAAAATTGTAAACAGTGAGAAGGCAATAGCATACATACAGAAGGGACTTAAAATAGTACATACTTGACAGATGAATAAATTACTAAATAAAAGAACAACAGTATCTGTGAAGATTTTTTTTAATTGTTTGACACTGTTAAAATAAACACAATGCCTTAGATACGCTCTGAGCTCCATCAGGGGTATGTGGAAGTCAAACGAGATTCACACATCCAAGAAACCTGAACAGACAAGAAATTACAAAAATTTACATCTCTCTATGGCAGCTTATTGAAAGGTATACTATTTTCTTTTAAAGCTTAAAATAGCTGTTAGGAATAATGTTTCGCTTTTTATTTTTTAATGTCTATTTTTGAAAGAAATAGAGACAGAGCGTGAGTGGGGGAGGAGGGCAAGAGGGAGACACAGAATCTGAAGCAGGCTCTAGGCTCACAGCTCTCAGCACAGAGCCCAATGCCGGACTCGAGCCCACAAATCAGGAGATCATGACCTGAGCCAAAGTCATGGCTTAACTGACTGAACCACCTTGGTGTCCCTGGAATATTTTTTTTTTTTAATTTATGAAATAGTGAGTAGATTCACAGTAATAGTTTAAACTATGTGTTATAAGGTATAAAAAAATGCTGATGGAATGAACACCTACCTACATGGTAGTGAAGTCAATGTTAAAGAGAAAAATGAGAGCCTGACCACTGTAGCTCCATGTATCCTTGCCCTTCTCATCCTTTCTTTCTCAGTAACCTGAACTGTATTTTCATCATTTCCTTTTATTTTTTGCATACTGTAACCACCTAATTTGTATTTCTCAGCAGAATGCTACTTAATGTTTATGAATTCTTTTCTGCATAGAAGGGAACTGCGCCAGCGTGTTCTGCCACAATTGGCCTTTTTCCTTAGTCATTCTGTCCCCAGTAGTCATCTATGTAATTGCATGCATGTATATCTATTTCTTCTATTTTATGACTATAGCCTAACATATTTTTCATTCTATTATTGATGAGCATTTTTATTGCATTCTAATATTTGCCATTCTCTGTGTTACTGAGGATAGTCTCCCACTAGCATCCTGGTGCACCTGTACAGGAGTGGCTTTCTTGGATGGTAGCGTATGAACACCTTCATATGTCCCATATGATAACGAATTCTTTTCTCAAAGCTGCCCACTGATCTCCATTTCCAACAGCTGTTCCTAAATGCTCCCATCGGTCTGTATCCTCACTGACAGTTGATATTGCCAGACTCTTCATGTTTGCCAGCCTAGAAGGCATAAAATGGTGAATCACATGATAGCATGTTGCTGATTATAAATCAGATTGGAAATCTTCCCACATGTTTATTGGTCATTTGGATTTCCTATTATGTGCAGTGCTTATTTATACAATTTCTCATTTTTATCAGATGTGTCTTTTTACCAGACTTATGGGTGCTATTCATTCATTCTGGTACTGGTGACATCTATGTGTCACATATAATTTCTCCAATGTAGTAGAAATCATCAGTGATTTTAGGTTTAATGAATTATATTCTATTTAAAGTCATAAAGATATTATCTAAAATATTATTATTTTTACCTTTCAGTCATTAATATGTATATGGTGTCAGTCAGGGGACCAGTTTTATATTTTCTCCAAATAGATAACCAATTGTGCCAATAGGATTTGTTGAAAAGTCTATTCTTCTCTAGTGAAATACTATTAGAAATCAAATGTCCACATATGTATATGTCTGTTCATATGTTTGATGTTTCTATCTGTATCAATGCTACCTTGTGTTATTAATTATAGCTTTATAATAATTCCTGATAACTAGTAAGACAAATTCTACCCCGTCCACCCGTGATTATTCTTCTTTAGGAGTGTTTTATTATTCTTCCATATAAATATAGACTTATCCCCTTAAGTTTCACACACAAAAAGAATGCAGAAAACAAACCAGTTGAGTAATTCCATGGAGACTTTAAATTAAATTGATTTGGATGTATAAATAACTGATAGTGGAAGTGAGAGCTACACTTTTTATCCTTTATATATTGGTTTCACAATTTTGTTTTCTACTTGATTGAGACAAGTGCGTATGAATGAAGATGATTTAGGCACCTTGAGTTTATATCCCATGGCTTTGAAAATTTGCTAAAATTTCCTAATTCTGTATGATAATTTATCAACAATTTCTCTTGTTTTTCCTACATACATGATCAGATCTTAACATAATGACTTTATTCTGTTTTATTTTTATTTGTTTTTCTTAACATTAGTATCTAGCCACTAACAGAGGCTCTAATATAGTGCTCATTAGAATGATGAGATCTAACCACTTTGTTTAGTTTCTGAATGTTTCAATGCTTTTACATTACAAATAGTATTGCTGCATGTATTTTTGTAAATAACTGCAACATTAAGGAATTTCCATCTATTTTTAAGTTGATAACTGATTTTATTATGATTAGATGTTGATTTTGACAAATATTTTTCTGAACCCATTAAGATAATTATTAAGTGATAATATATTAATTTTTAGATTTTTTTTTTTAATGTTTTATTTATTTTCAAGAGAGAGAGAGAGGGGAGGGTCAGAGAGAGAGGGAGATACAGAATCTGAAGACAGGCTCCAGGCTCTGAGCTGGCTGTCAGCACAGAGCCTGATGCTAGGCTTAAACCCACGAACTGTGAGATCATGACCTGAGCTGAAGTCAGACGCTTAACCAACTGAGCCACCTAGGTGACCCTATTTTTAGATTGTTAAACCAAATTTGTAAGGCTTAAGCATGATGTATTATTATCTTGTGCAATGCTTGCGGTTCCTTTACTAATATTTTGTTGGGAATTTTTCAATCTATATTCATGTTAATACTGTGATAGCAAAAGGGTTTATTCTATACTTTAATATTTTAAAGGAGCATGTCTCAGTCTTTATTTCTCACACATATCTTATTATTTCTAGGTTATAATTTTAATGTTTCTATTGATCTCTACAACTTGCATTTTACTATATCTCAGAGGATTATTTATGGGCCACAGTACATCTAACTGGTATACCAAGCAGCTTACAGATGCAGCCTTGTCTAATACATCGTTTTACTAGAGAGCATGCCATATGTTGTTGTTGAGGGGGAAAATGTTAGTTGCCCTTCACTGAAAACGAAACAGACATGGATCATTGGTGTTCTTCCACATGTAAAAGTGAATGTGTCTTTCAGACTCCTAGATGAAGCTGTGGCAGAAGTAGCTTATTTTGGTGCAATTATTAATACTGTCATTTTATTATTAAATGAAAAAAAATCATAATAAATTCTAAACTGAGACTACCCTGGGCAAACTGGACTGTATGATCACCCTGCTTTTGTTTCATATCTAAGTTAATTATGTTTCACAGAACTTTTCTCTTAAATCTTATAATAGCCCTAGTTTCTTAAAATGGAAACTCAGGTTATTGTTTTGAGGCCATTTTTTCTAATATAAACATTTAACACTCTACAGTTTCTCAAACTGAAATAAGAAATCACTTTTAAAAGAAAAAAATCTCATCAAAACCAAATAGAGACTAATTACTTTACTATGGCATTATTGAAAGATACAAAAATGAATCAATATATGATATTCTTATTTATCCTTTAAATAACTTTGTCAAAAACAAATGGGCAAAATTAAAGCAATTCAAAATAAATATATTAATTTAATGTAGTGAATTAACATGATTTTTTCTTTAAGGCAGTCGTGCTCACAGTAAGTAAACTGAGATAAATAGGCAGAATAACACTGATGTGCTTTTGTTGAGCTCTGTATGCCCATGTTACATAACCCGTATGCCATGTGATGACTCAACCCTCCAAACACATTTCTCTATGTGAGAGTTCCTTTGTTCAGCTACTCGTGATATAATTTAGCCTTCAGCTGCCAGGAACATCAGTTATATTTTAAGTCCAATTTAATCTTCTTAATTAAAAGTATACCACAAAACCAAACAGATGAAGATAAGAGTCATTGAGATTCAACATGTGAATATATAATTACAGCTCAGTTATCAATTCAAACTGTGCATATAGTGTGTTTTAGTCTCTTATGAAGGTGAAGACATTTTTTTAAAAGCATCTTCTGTAGGATTCGCATGTCTCCTATGCTGTGCTCCTTCCCCGAACTCAATCACATATATCTTTGAACTTTTGTGGTTACTGGCTCTTATTTTGAGAAAAACTCGACCAGTCTTTAACTACTACTTCAGATTCATCAAACTGTATTTCAAACTATCATCTTTCTAGTAATCTGGAATTCCCTGTGTGTCTAAACCTGGCAAATTATATGGGGTAGGCTAAATAATGACCCCCAAATATGTCTGTACCCTAATCCCAGGAAGTGTAAGCGGGACCATATTTATCAAGGGGAATTTTCAGAGTGATTAGGTTAAGGATCTTGAGATGGAGAGATTATCCTGGAATAATGTGTGGCCTGATATAATCATAATGATGCAGGAAGAATCAGATAGAGAAAAAAAAAAAACTAATGGAATGACAGGATAGTGGAAGCAGAAGTTTGAGGGATGCATTTTGAAAATGAGGAAGTGACCACAGGCAAGGAATGAAAATGTCTACTAAAAAAGGAAAATGTCAAAGAATTGTGTTCTTCTCTCAGAGCTTTCAGAGGAACCAGCCCTGAAACCCCCCTGATGTTAGCCTAGAAAACTAGTTTATGACATCATTTTTTTTAAGTGTTGACTTAGTTATTTTTGAGAGAGAGAGAGAGAGAGAGAGAGAGCACATGAGTCAGTGTGAGCAAGGGAGGGAGAAAGAGAGGGGAGAGACAGAAACCCAAGCAGGCTCTGCAAAAAGCCTGACATTATCAACCATGAAATCATGACTTGAGCCAAAATCAAGAGTTGGACACTTAACCAACGGAGCCATCCAGGTGCCCTTAACTTATGACTTTCTAATTTCTAACTTTCAGAGCTTTAAGTGTATAAATTGGTATTGTTTTAACACTACAAATTGGCAATAATTTGTGTTAACAGCAATAGGAAACTAATACATACTACCTTTGCTAATATGTCTACTTGTGTCTCCAAACAATATCTAATTCTTTGCATTTTTAACTACCAGTTCTCCCGTGTTGGCTCAGTCTCCCCACACTTTTGTCCTGAAGAAAGCCTTTAGTGGAAGGTCTAGGTAGGAATAATCATTCCCAGGTATTTGTGTATTCAGCTCCTGGGTAATGTCTTTAATATAGCACCTACCCTATTTCATTTAAAGTTGTCCTTTTAAGGTCTTGTCTACCTAAAATGTGAGCTCTCTGGTGAGAAATCCACAGTCTTGTTCACATTTCTATTCATTAATTTTTATATACATTTATTTATATTTTCATTTTTCAGCAACTAGAGTAGAATATGGAAGGGTTAATAATTAATACTTGTTCGATTAATTCTTTTACACAAAACACTAAACTTGCAAGAGATCTTTAGATTATATGCTATCTTGGAAAAATATTTCAATTTCAAACTTAATCTTAGAGAAATATAAAACTAATACTTAAACATGTAATCTGCTTCAGTAAATCAAGGGAGTTTATACATATATATGTATAAATTTATACATATATATGTATACACACACAAACACATAGATCATAATTATATATTTACAAAAAATGTTCTGATTTTCAACAGCACCCAGCTTTTAAGTGAACTGATGATAAATGATCTGTATGTTGGATAATGAGTGGAAAAAGTAGTCCAGGGTAGGTAACCACAATTTAGCTGACGTATAATGATGAGTCTAAGAGTTAGGAAGAGCGTTGGAATTGACAAGGCCAGATGGTATCAATTACTAGAATACATATAATTAAGATTGGTGCATGAAAAACAATTCCTGCATTATTTCCTGCATGAAAATAATGTTCATTATTCTGTTTATGTTCTTATTTGTTTTCACTCTGATGAGAGAATAGGTCACAAGACTTGGTTACTGAATGACTTCCCTCAAAATGAATGATGTTGCAATCTTCCCTTTCCTTTGAAAAATATTTGCTTAGGAGTCAGAAAAGCAACAATATGTGGAAAATATAGTTTGTAAAAGATATTTATAGCTTCAAGTGACCTTACGGTTAGTGGCACCTAAAATTATATCAACCATTCTCCTTGTTTTTTCTGTTGTTGCTGTAGTTAGAATTCTTTCTGTTATGTACCTGGAAATAGTGTCACAGAACCGAGTGTAAATTCTAAGAATACCAAATGACTGGAATATTCAAAGATGAACCAGGAAATATCTCAGCCAGATTTCAGACTACAGGGCATCGCTTCTATTTCTGGGACTGCTTTTCATGCCATTTTTTTCACAATGATAGCATCATAATAAAGGGAACATACAAAGAGGAACAAAGGTTTGTCCTGTAATGATGGCTTTATAGAATCACTTTGCCTTAGAAACTGCACCCCCAAAAAATCAACAGATACTTTAGTCTGTGGTTTATGTATATACACTAATCACATGATACCTTTTAGTCTATGTTGTATCCAATAGAGGTTTATAGTCATAATTCTTTGTTTGCTATCTGGCTGCATGGGTATTGTATTAAAAATGTTGATATTGCTAACGGTTAAGAAAGAAAACACTGACTCAATGAAAGGTTTACTATATAACTATTATTTACAGATTTGCAAGGAATCAACTATTTTAAATATTTGTATATAATGACACACTTATGAGAGCATTCTTATTATTTGGATAAAAATCCCAGAAGGACTTTTGAAAGCATGAGAAGAGTGCCAAGGCCATTGTTTCTCATTTGCTTATCTGTGTATTATCAAGAAAGAAAAGTTTTCAGAGATAAAATTGTCATCTAAATTCTTACTATTCTGATATACAAAAATGTTACATCTCTGTATCCTAGAAGCTGTAATAATAGATATCTACCTAGTTGAATGTTTCAAATGATTTTGTCTTCAATACTACTTTTTTAAGTTTTACTTTTTTAAAAAATATTTTATTTATTTCTGAAAGGGGGAGAGAGCGACAGAGTGAGCAGGGGAGGGTCAGAGAGAGGGGGAGATACAGAGTCTGAAACAGGCTCCAGGCTCTGAGCTGTTAGCACAGAGCCCGATGCGGGGCTCGAACCCACAAACTGTGAGATCATGACCTGAGCTGAAGTTGGATGCTTAACCAACTGAGCCACCCAGGCGCCCCTTAAGTTTTATTTTATTTATTTTGAGAGAGAGTGAGAACACATGAGATTCAGAGTGGCAGAGAGAGAGAGAGGGAGAGGGAGAATCCCAAGCAGGCTCTGTGTTGTTGGCCAGAGCTGTATGTGGGGCTCCATCTCCACGAGATCACGACCTGAGCCCAAGTCAAGAGCCAGTGACTTCACCGACTGACCCACCCAGGTGCCCTTTCGGTACTATTTTAAATGCACAACATAGAAATCCTCATCATGTTTGACCTATAGTAAGCCATTCTGTTAAGAAAAAGAGCAGGTTATTAAATACTATTGCATTAAAATTGGAACCATGAGAGTAAAAAACTCAGGAGCAAAAAAGACTCTCTTCTGATTTCTCAAGTCTGTAGCCTAATTTAGGAGGTGATATGTAAAAAATATGACCTTTAAGGTCTTTTCACATTCTGAAACGCAGAGGAGAAAGAGATATACACATTAATAGTATAGGTTCCCAGTCTTAAACCTTTCCTAAAATCCTTGAAAAAAGAAAACTGCGTTTGTCCCAAGTGTGATGGATTGAAGAGTATAAGAAAGATCTAGAGAGAGTGAGCAGTGAATGAATAGGCTCTAGAAGTCACTGCAACCACTTTCACTGAACCGACTGTATCACAAAGGAGGTTATCTAGCAAACTAGTGTAAAATGTTTGTGAAAATTACACATATCTGTCTGCTCATGTTTCAGGAGAGAAAGAAAAGAAGGTATAATTTTACATCTACAATTGAATTAGCCAAGTTAAGGAGAAGTGATCAGCCCCTCTGCTCCTAAATGAAGGAGGAGGATATTAAAGTTGTACAATGAAAATTTGATGATTAATTAGTTTTCCATTTTCTCCCCTCTAGAATTCCCCATCGATACAATACATGTCTACCCCACTGAGTTTTTGGAATTTATTGCTTCTGAGCTATTCTTGAGGGGAAGACACATATAGTTTGAGAGAGAAAAATGAGTTAGGCTTTAAATTTTGTGTTCCAAAGCAGTTGAATGGAATCTTTGTGTTCCAAAGCAGTTGAATAACAAATATCATAGTTTTAAAGTTGAGTTTTAATATGGAAGAACACAGTTTCAAAATTATGTCGAATTTATAAGTAAATATGTTTCATGACATTGTCATATTATACCTTTAATTTCTGGTGGGGTCTGTAGTTCTATCTCCTCATTCTGTTCCTGATACCAGTCATTGGTGTCTTCACTCTTTTTCTTTGTCAGAGTTGCTGGAGTTTACCCATTTGTTGATTGTTTCAGACAAATTATTTTTGGTTTCAAAATCGTTCTCTTCTGTTGTTGTTATTGTTGTCTTCTTCCTTCTTTCTCCTAGTTCTCCTTCTCTTCCTCCTCCTTCTTCTCCCTAGTTTTAAATTGCATTGATTTCTGCTTTATTATTTTCTTCCTTCTGTTTGCTTTGGATGTTTTGATCTTATAGTCCTAACTGCTTAAAATAGACACTTAGATTCTTCTTTTGAGATCTTAGTTCTGTTCTAACATAAGCATCAGGCTATAAATTTTCCTTTAAGTACCCACTTACCTGACCCTACAAATAATGTTGCATTTTCATTTTCATTCAATTTAACCTATTTTTAAAATTTCTCTTAAGTCTTGCTCTCTAACTCAGATTGTATCAGCTTGTTAGGCTGCCATAAAAAAGCAAACAAACAAACAAAAAACACATCACAGACTGGAGGGCTTAAACAATAGAAATGCATTTTCTCACTCTTCTGAGTCTAGAAGTCCAAGGTCCAGGTGGAAAGTAGGGTTGGTTTTCCTAAGGATTCTGTTCTTGGCTCACAGGTGGCCACCCTCTTGCTGCCTATTCATATGGTTGTGCCTCTGTGCAAGGGAGCCCCTGGTATCTCTCTTTGTATCCCAATCTCTTTTTACAAGGACATCAGTCAGATTGGATTAGGACCCACCCTAATTGGCCTGCAATTTAACTTAATTGCTTTTTGAAATTCTCTCTTTCTGAATACCTTCACATTCTGAGGTATTGGAGGTTAGATCTTCAACATATAAATTTTGAGAAAACACAATTTAGTCCATGGTATGGTTTATTTAGAATTGTGTTATTTAAGTTCCAGCTAAAAGGGCATTTTCTTTCTGGTTTGATTTCTGATTGAATTCATTTAATCCCATTATGGTCATATAGTAAACTATGTATGATTTCATTCTTTTAAATCTATTGTTTTATTAATCCCAGTATGGTTTATATCGGTGAATGTCTCAAGTAAACTTGAGAAAAATGTATATTCTGCTACTTTGGAGAAGAATTCTATCCATGCCAATCTAGTCCCATTGTTTGATGGTATTGTTCTATATTCTTTGCTGATTTTGTGCTTAGTGATTCTATCAATTACCAAGAGAGAGGTGTTCATATTCTCAATAATAATTATTAATTTTTCTTTTCCTCCTTTTCTTTCTGTCAGTTTGCCTCCGGTAACTGGTGAGTATACATTTGAGAATGCTGTCTTATTAATCCTTTTATCAAAAATTATTATTGGGGTTCCTGAGTGGCTCAGTCACTTAAGTGTCTGACTTCCGCTCAGGTCATGATCTCGTTGTTCATGAGTTTGAGCCCTGCTTTGGTTGTCTACTCTCAGCACAGAGCCCACTTCAGAACTTCTGTCTCCCTCTCTCTGCCCCCTCACACATGCTCGCTCGCTCTCTCAAAAACAAACATCAATTTTTAAAAATTATTATGAATCCTATAATTAAGTAATATCTTTGTTGTTGGTAATATCATTGTGTCTTAAAATCAGTTTTTTTCTAATATTAATATAATCACTGCAATTTTCTTTTGCTTATTTTTTTTCCATGTATGTCTTTTTCCCCCCTCATCCTTTTACTTTAAAGCTATCCATATCCAAATATTTGAAGTGAGTTTAAGGTGGCCAGTATAAAATTGTATAATTAAAAAAATCCATTCTATGAAAATCTCTCTTTAAATGGACAGGTGTAGACAAGTTGCATTTAATGCAGTTGTTGAATTAAGGTCTACCATTTTATTATTTGTTTTCATCAGTGAGTTTGTTTCTCCTTATCCCATTTACTGTCTTCTTCTGGGCTATTTGAACATTTTTAAATACTCTATTTGTCCTTTCATTTATTTTGATTATTTATCTATGTATAATCTTTTTAATGATTGTTTCAGAAATGATAAAATTCAATCTTACCTTTTCACAATTTTATTTAGAACCAAAATATTACTTGTATTAAAATGTAGAAACATTACAACATATAGTTTCCTTTACCCTTCCCCCAAAGCTGTAGTTATCTTAATTATTCCATCTATATGCATTGAAAATTCCATAAACAGTGTTTATTATTATTATAATTTATTTTCCTTTAAATATTAAGTATATTTTAAATAAGTCAAAAAAAGAATAACTTGCTATAGGGGCTCCTGGGTGGCTCAGTTAGTCAAGCATTCAACTTTAGATCAGGTCATGATCTCACAGTTTTTGAGTTCGAGCCCTGCATCAGGCTCTGTGCTGACAGCTCAGACAGATCTTGGATCCTGCTTCGGATTCTGTGTCTCCCTCTCTCTCTGCCCCTCCCTCACTCATGTTCTGTCTCTCTTTCTCTCCTTCTCTCTCTCTCAAAAATAAACTTTAAAAATTTTTAAAAGAATAACTTAGTATATTTAACTAGATGTTTACTATTTCTTGTTATCTTCATTTATTGCTAACATTCCAAGATTCAATCTTTTATCACTTCTTTTCTATTTTGTGAACTTTCTTTGTCATTCTTTTAGATCCATTTTTGACAGTGAATTATCTTAGTTTTCCTTCAGCTGAAATTGTCTTGATTTTGCCTTTTTTCTTAAAAAATATTTTCACTGGATACAGAATTTGGGTGGCAACTCTTAATAACATTCTTAAATTTGGGCAATTTTTTTCTTCTTTTATCAGCCTTTTTTATTTGTGTTCTGATATTGTTCTATGAGGGTGGTGGTCTCTCTGAAAGAACAAAAAACAAAATATATTTATTTTAAACCAAAGTATTTTATCAATTTCATCTGGAGAATCTTAGTGTTCTCAGACATTTTAGTTGACCCACTAAATTAATGGCAGATAGCAGTTAGGAAGCACTAGTCACAGGTTACATTGCAAGGCACTCAGAAGGAGCACAGTGAATGTGGAGAGCAGCCAGACCCACAGACGACTTCTACCCACTCTCGAGATACTGATTTACTGCTGAGCTGCAAATTTCTCTTAGACGATGCAGCATGCTTTTAAATAATATTATGATGAAAAATTGTAACAGGTGTATTTAGCTCTCTAAATCCCAAGTGGTTTTTAATTCTTGATGTGAGACTATCTGTAGAAAAAGAATTTAGCAACATGAAAGTATCTCTGTTGAATCATTGCAATGATCATAGTAACTGGGTATACACTTAAGGTTGTAAGTTATCCCAATATCTACACTTAAAAGTTTATTTCTATAAAATGAGAAAATTATTCTCAGATTTCCATACACTCAATGAGGAGATATGTGAAAGACTGTAAATTGTTTTATTTATTTATTTTTTCATATTTTTTTATTTTTGAGGGAGAGAGGGACAGGCTTGACTGGGAGAAGGTCAGAGAGAGAAGGAGAGGGAATTGGAAGCAGGCTCCAGGCTCTGAGCTGTCATCACAGAGCCTGACACAGGGCTCAAACTCAAACTGTGAGATCATGACCTGAGCTGAAGTCCAACTCTTAACCAACTGAGCCACCCAGGTGCCCTGCTTTATTTTAATAAAATGACCCCAATCTATCTGACTTCCATCAGAGATGGATGGATTCGGTAAGAGTTAATGTTAAAGAAATAGGAGCAATTGTGTTAACAGACAGGAACCTACCATGACTAATAAGGAAAAGAAGAGCACTAGACTCGCAATCATTGGTCATGAGTTCTAGCCTGGGGTCCTTGACTACAACCTAGCTCATGATCTCAGCCACGCCTTTCCCCTCAGCATAGAAGCATGCTCAAGTCTCAAAACAAAACGAAACAAAATCAACATGAATAATGAGAACACAAAATCTTCTCTTAACATGTGAGCTCTCTAACCACTTCCCAATCTTTTGGTATCCCTTTCACATCCTGGTTTTGCAAAAGGATAATTGACACCCTCAGACTACCCTTTCACTTTCAGCAGACTTCACTGAAACTCTGTCTTCTGAGTTAATTATACAAAGTAACTTAGGTTGTTCCTTTTGTAGATTCCTGTTCTCTTTTTTATGTAATTATGCATTCTTTGCAAATTAAATTTTTCTTCCCCATTTTCAACTCTTTATCTATTTCTCTTATCTTACTGAACTGGTCAGTGACCTTCACTAAAATGTCAATTCAAGATAGTAATGGTATATACCCTTGTTTGGTTTCTTATTTTAAAGAAAATATTTCTTTTTTTAATGTTTATTTACTTGAGAGAGAGAGAGAGAACCAGTGGGGGAGGGTCAGAGAGAGGGAGACACAGAATCTGAAGCAGGCTTCAGGCTCTGAGCTGTCAGCACAGACCCCGATGTGGGACTGGAACCCACAAACCATGAGATCATGCCTTGAGCTCAAGTCAGATGCTTAACCTACTGAGACACCCAAGTACCCCTAAAGAGAATACTTATAATATTCAACATCAACAATATTATGTAGGTTTTGATGACAACCTTTATAAGAATAAAGAAGTCAATTACTAGTTTGTACCATATGTAGATGTGGAATTTTATCAACTGCATTTATTTCATTTTTGATATCTTTTTTCTCCTTTAATTAGTAAAAGTTGTAATTATATTTGGGGAATTTCTAAAATTAAGCAATACTTATACAAATCTGAGCATAATAATATATGTCCATCACTTTTTTCTTTTAGGTGCTGGGTTTAGATTGCAAATATTTTGTTTATGATTTGGAATAAATGTGCATGAGTAATTTTTAATTGTAATTTTCCATTCTTTTTTTATTTAAAACAATTTTTTTTACAGAGGTCATGACCTGAGCCTAAGTCAGACACTTAACCCATTGAGTCAACCAGGCACCCAGTAATTTCCCATTCTTAAACTATCCTTGACTAGTTTCTGTATATTCATAGAATGATTTGGTGAGCATTCTTTCCTCAAAAGTTTTGAAAATATCCCTTCAAAATTAGTGGAGTTGTCTGTAAAATGGTTTTGACTTTTATTTTCTTTCTGGGGAAAAAATGGTACTTTCAATTTAATCCTTCTATTTTCTTTTTCATTTTCAGTTATTTCCTAGATTTTGTTCATTCCATCTAAGTTTCAAATTGATTGATATAAACTACCTTATTAACTTCTTAATGGGTGCTGTAATTATGTTATATCTTCAGTTTAATATCTTTTTTGTTGTTGTTTATTTTTGAGAGAGAGCACAAGCAGGGGAGGGGCAGAGAGAGAAAAAGATAGAAAATCTGAAGCAGGCTCTGCACTGTCAGCACAAAGCCCAACATGGAGCTCGAAATCACAAACCATGAGACCATGACCTGAGCCAAAGTCAGAGGCTCAGCCTATTGAGCCATTCAGGAGCCCCAGTTCCTTGGTTTAAGTTTTAATAGAATTTACTAGTACCCCACCACCCGAATCTCTCTCTCATTTCTCTTGTTCTCATCAGCTTTGCCCAGATTTCTATTTGAGTATTCTTTGCTAAAAACTACTGTTTTGCTTTGTGTGTCATTTCTTTTAAAATTTTAATTCTGTTTTACTTGTATCTGTATTTACTCTCTTTTGCATTTGGTTTCATTTATTTTTTTGATTTAATAAGCTGAAAACTTAGGTCATTTGTTTTTAGAAAATTATCATTTTTCCCAAACACATGTGACACCAGAGAAATTTCTTTGAAGAGCCACTTTTTGCTGAGTCCAAAGTTTAATATTTTATTTTTATTAGAATTCAAAGTAAAATTTGATTTCCATTATGATTTCTTCTTGACTTCATGGTTATTTATGTGTATTGGTAATTTCCAAATACATAGGGATATTTTTGTATGTTCTTTTCTTATTGTTATCCTATGTAATTTTTAAAAATTTGTTTCATTTGCTGGGTTCTTTTTAATTTCATAGAATATGGCTCTTATGACCATGTAGGCCTTAAAACAATTTTATTTGTTAATTGTTGGTTGCTGGATTATATATTTCTACTGAAAGAAGTTAATTCACCATATTGTTTGGGTCTTAAATATCTGTGATAATTTCTGTCCTAGACTAACCCTAAATGAGAGATACATTGAAATCTCAAAGTATCAAATGGAATTTTCCTGATAATCCTATAGAATATTGCTCAATTTAATTTGAGGCAATTTTATTATATGATTACTAGTTAAGAGATGTTATATTTACTGATAAGTCAAAATGTTATCATTATGTAGTGATATGCTCTGTGTTTCTCCACTTTCCTTTGTTAGAATTTTCTTGGTATATCTTTTTTCATGATACTTTTCATAGTTTCATATTTTTATGTTTTACCTCTAATAAATAGATTTTGGATGTATTTTAAAAATTTGTCAATCTCTGGACTAAAACAGNCATTAATTATAATGGTCAGTTTATATATCTCTTGTGTCACTTTTTTTTCCTACGTGGAACACTTTGCTCTATTTTCCCCCTCTTTTATCGCCTCTTTAGGTTTGATTTTGGGCATTTAATTTCTAATATTTTTTTTCCTTTTCTCACATAGAAAGTTTGCAGGCTTGGGGCACCTGGGTGGCTTAGTCAGTTAAGCCTCCGACTTCAGCTCAGGTCATGATCTCACGGTTCATGGGTTTCGGCTCGCATTGGGCTCTGTGCTGACAGCTCAGAGCCTGGAACTTGCTTTGCATTCTGTGTCTCCCTCTCTCTCTGCCCCTCCCTGTTTCTCTCTCTCTCTCTCAAAAATAAATAAACATTTAAAAAAAATCTTTTCAGACTTACCTTTTAATGTTAATGATAGCTTTGAAAATTATAATGAATATTTTAAAATAAACAATATTTTATATTAGATATCTCTCTGAGCAACAAAAGAAACTGAAACATTTTCTTCTGTAATTATGCCTCTCCAAATTTACATGGTTTTATGTTCTGCATTGTTCTGTCTTTTCTTACCTCCTTAATATCAGCCTTAGTTTGATTTTAACCTGTAAAAGGTTAGCAAAAGCTTGTTTTGCTAAGATCTACCTAATTGTTTGCTAATTTATTTTCTGAGTATTTTTCCTATATTTCAGTGTTCTCATCTACGATAATTTATATTTATACCTGAGAAGCATTCTTTTGGTATCTGTCCAGTGAACATCTGTTGTTGATAAAGTCTTTCAATTTGTATTTATCTCTATGTCCTTAGTTTGCTTTTCTTCTTAAAAGATTCCTTGTTGTTATTATATAGAGGATTCTAGATTAACTGTTACTTTCTCTCAACATTCTGAAGAACGTAGAATTGTGTCTTATGACTCTATTGTTGATGTTATGAAGATTGCTAACACTATGTCATTCCTTCATACTTGTTTCACTTTTTCCCCTCATTATTTTAAATATCTTCTTTTTGTCTTTACTGTACCTTATTTTTACTAAAATGTAACTGAGTCTAAATGTTTTTCTATTTGCTATATATTCAATTTTCTATATCTGTAAATATGTGTCTGCAGAATTTTCAGAAATTAACTTCAAATATTACCTCCTTTCACTCTATTTCTTCCTTTGAGGATTCTAATTAAATAACTAATAGAAAGTTTCTGTTGACCTTATATATCTTTTACCATCCCCTTCTTATTTTCAACTATTTATAGTGATCCTATATTTTGAATATTTCTTATACTCTAGCATTAACTCCTCTTCAGCTGTGGCTAATTTGTCTCTATCTCATTTATTAAGGCTTTATTTTTATTTCAATTTTGTATGTTTATATTTTATGTTCTCTATGGTTTTGCTTCAAATCTGTCTGGTCACTTATTTAATACTACTCTTTTGCTTGATGACTAAGTATTTGGTTTATTTATTTCATTTGACTTTTAGTACTTTAACCATTTAATCCACAGTTAGGTCATATTTCTGAAGTGGTAACTTTATTTTGTAATATTCTTAAAAGTCTAAATCTTGTTTGTTTTCGCCAAATTTCATTCAAGGTGGCTTATTTTCCTATATATTCAGGAATATATTTCCTATATATTGTTTTTGAACCATGGGAGACTTGTACGTCTAAATTGAAGCTGTTTCTCCCCAGAGGGTGGTTGGGCTAAAGGTTAGGGAATAAGGGTAGAAAAGAATAGGGTATGCTGCCAGTATCATTTGGAGTCTCAAGTTTACTGTGAAAGTCATTATCAAATCTTGTTCATTGGGTTGATGCTTCTCTTGTTACTTGCTTTTAGGGCAACAATACAATGCTTTTGCTTAAGATTGTCCTCTGGCATCAATTTATAAGTTCTGTTTGGGGAGAGTGTATTCTTTACTTCTAATAGACCTAGCAATATATTAAAAGTATGCTTTATACATTTGTAAATAACATACCCTCTGGGTCACTAGCATGCTATATTGCCAAAGCAAGGAGTTACATACACACACATACACACGCGCTCGTGCGTGCACACACACGCACATAAGGAAAGAAAGAGTGAGAGAATAAGAATATGAAATTACATTGTAGCCTAAGGAGATTTGCACTTTTTGCTCTTTCTCCTCGCAATGACCTGAGCCTCCAACCTTCATTCTTTTCCCCAGCACCCGTCAGGCACACACATACATACCTTATCTCCCTGGACATTACATAGTCCTTACCCATATTTTCTGATCTCTCTCACTACCTATGTAGGTCTTACTATTGTACGTTCTCTTTGTATCTTTTCCTCATAGCATGCAAAACTACCGTAATTAGATAAATGATATAAAAATGGGAGCTCTTTTATCTCTCTAACATCATTATCAGTGAACGGCACAGCTCCTGTCTCCACAAACATTATCAAGCAAATAACTTAAAAGCAGTGCACAAAGAATAACTTATCACAACAAGTAGGGGAGGGGTTTCCATCACTACTGAGTTTGATCTTATCAAATTGGATGAATATGTTGGATTCGAAAATTCTTCTTGCTATTGAATGTATAAAACCCACTTCAGCTCCAAACTACCTGGGAAGCCAATGTTATTTAAAACCTAATTTTCACCAGCTTAACAGCACTTGAAACAGGGAATTCAGATGTAAAAGGCCATATTCAGGCCATTTTGTAAAATATTCAAAAGGTTTATATCCTTTTTCATATATTCCTTGAGTATATCTCCTAGAGAGATAGATACCTGATTTGTAGAGATTTAATAAATAACAGACATAAATAGTTACTATAAATAATAACACTGATTATCCTGTGTAATCAAACCCTTCACCTGCTGAGATATGCACTGTGTTTATGCAGATCAGCTGTAGGCTTTTCATCCATGAAATTATAGAATGTATAATGTGATGGGCCATGATATATTCACTGTAATTGCTTATTTATAAAAAGAGCTATCAACAGCCCACTTTAAATAAATTCAAAAATCACCGTAGGGCATGTAGAAATGAATATTTTATATGACATTTTAAAAAGATTATGAGCATTTCTTTGAACAGTAAAATTAATAGCTGTTTGGCTGTTTAAACTCATCCAGTGTAGATTCAGGAGAATAGCATATAAACTGTAATTACTGTATTTGTATTTTAATTAGAAATAACTATCTACTTTTCTGGTAATGCAAATTTTTCACCTAAAATATGGATAAAGGGAAAACAAATTTATAAGTGTTAAATTTTCTTAGGGGTCTTTTGAAAGTAAAGTATACTTTATTAGTAACTCTGTCTGCATATTTATCTATATATTACCTACCTACACATCTGTACTTTCTCAAAATAACTTTTAAGTAAGTCTCTATTACACATCAAAACATATCAAATTTTTTTGAACCTCAAATATAACTTTTAAAAATCTAAAGCTTGGGGTGCCTGTGTGGCTCGGTCAGTTAAACGTCCAACTTCAGCTCAGGTCATGATCTTGCAGTTTGTGGATTTGAGCCCCACATTGGGCTCTGTGCTGACAGCTCAGAGCCTGAGCCTGCTTCAGATTCTGTGCCTCCCCTTCTCTCTGCCCCTCCCCTATTCATGCTCTGTCTCTCTCTCTTTCTCAATAATAATAAATGTATGTTTAAAAAATAATAATAAAAATCTAAAGCTTTAAATATACTAAAAAACAATACTTCTTCTGTGACTTAATCTGTAGTATAAATGAATTTTACAGTAGCTTAAGATATATTATAAAGCTAGAGCCACAAATTTCCAAATTCAAGGGGAAGGAAAGCTCACGAATAATGATCTTGATCCAGGATTTGCTAAAAGATATTGTATTACTGAATCATTCACAGTAGTCATTATGATAGCAGAGAAGAAAGGACACAATTAAAATCTGTGAAAATCTGGATAATGGGAATAGATGTTTTTATAAAATAATTCATCGACTGTTGACTTAATAGCTTCAGAAGGCCCCAAAGTTATCCCCATATTTCCCTTCAGTCTGAGCAAAATTTATTTGCCAAACATTCTTTTGTACATGATTTTTCACAGTTGATATAACTAAAATGGTGCCAAAATGGTTTATATTTTTACATTTTCTGTTCATTTTAGTTCATAATTATATATATATGTCACTTTTAGCAGTAAACCAAGTGCTATAAAGAACATAAAAGACATAAATAGTGGTCTCTAGAAGTTGCAAAACAACTTCTATGTTTAGGGAAACTTTGGAAGCTTTCTCTTCTGAGCAATTGCTTAAGTATTTCCTCTAAAAATAAGGAAAGTTATGGTGAAGTCCCAAGTCTATATTGTCAGTATAGATTCAGAAGAGCAATTTAGAAAGAATGATCAAGTTCGTACTACTTAATATTACCATTTTAAAACTAACGCTGAAGATAAAGGATAAAGACAAAGTGAATATGAACTTAGAGGAACATGAAACTGGCATAAATTTTATGAGAATCCAGAAAGAAGGAAATTGGCCATGGGGTCTAGACACATGATCTAAATGACTTGTTCTTTGGAAGAAATACAACTGTCTACAGAATTGCAAGCTGTAGATGACTATAATGGTTAAACTTTTTAATCTAAGAATTTCATGAATAGTGAGGGTCAGGCCAACTAAAAGGAAACACATATACAGAGACATGGACTTTTGAAACATGTATAGGCATTAGCTGTTACGCAATAGGATAAACTAAGCCTCTCTAGATACCAATCAATAGTGAAAATCTCAAGTCCTTTGACTGTATGAAGGTTTAAAGGACTTCCAGAACTCTGGAGAAACTGGCCAGTGAATGCTTGACACCTCTGTTTGAGTCCCCATTGACTCTATTCCCATACCATCCAGGTAACTTGGTTAACTTGGGATTTGGCCTATTTATATGGGGGATGGAAGGGGAAAAAGATATCTTTTCCCCCTAAAATAAATCCCTCCTTATGACTTTAGATAAAAAGAAAAGAGAATATAAGTCCTAGTATGATCAAACACTAGAATAAACCTCCCTTGCGGCACCTGGGTGGCTCGGTAGGTTGAGTGTCCAACTTCAGCTCAGGTCATGATCTCACAGTTTCTGCGTTCGAGCCCATGTCAGGCTCTGTGCTGACAGCTCAGAGCTTGGAGCCTGCTTCAGATTCTGTGTCTCCCTCTCTCTCTATCCCTCCCCGACTCATGCTTTATCTCTCTCTGTTTGTCAAAAATAAATAAATGTAAAAACAATTAGAATAAACCTCCCAAAATATTTGTAGAGGCATTTAAAAATATTTGTAGAGACATTTAGAAATAGGTAGTGTCAAGCTAGATTATGACTTTAATGGGTAGAAGTTTCTTTAAACAAATAAAAAAATCAATAGAGTAATTAAGTTCTAAATAAGCCAATGATTTCAAGGCTCTCAAAATGGTTAAATAATAAATGAAATGACTTTTAAAATAACACTGAGATAATGAAATTTATTAATAGAAGACAAAAATAAGGAAAATCCTATATATATATACTATGTATATATATCCTATGTATATACATCCTATGTATATATATATACATATATATATACAAATCCTATATATATATATCCTATATATATATCCTATGTATATACATTTTTTATATATATATATACATAGAATATGTGTATATATATAATATAAAAAAGTTTGTATAAAAAGATGTAACTAATTTATGTTGCAATAAATATGTATGCCGATACTAAATGTGGACCTAGATTTCAAAAAAAGTTTGTATCAGTCTTTGGTTTGAGAAAGCTCTACCTGTTCAAACATGGGTTTGGAATTCACAGAATGTTCTCTGCTTGTAATGACAAGATATGAGCTGAAAAAATGAGCTTACAAGTTTCATGGAAAGGAGCCAGCAAGGAAATTTTAAAAAATCATCTGTGTAATAATGACTTCTCCAAAGCAATATGCATGCATAATAATTATTCTAGGAACACTGTAATAAAAATTCTGTAAAATTATAAACTAAAGATATGAGATTAGGAAGAAAAGCAAATACATTTAAAAGATGGTTTTCACTATAAAAAATACAAACACAATGAAAAAATAGATTTCTAAAGTCAGTTATTAGACCATATTACTACATTCACATTTTATTATTATTCCATCCCTTGTTACTTCAAAACCATAATTTCAATGGATGTATTTTACTCACTTGACTAGTTACACCATAGCATGAGTGATATTCTATTTTCAAGGCATCTGGTTGTTTCCAGGGTGATATTAAAAGTTTCTGTGTTCTTATAGATTTTCTGCATTTAAGGGTATTTCTTTAGGAAATAGTCCCAGAAGTGAATTAACCTATCAAAAATTACAAACATTTTTATGCATATAGCTAAAATAATTTTCCAAAAATATATGTCAAATGAGCCATAAGCTCATGGTAAAATGCCATGAGCAACATATGGAGAGTATCAGTTGCACCATAGTTTAGATAACAGAATACCATGTTTTCTCTTAAGTGTTAATAGATGAAAATCAGAATCTTGTTTTGATTTTCAAGGAGTTTTTAAACTATAAAAGTTAATGTGATTAAATATAGTATCAATTGATGATTATATATAAGATACTATCTTCTTTTATCGAGTACTTTTATTCTTAGAGTAAGTTTCCAGTGCTAAGGTGGTGGCTAGTTACATTTCTATAATTCTGCCACCTATTGCGGTAGTAGTAGCCGCAGCAGCAGCAGTAGTAGTAGTAATAGTAGTAGTAGTAAAAGAAACACTGGGATTACACTACAACCATTTGTTTCTATTGACTTGTATATATAAGATTAAAAAAAAAAAATTAAGACTTCTTGTACTACCCAAACATATCCAGTCTCAAAAGTTGGAACCTATAAATGTTACCTTAAGGAAAAAGAGCCTTTGTAGATCTGATTAAATTAAAGATATTGACATGGACAGATTATCCTGGGTTATTCCAGTAAACTCTAAATCCAATCTGGAATTCCTTATACAATTGAGCAGAGGGAGATTTGAATACACAGAGGGAGGCAAAGATTGGGTTGGTGCGATTTACAAGTCAAGCAAAGCTGGCAGCCATCATAATCTGGGAGAGGCAAGGAACAGATTTTCCTATTAGCCTCCCGAAAGAGGACAGCCTTGTCAGCACCTTGACTTTGGCTCAACAAAAAATGATTTTAGATTTGTGGCTTCCAGAAACTGGGAGAGAATTTTTTTTTTCCTGGTGTTCTAAGGGATCAAGTTTGTGCTATTTGTTAGAATAGCCACAAGGAAATAATTCTAGTTACTGTCACTCATAAGTCTTTGGACAAATTTAAGCTTGTCTACCATTTATTGTGTTAAACTTTGAATTTAGGAGATAGTACATTTATTGTTTTGATATAGTTCCTCACATTCAACTTTTGATGAAGTATGGAGATCAGTAGTTCTTATTCTAAGGCCCAGGAAACATAAATAACAATAAGACTTCAGATCTAAAGTTATACATCAGCCAAGCAGAACAAACACAAAATTGCTCACCTTGCATTAATGGACAAAAAGTATATTCAAACTTCCAAAGCAATTTCAAAATGAAAAAAAAAAAAAACCAAAAACTTGAACATAAATGTGAGAACACACCTTTTTTTGCATTTGAATATGAAGAGATTTTAAAATTCCATAGCATGCATTTAAAAATGTTTGTTTTATAAAAATATAAATTTGTCATAAATATTTATTTTTTAGTTTATGCATTGTTTTATGTCACATTTAGCACATTTTATGTAATCTTAAAACCATTCCATTTGCTATATAAAATGCATGATATTTTTTTCTACTTACAGTAATTAGGATAATTTCTGATGAAGACAAAGGTTTTATTAGAAAAGGAAATGAAAACCTCATAATTTTCACAACTGACAAGAATGTATTGATTTGGATTCATTCACCTTCCCTCTCAGGAATTTCCTGTTAGGTGCTCTGAAATACGTCAGTAGCAGGACTTGTGGGAAGACTACTGCATGAGGTATGTGTATGCTCATATTTTAGCTTTGATTTTGATACTTACTCTTTACATGCAACCTCAACAACTTCAGTACTTTTGGATATTTCTGCTTAAGATGTGTAAAATGCAGACACCACTTTATCTACTTGTAACATTAATATAAACATCAAGTAGGCTAATATATAAGATCATTTTCAAAACTGTAATGGATTCTACAAAAATAAATGTTATTATGATAAAATATACTTGGATAACCATCTATCAGTTAATTATTATGTAAGATAATGACTATTTGATATATAGAATGAAGTAGTGCATTAATGCATATTTTTTAAAAAAATTAAATAGATCTGTTTTCATACGCATAGCAATGGTGCAGTTGCTATGGGAAAATATCTCAGCATGCTATTCTGAACAACTTTCTCAGAATTATGCTGATTGAATGGTATTCTAAAACTTTACTTTTTAACATTGTCAATACACTAGCACTGATATAATGGGACACAATGTAATTTTATGTATAATAACAAAGTATTACTTAACTGGATTTAAAATCCCTCTAACATAATAAATGGAATCATGTTATGTCACATGCTTTTCTTAATTCAGTGGACAATTCATTCCTCGGTTTTGTTTTGTTTTTTTGGATTAGATGTGATAACAGACCCTAGTACAGCAAACGTCTCAAGGTAAAAACACTGTTCCCTCTTCCAGAAATGGTCTTGCTCTAGATCACACCATGGCGCTCTCTCACCTCCTTAGGTCTTGACACATTTGTCTCATTCCCAGTGAAGATTTGCCTTGCTCTATCTAAATTAAGTACACCAGCCCTGATATACCCACATCTTCCCTTATTGCTATATATTTTTTTCTTTTTGGTCACCAACTAATATACTTTATATTTTTACAGACTCAGTTGCATTGTATATTGTCTGTATTCTCTTACCGGAATGGACTATTCAGAGAGACAGACTTTTTTTTTTAAAGACTATCATTTTTAAATTTCTTTAATATTTTATTTATTTCTGAGAGAGAGAGAGAGAGAGAGAGAGTGCGTGAGCATGGGAGGGACAGAGAGAGAGGGAGACATAGAATCTGAAACAGGCTCCAGGCTCTGAACTAGCTATCAGCACAGAACCCAATGCCTGGCTTGAACCCATGAACCCTGAGATCATGACCCGAGCCGAAGTCGGATGCTTAACCGACTGAGCCACCCAGGCGCCCCAAAGACTATCATTTTTATACCAGCACCCAAGACCTACTACAATGGTGTTGACACCCAAACAGTTTTGCATAAATGAATTAATGAGTAACTGCATGACTAAATGAATAAATGAATAGAGAGTTTTACCTTTAACATTATTTTAGTAATAAAGATCTAAATGGTATCTCAACTATGCTTAACTCAACATAGATGTAAGGACAAGAGTTATGTGAGGTTAAGAGTAATGTATAGATGACACTTATAAAATAAATACCAAATGATTCAATTATGGGGGGTTGTAATAATTCCTCTCTTCCCTTCCTTATGTATGCAAGGTGGCATAGATATCATATTTTTAAAGTAAATAACCAGAGATGTAATTTGCAATGAGAATATAATAAAGTAAAATTCCAAATAGTTTCATTTATTTTAGATAAAATATATTGTTCTGTTAAGAAAACAAATGTGTATATTTAAATCCTCCTTGAATTTCTAACAATATAAATGTAAATGACCAAACCTATGACAAATGGAAAGAGATCAACTGAGGAGGACAATTCTGGAAACTTTTATTTTGTGTATGTGCCTTATTCCAATTTTACCCTGTTTGTTTGGAAAGCAATTCTTTATTTCCTCCCATTTTGTAGTTACCCTAGCAACTGCATCATGCATCTTTAACTTATAAAAAAATCTAATGTTAGTCTGATTTTAGTCTCCTTTTGGACATTCTAAGAAATAGATTTAGAAAAACTCATTTTACCATCCTTCCAACATATATGATATCAGTATCATATATTTTAATTCCACATATTTAAGATCCAATGAGATATTTTACGTTATTATTTTATATATCCAATGTTCATTTGGATTTATCCTTATTTTAAGCATTTGTTTCTGTTTTTGCTGAAAGTGTTGGTAAAATGAGAAGAAAGCTTACAAAATAAATTAAAAAGACAAATTTTCCTCTGCCTAACATGTTTCTGTTTTGTTTTTTGTCTAAATATACACTCATTCAGACCTCTTCCTGCTTAGGATATCTTGATGGGTACAACATTCTACATGTCAGTTATTTTTTTCAGCACAGAGTTACTTTTCTTTGACTAGTTTCTGGCTTCCATTGTTGATATAGAATTTCAACTGGCCTTTGAAATTTGTATTTCTTTCTAGATGCTTTCAAGGTATTTCTTTTCTTAATTTTTTTTTTTTTTTTTTGGAGTTTGACAATTATATTCATGGTCACATTTTTCTTTCTTCCTTTCTGGGAATTTTTAGGAATCTTGAATATATAAATTGCTATCTTCAAAAAATCTGTAAAATTCTTACTTAAATCAGGAAATAGTGTTCTCTGTCAATATCTCTTTTGGTAATTACCTTTTGGTAATTCAATTAAATATATGTTAAAATGTCTCACTGGTTATTCTGTTTCTCTTCACTGAAATTCTGTATTATTTTTCTTTTTTCATATTTAAAGATTTATTTTTAGAGTGGTTTTAGGTTCATAGCAAAATTAAGAAGAAGGTATAGAGAGTTTCCATAGATTCACTGCCCCCTGTCAGGCATAGCCTCCTCCATTTTTAACATCCTCACCAGTTGTATTTGTACAACCGATGAACCTGTATTGATACATCATTGTCAACAAAATCCATAGGTGACATTATAGTTCACTCTTGGTATTGTACATTCTGTGGATTCGGACAAATGTACCATATGGTACCATATATTCTACTACCATATGAGGTATTTTCACTGCCCTGAAAATCCCCTGTGCTCTGCTGATTATTCATCCCTCTTACTCAATATCTGGCAACCAATGATCTTTTTGGTGTCCATAGTTTTGCCTTTCCCAGAATGTCATGTAGTTGGATTCATACAGTGTGTAACTTTTTCAGATTAGCTTCTTTTACTTAGTGATATGCATTTAAAGTTCCTCCTTGTCTTTTCATGGTTTCATAGCTCGTTTATTTTTGCACTAAATAATATTCCACTGTCAGGGTGTACCACAGGTTGTTTATCCCATCAACTAATGAAGGATGTATGGATAGCCTTCAAGTTCTGGCAATTATGAATAAACTTCTATAAACTTCACCGTGTAGGTTTTTGTGTGTATATAAATATATACAATATTTCATCTCCTCTGGATATAAGCCAAGGAGTACAATTGGTGGATTGTGTATCAAGAAGAACATGTTTAGTTTTGTAAGAAACTGTCTTCCAAAATAGGTGTCCTATTTTGCATTTCTGCCAGCAATGAATGAAAGTTTCTGTTGCTTCACGTATTCTCCAGCAGTGAGTGTTGTCAGTGTTCCAGATTCGGGGCATTTAGATCGTATGTAGTGGTATCTTGTTATTTTAATTTACATTTCCCTGATGACTTATGATTTGGAGTTTCTTCCTATATGTTTATTTGCCATCTGTATATCTTCTTTGGTGAGGTATCTGTTAAGGTGTTTGGTTTATTTTCAATTCGGTTGTTTATTTTTGTTGACTTTTGAGAGGTTTTTTTTTTACATTTTGGATAACGGTTCTGTATCAGATGTGTCTTTTGAAAATATTTTATTCCTAACAGTGGCCTGTCTTCTCTTTCTTTTGATGCACTTACTGCTTTTTTGCTAGCTTCAGGCTACATTCTGGAGATTTCTTATTGACCTATTATATAGTTTCTTATTTCTATCCTTAGCTGTTTCTAATTGGGAGTGACATCTATCTATTATCTCAAACTCTTGTCATTCTATTTTCTATTATTAGAAATTCTCATTGGTTCCTTTTGTAATTTACTTTCCATGTTCCCTGGAAAAAAATTTTAAGATTTTCTTTCTTATTTCTTAAACCATATAAACAATGGTTGCTTTATAGTCTCTGATGCATTCAATATATTATTTTTTTCTAAAAATGGTTTATTTTCTCTGTTATATTTTCTATGTCTCACCAAGGTACCTGTTTCCACAAGAACCTGGTTATATTTCCTCTTTAGAGTCATTTATTTTATTTTAAAATATATTGAGGAATAAAATACATAAAATATGTTGTAGGAGTAAAAAGGTTAATATAGTTCACTCTCCCTTCAAGAAAAATAATCTTTTGTTTCTATGAGAGGACTGGAGATGTTACCAGTCTCACTGAATCTATATTTAAAGCTTAGTAATTCTTTCACCCCCAAGAGATGCAATGGTGAACATTCACATCAGCCATCTCTTCACTTTCTAGGATTATCCCTCTGTGATCATAGCCTGCTATTCCAGTTTAACTTACTAAGTAAATTAAAATTATAAAAAAATTATTATAAAAATCATTAAAAAATCATTTTTAAAAATTGTTATATCTTATAAATACAGTTACAACTTCCATCAACCTCAAACTCTTATTTTCACTTTCTACCTAATGAGGCCACCAAAATTATATTTCAACTTCACAGCTTTTTCTTACTAATTGGCAAATTCCTTTAAAGTACAAGCAAAGTTGCTGTACTTTAAACTTTGCTGTATCTTCCCCCAAGATTTTGGCCTCAATGTTAACCCTTCAGTGCTCTTAAACTAATTTTTAAAACTAATTTCATTCAATTCTCTTAGTTGTGACAAGCTGGAGGACTGGTCTTAATCACCTGGCCCATCATTACAAGAAGTAGAATCTGTTTTATAGAAAGACCACTTGGGGAAACTGGGTGGCTCAGTCGGTTGAGCGTCCAACTTCAACTCAGGTCATGATCTTGCAGTTCACATTCAAGCCCCACGTCAGGGTCTGTGCTGACAGCTCAGGGCCTGCAGCCTGTCTTCGATTTTGTGTTTTCCTCCCTCTGTCCCTCCACTGCTTGTGCTCTGTCTCTCTCTCAAAAATAAATTTAAAAATTTTTTAAATTTTAAAAAAATTTAGAAAGACCACTTGACATCAACATTTTCACACATGTACACTCTAAAATATGTTAAAAATTGACTGATAAATGTAGGTATTTACACATATATGCAAACATATAGTGAATATATAAGTAGAATATAAATATACATAAATCCTTTTACTTGAAATTTATTTCTATTTCAATTATCTTTATGTTTTAAGAAATGAGGAAGTGATTCAGCTTGTATTCTAGCCATAGGAAGCAGGAAACTCAATCTACCATCTAGGAGGTTATTATATAGTTTAATGCTGATAAATGTATATAAATATTCTTTTTCATTTTATTTCTTTTACATTGACTTCAAATGAGCAGTGGAATTTTCTGAAAACTAACAAAGTTAAGTATTTTAACCAGTTTCAATTACTTACCATAAATATTTATCCAATACCTTTGTAAAACCTTCCCTGATACCAGATCATCATGATAAACAGTGTTTCCTGTTTGTGCTCCCATAGACTTTTGTTTGTTCTGCTGTTTTAATATTTTCACATTATTTTAATTGCTTGCTTGCATTTATGTCTCATGATCTAGAATATAAGACCTGTGTGTTAGAATTATTTTTTTTTCTTTCATAATTTTATTTTCATCTTATCTCAGGGACTGGCAAATAGAATGCACTTAATAAATGCTTAGCAAATGAATTTTGAAAGCCAGATGTAATCATAAATATGGAAATAACAGACAGCAGTAATGCATAGTTTCTTGCTTAAAGGACTTCCTAATGTAGCCGAGGAGATAAACATTACTCAACGTTGCTAAGAGAGGCATGAGTTGTGTGGATGTGATACTTGGAGAGAACAGAAGGAAGAAAAACCATTCTACCCTGTAGGTACCGAGTAGGTGCCTTGAAAATATTTTAGGAATTTTCTCAACTAAGGTGTTAGGATAGCACATATAGTTGGTAGAAGTACAATTATTAAGCTTGGAAGTATAGGGGCGCCTGGGTGGCTTAGTCGGTTAAGCGTCCGACTTTCGCTTAGGTCATGATCTCGCGGTTNTAAATAACACAAAGTGGGTGCAGTATCATCTGTCATTCATGACAGTTCCATTGTTTAATACTCCATACATTCTGATAGATTATCACATTTCAAGGAAGGATTAAAAAGCAAAATAAAACAGACTACATTTCACAGTCTCTCTTACAACTAGGATAAAAGCATGTGACCCAGGTTTTGTAAATCATGTACTTCATATATGACTGGGATTTAAAAAAATTTTTTTTAATGTTTATTTATTTTTGAGGGAGAGAGAGAGAAGGAGAGAGAGAGTATGAGTCAGGGAAGGGCAGAGAAAGAGAGAGATGGAGACACAGCATCCAAAGCAGACTCCAGGCTCTGAGCTGTCAGCACAAAGCCCATTGCGGAACTTGAGCTCACGGACTGCAAGATTGTGACCTGAGCCAAAGTCAGATGCTCCACTGGCCAAGCCACCCAGGTACCCCAAAGACTGGGATTTTTAAGTGGGCTTTTGTGCAAAAATAAGTTAAAAAAATTTCAAATTCCACTTGATATATATAGAGAAAGAGCATGAGCAGGGGAAGGGCACAGAGAGAGGGAGACACATAATTTGAAGCAGGCTCCGGGCTCTGAGCTGTCAGCACAGAGCCCGATGCAGGACTTGAACCCACAGACCATGAGATCATGACCTGATCCAAAGTTGGATGCTCAACCGACTGAGCCACCCAGATGCCTCTTTGAGATTCTTTTAATATTCTATTTTTTTTACATCATGTGCTAAGTACAAAAGTGTGCTCACCTTTTAAAAACAGCATGAGTAGTGCTTTCCTTGAAGTGTGTCATATTTTTATTTTAAATATCTCTAAAAAACTAGATAGGTCTCGTTAAAGAACTAGAAAAGCACAAGTTCCAGTCTAGGCATACATAATGAACACCCCAAGATACTCTCCCAAGGTGGCTCACAGGGAACTAACACTGCCGCTTCCTGGCAAATCCCAGAATCACCATGCAGAAATGATTTCTTGGGAAAATTCCCACCACAGCCTTTTTTTTTTTTTATCAGTAAATAAGGGTCATGCACAGAAGCCCACTTAAGCTCTATTTGCCTGAAAGCCAAACACTATCCTGATTTCCATCACCATTAATTTTTTCAGGTTTAGAGCTTTATGCACATAGATTCACACAGGAGGCATTATTTTGTATCTGATATTTCTAGGGTCTGGTGTCTGAGTCATAATAGGCTAGTCCCTGTTAACAAATTCAAGGTACTCTGATAATAAGTATTATTACCTATTTCTTGATGAACTAGTCCATATTCTTCTAAGTTTTAGTGCGATACAAAGAACATGTTGGTTGTCTGGCTAGCCCATGTGTAATATCAATGATTTTACCTCTTGCTCTTAAACCTCAGCAGATCCAATATTGCTAGAAGTGCCTGATTGTTGTGTAGAGCTTGGAGATGTCTCAATAAGACAATCGCAGCAAGGTCACCAGGGTTTTGGCAGAAAACCACATAAAGGCTTATATATGGGTTCACACAACAAAGTGGCCATGGTGGATAAGAAGTTATATTCAGCTCAATGTTATAAACTTCTCTGAAGACCAATCTGAATATTACTACTGCTTAGTCAGAACTGAACCAAACCTGAATTTCTAATACAACATCATACTTCAGGAGAAGCCACTCTGCCCCACATGCCATGTTGATTACATCAGATCCTTCCATCATGGAGAGGTTAACAACTTCACTGAAATAAGCATTTAGAGTGGATAAAGACATTGTTTCCTGGACACAAAGCTAATGACAGCAGCACTAACAGTGGCTTCCTTGAATGTCTTATTCACTATAATAAAATCCTGTCTTGATGTCCCTTAAAAAAAAAGGCAAAACAAAACGAATTTTCCCACAAAAGAAGTAAGGCAATGTACTGCTGTCCAGAGAAATTCACTAGTCTTACTGTGAACTTGAGTTCACAAAAGCAACCAGCCTTATAGTATGGTAAAATGGACTGTCGGTACTTCAGACATGTCTTTAGCTAGGAGATCACGTTAAGAATCTAGTGTGTTATTTACATCATGTTATATATGCTCTGATCCTGCAACCAATGTGTGCTGCTATTGCTCCCATAGATTGAATGTGTGGTTCTGAAAACCAAGAAACATAAATGGCAGTAGCATTTCTCACAATGATAACTAAAATATCCATATTTAACCATTAAGATCTTGAGTTTGAAATGTATCCTTTAAGCAAAGGCAAATGATTACAGTTTAAGAAGTTTTTCTTCCTGGATTATTGGGGGAAAGGGATGGGGCCGAAACCAGTAGGAAGGCTAATGCAATGAACAAACAAACCACTAACAGCTTGGATTCACACCATGGTATTGGAAGGGGTGAAGAGGGGAAAACTTCATGGAACTTGAATTAGCAAGGTTTGTGGCTTCTTGAATATATGTTGAAAAAAGGAAAAGTTAATTTAGATTTTTAGATAGTGTTTAGATTTTAGGTTCAAAAGCAGTAGATCTGATTATTACATTTTTGGTTTGTGTTTGTGCAAGGTATGTAGTTCCAAACATTCATTGGATGAATGATTTAAAATATAACAACGCAAGGAAAATAGCAAACTACCATTACATGCAACATGAATGCATCTTAGAAACAACTCTGTTTGAAGTGAAAATGTAACACACTTAAGACTATATCTAGTATGATTTTGTAATTAAAAATAACAATTTTGCATGTTATTTAGGAATCCCTAACTAGGTTAATTTTAACATTTATTTATTGATTTTTAAATTTATTAATTTAAAACATATTTAAAATTTTAATTTAAAAATTAATTATTTAAAAATTAATTTAAAAAGTTTATTTATTTATTTATTTTTAATAGTTTATTGTCAAATTAGTTTCCACATAACACTCAGTGCTCATCCCCACAAGTGTCCTCCTCCATGCCCATCCCCCCCTCCCCCCACATCCATCAGTCCTCAGTTTTTGTCAGCATTCAAGAGTCTCTCATGGTTTGCTTCTCTCCCTTTCCCCCACCATTTCCGCCCTTCTTCTCCCCCTTGTTCCTCCGTCAAGTTCCTCCTAATCCTCCTATACGTGCAAACATATGATATTTGTCCTTCTCTGCCTGACTTATTTCGCTCAGCATAACACCCTCAAGGTCCATCCATGTAAAAAGTTTATTTTTGAGAAAGAGACAGAGAGAGACAGAGTGCTGGTGGGGGGAGGGGCAGAGAGAGAGGGAGACAGAATGTGAAGCAAGCTCCAGACTCTGAACTGTCAACACAGAGCCCAAAGCGGGGCATGAACTCATGTGAACCACAATCATGACCCGAGCTGAAGTCAGACACTTTAGTTGTGACCTGAAACACAATCAAGAGTCAGACACTTAACCGACGGAGCCATCCAAGTGCCCTGGTTAAATTATTTTTTAAGTTACATGGCAATGATAAACAAAATCTAGGGCAGTGGTGATCTTCAAGTGGGAAAAAAGGAGGGTGGGTTTGCAGAAAAGCATGACTTCAACTGAATACTATGGTATGATACTAAAGGTATGCTTTCATGAGTATTCGGTTTACTATTACAATTTATTATTTATATTTCCATCACGTGTGTTCTTCTATATGTTTAAATATCATATGACCTAAATTATAGGATAGTATTTCATCAAATTTAAGTAAAATGAGGATGGAGACATAGATTTGTAAGTTTATTTATTTTAGAGAGAGAGAGAATGTGTGGGAAGGACAGAGAGAGAGAATCTCAAACAGGATTCTCACTGTCAGCACAGAGCTTGATGTAGGTCTCAACCCATGAACCATGAGATCATGACCTGAGCTGAAATCAATAGTTAGCCGCTTAACTGACTGAGCCACCCAGATGCCCCTAGATTTGGAGATTTAAAACATATAGTTGATAGCTTTACACATAGGAGTATATGAAATTTCCTCTATAGGGAATGTAGAAGGAGATAAGAAATAAAAACACAGTGTTCTAGAAAGACCAACCTATACTGGTTGAAGAGAAGAACTAATAAGTGAAAAGTTCAGCACAAAGTTCGAAAATAGAGAAAGTCATATCTTGAGGTGAAGGGAATAGAAACACAACGGAATATTACTCAGCCATAAAAAAGAATAAGATCATGTCATTTGCAACAACAAGGACGGACCTAGAGGGTATAATGCTAAGTGAAATAAGTCAGAGAAAGAAATACAATATGATTTCACTGATATGTGGAATTTAAGAAGTATAACAAATGAACAAAGGAAAAAGAGACAAACAAACCCCCCCAGACATTTAAAGATAGAATAATCTGTTAGTTGTCAAAGAGGCAGAAGAGGAGGATGGGTGAAATAGATAAAGGGTTCAGAGGATAAACTAGTTACAAAATTCAAAACAAAAAATGAAAAGCACAACATAGAGAATATAGTCAATAAGATGGTAATAACGTTGTTTGGTGACAGATGGTAACTACACTTACCATGTTGAGCACTGAGTAATGTACAGAATTGTTAAATCATTATATTGTACACTGGAAACTAATATAACTGTATGTTAATTATACTTCAATAAAAACAAACAAAACAAAACAAAAACTTTAGTTATCAAAATGACTTCACAGCAATGTAAATTTTGCATATAGGCACTGTTTGCCCTGTAATTTTAGAATGAATTCATTAAAAAATGTCATCAAGTCTGCAGTAAAAACTAATTTGCAAAGCCATTCAGTGTTCCATAGAAGTGGTTGAAAATAGTTAAAAAGAAAGAATGAAAGAAAGAATTGCAAGGGTCAACAATGATTCAAAATGAAACAAGGATCAAAGTCTAGGAATAGCTATTAGGTTTATCAGTTAAAGATTTGCTGTTTGTTGTATTGGCTGTGTTACAGTTTAACGAATATGGTAAATACTTTTAACAACTCATGTAGATGTTGATAGAGAAGTCTGTGTTTCTGATTATATTAATTTGGTAGGGCTACCATAACAGACTAGTTCATTTAGACAACAAAAATTCATTTCTTACAATTCTGAGGGTTAGAAGGCCAATGTCAAGGTGTCTGCAGCTTGTTTCTTCTGAGGCCTCTCTTTGGCTTGCAGATGTCCACCCTCTTGCTGCCTCCTCACAGAATCCTCTCTCTGTGTACACCTACCCCTTGGGGTCTGTCTGTGTGTCCTATTCCCCTTTTTTGTTTATAAAGATACCAGGTGGGGACACGTAGGTGGCTCTGTCGGTTAAGTGTCCCGCTTCAGGTCATGTCATGATCTCACGGTTCATGAGTTGGAGACCTGAATCAGGCTCTGTGCTGATAGCTCAGAGCCTGGAGCCTGCTTTGGATTCTGTGACTCCCTCTCTCTCTGTCCTTCTCCTTTTGCTTGCTCTCTCTCACACACACACTCTCTCAAAAATAAAAAAAGAAGATACCAGTCGGATTGGATTAGGGTCCACCCTTACAGCTTCATTTTAACTTAATTACATCTTTAGAGACTAAATATAGTTACATCCTGAAGTACTGGATAGCGTTTTGGCTTCAACTTATGAATTTTAGAGGGATGCAATTCAGCCCATAACAGTGATTATATTTTGGATATATCCAGATTTTGGAGTTAACTTGTAGTCAGCTCCTGATTCATTAATCCTTTCTATCAATTAAAAAAGTTGTTTAAAATGTTGGGCTTAATTCTTATTCTTTGTGTGTGACGGATCCTAACGGTCATCCATTTCCTATCATTGTAAACATTTGATTACTAGAAATGAAAAGACCTCTGATGTGGCCTTGCAGGGAAGTTTCCTGTATCCAGTACATAATCACCAAATGGCCAAACTATCTCAATGCTTGGAGTATATACAACAATTGTCATACTAGCTGTTCTCCTTTCCAAGGCATCCTGGATACTCCTTCCTAGCAGCAGGGATATTTTTTTCTGAAGTTTTAATGACACATTGGTATGTACACATGGTGGGGATGAGGCTACAGATAAAGCATTTTTAACAAGGGCCTGGAAGTACCCAGAGGATCACCCTGCAGTGCGGTACATTGAAGCAGAGGAGAAACTACCTCATTACGTTGTAACTTCAGAGCCTAAAAGCACATCACAAGTGAATCAAATTAACTTTCCATTGCCATGTAAAGCATAATATACTGACAATTGAATAAAACTATTAATGGAAAGAATGCATTATATCAGCTTGGTTAGGATTATATAAAAATTTAATTTTAGGTTTAGAGCCTGTATGCAAAAATAAATGTATTGAGAGATTAATGTGAATCTGCTGGTAATATTCTCATAGTCACTACTGTCAGAAACTTAAAGAATATACAATAAGCACTTAAGTATGTATTTGAATTAGGCTTGCACCAGAGAAGTCCTTTTTTCTAGTTAGCTTTGATTTCCTGAAGGTCAGAGAAGATTTGGGCTAATTTCTGGTATTAGATTCCAGATGAACTCACACACCAGTTTTTGAAATGAATAAAAAGCATGTAGCTGGATTGTCCTGACTAACAGTATGACAAGAAAACTATGAGGAGCATTAGCATAAGAATTCTGAGGAAGGACATGAAATACATGGAATATTTTTGGATACATTACATGTTAAACTTATTTGTTTTGAAGCCACACACAAGGATTGTATGATTCAGACAGTAATTTTCCTTCCCTTTCTTGTGAAAGTATTGGTCAAACCTGAAATGTGATACTGACCAGCTGGAGAAGGTACTGAGACCTCCATTCTGGTCCTCTATTCTTTTCTATTCTTCTCTCTTTTTTTCCTCTTTTCCATTTTTTTAAATGTGAATTTAGGCAATTTACTCAATCTCATTTTACCTCAGTTTTTCTGCTGTGCAGGAATGGCTTCATCTGCTTCTTCTACATTGTAATTTTCACTTATAATATTATTAAGTGCATCCCTGTTCTACTATGCAGGGAGAATATGGAATAGTAAACCAACAAAAAATACTTCCGAAATAAAATATAACATTCATGTTTACAGGAAGTTCCGTAGTCAAAGAGAGGACTGTGCTCTATATTTTCTCCTTTAATACTCTTAACAATTTGCAAGTATTGCAATTTGCAAGGTATTATTTTCATTGTATAAATGAGGGATTGAATTCTAGAAAATGTAGGTAACTTGCCTAAATTCACATGGCCAGAATTGCTTTGAAGGAAACAAAACAACCAACCAAACAAGCAAACAAACAGAAAACAAACCAGTTTTAGTAGCCTGATTCTTATTGCTTTCATTAGGTTTCATGACTTTACCTTTTTGGCAAATACTAAATATCTATTAAATCAAAGACTGGGGAGCAGTTCAAATCATTTAAAGAAATAGACCCTACCTATTCAATCTTTGAAGATAATTTTGAGTGAATAGAGATGAAATGACATAAACCCATGCTTAGTTTCCACCTTTATCTCTCCAAGTCCTCTCTGTGTCTTTACACATTATTTGTACAAGGATGAAAAAAGAAGGAAACACCGGAATTTTAAAATGAAATTTGTTACCGTGTGTGCATATCTTATAATACTGAGTTTTTCCAGGAATTGAATAAAAACATAAATAAATGGATAGTTTCATACGCTCAGTATGTAGCAAGGTGTAGATTCTCCCCAAATGTTTATTGGGTTGAATCAATACCCATAAAAGGTTGAAAGAGCTAAAGAGGAGAAAAAGACAAATCATCAGTAGGTGAAGGTATCCATGTGCCTAAGACCATGGTTTCCAAGTACCTTAAATACCAGAAAGAAAGCTGTTTGCTAGATGCAAAACCATGGTAATCCCACCAGTGCCACCACTATTGCTTGTTTTCAGCCAGCAGCTTTCAAAGGTGAGAAGAGCTTTGCAGCTCCCAGGGATGGGGTGTGGAGTCACACTTCCCTAGCACGATGGGCTAATCACCCTGATCATCTGACAAACTCCAGACCTTCACCGCAGTAACTAATTCAAAAAGGGGAAGGAAAGGGTGCAGAGTGGAGACAAAAAATGAAAGTCTCCCTGTGCTCAACATAAGCCTTAGTGCCTTGTTGCTGTGCTCTAGCAGACTGAAGAATTCAGATCCTTCCTTCTTCTCTCCTTACATAGACATGGCACAGTTTCAAAAATAGCCTGTGCTTTTTTAGACCTTTAAAGACATCATCAATCATTGTCTTCTATGGTAATGCTTCAATTACCCAGGAGGAAAAAAAAAAATACAGTAGCCATGGAAGTGACGTCCTGATGTGCTGAAAATCCCAACTAAGAAAGGGCAGTGTTTGCATATTAGCCATGTAAGCAGTGTAAGAACTGTGATGAACCATTAATAAGCCTCTCTCATGCTTTCTAAGTATTCAGGAAATGTGCTGCCTGACAGGCCAGATCTTTATAGGATTAGCTTAATGGTTTGTCACTTTCTGCATTGCTTGCTGCCCTTCTGCCTTTTTTGTGCTGAACAATATTGTACTGCACATTCTGTGTGGCCATACAAACCCAGTGTTTCTCCAGGATAAGTGCCCCCAGTTTGGACACTTACAGTTCATCCACGTTAAATGACATCCGGCAAGAATGGAGCCCTGCAGCCGTCACCCTCCTACACAAATCTCCTTGATTTCTTACTGCCAAGGTGGTTTCAAATTGGCCACTCCCAGGTGATCACCAGAATAATGAATACCCAAGGGGGATGCTCCCACCATTTGTATCTCTGGAAAAGGAACACAAGCAGCGTGCAGCGCCGGCCTGGAGAAGCACACAGGTGCAGCGTGTTTGAAAGCACCTTATGTCAGGCTCCCATATGGTAGCCAAGGAGTTCCAACACATGTTAGGAAAAAAAAACAAAACAAGCCATAGGGTAAAATTTTTTTCTTTATCACGTTGAGATGCTTGTGTGACCTACTTCTACAACAAAGAAACGTATGAATGTTTATAATTAAAATAAGCTCTTTTTCTCTGACTTCTTATGACCATAACAAAAAAAATATTTATCATTTACCGAAAAAGGCGAATTGCTATGCTAAGTATCCTCGTGAATATAGAATATGAAGAGGATAGGCTCCGTCTATTGATATTCTTATTGATATTTGTGCATACCCACTGAATATATACTGTGGTGTTATTTTCAATATGAAAGATTTCACACTGCAATAAGCCTGTAATTAGAGTTTTCAGATTATCATCTGTGACTGCCTTATGATAAGTACACCAATTCCCTTGAAACATTTGAGGTGCCTCCTGCTTGCACCACTGATTTTATGAAGGTTCACAATCTGTGAATACCACAGAATTTAAACGGGCTTTATTTGCCATGCAAACCCCCATATATACCACAACAAAATCACATTAGAGCGCTCCTCACTCCTGAACACATATACACACATTATTTATAGTGCTTCAGGGTTTCTTTTCCAATCGTTTTAATTTGCCTCAAGGGATTGATAATGGGATAAAGAGCTTTTCACTACTCAATCACATATTATGAACCTCTTTTGAGTTTGTAATGACCATTAATGGTCAGTTTGAAAATACTGTTGACTGCAATCCATTTTCTCCTTGAATTTTGGCTTATGTCTTAAATAATCTGTAGTTTGGATATTACGAAGAGGTGTTTTCCATGGTAAGAATGCTTTGAATTTTAATGATTGGCTGGGAAATTGTATAGGGATAATTCACTTGTTTTAGACTTTGATGATTTATTGTCTTTAAATGATAAAATTAGAGTGAGAAATAATTAACCCACATCATATAAGCATATAGGTCATCAAGATCATTTGACTAGTCAAAGCTAACCACAGCTCAGTATCTCTCCCGACATAGATACTATGAACAAGCATAATTCTCTACTAAAGACTAAAATACAGAAAGTATCTTGCTAAATACTAAAAACTGAATTTTTTAAAAAATTGTAATTCAAGGAAGTCAGTACTAATTTAGTTGGTGGCTGCTACAGGAATTTATGATCTAAAAGTCACATAACATTTATAAGACAATCAAAATGGATTTCAAACAACAGACTAATGCAGATGTAGATATATAGAAATAGAGTGAGGGAGTGTGAGAGAGATTGATTATCACGCTTTCATGAATCTGGAATGGATAAACCAGCATCCAGTGGGAGATAAATCCACGATTCTATAAATACTACGAATTATTACATAAATAATGCCTATTTAAGATTCCATCTTTTATTACAGAACGCATCACAGTGATTTCTGTTAGATTCACAAGTGTTCCCTTGAGTCATCAGGGAAGACATGTTAAGGCTAAATCCATAAATGAATAGAGAAGAGAAAATTTCCCTACTTATGGCCCCACTGTAGGAAAGGAGACTTGTTAACACCAATGTAAAGCTTGAGAAATGTAGCCAAACCTCTGTCAAACTAGAACCGTCTCTTTGAAAAGTGACACTTAGTGATTTTCATGGTATCACCTCTTCCCGTTCCATCTCAATCAGCGCTGACCTGTCAATGATGAGAAGGCAGCAGATGGAGAATTAAAGTGGGAGCAAAAGAGGAGGAACTTTAATAATAATAACAATAAAAAAGATTCGAGAGACAGGCAAAAGCAGAAGATGATATATCAAACACAAACAGCCCATGGGATATGTAAGCGGATCAGAAACTCAAAAAGAACATATAAGGGGCCCCAAATGGTAAAGAGTTGTGAATCAGGGCTGCTGCCTCTGTCTACGGGGTCTCTGGCCTGAAAACTGGGCCTTCATCAAAACAAGAGCTACTTCACTTTGTTGCAGTATGGGATTACAACTCATCATAAACATTCAATTACTGAATAATAGGGACATTCATTGTAGACAGAGGTTGGCAGGAACATGATTTAATAGAAATGGCCAAGGCAGAGACATGAAGAAAAGGGCACTCAGAGATGCTGAAGCCCCTCCAAAAATGTGTGAGTGGATATAGCAGTGGCCAATTCATGTTTAAAAGCCATATCATGAAAAAAAGTAACTTGTAAACAGACCTTGGTAGGCTTCTCGGTACTGTAATGTATTTTACTTTATTTTGACATCAGAGCCATTTTGACATATGTAAAATTTTATAAGAGATGATTAAAAGCAGCATGGCATTATGTCAATAAAAACAGGAGCATACACACACATGCACACACACACACATGCACACACACACACACACATAAACACTCACACACTTCATCTCTACTCAAAACACTGGTTTCTCAATTTGTTTTCTTTCCTAGTACCAGATAGGATTTCTATGATTACTGGTTGATAAAATGCTCAAAATAATTTTTATAATTTTTCCAATATTGATAATGAACAGATTTATGTAAATACATTTATTTCCTCCGGGGTCTAGCTCTGGTAGGACAAATAAATGATTTATTGGTTTCGATAGAAAGAACATGGACTTGACAGATCTTTTACTTAAGTTCATTTTCTGGATAATAATCATAGATTTTTTAAAATTGTACATCTCTCCGTAAATCAGTATTATACAGTAACAATTATTTCTTTAAAATAAGAGAAAGAAAAACTTCATTCTTATTCCAATTTTCTGAGGACACTGCTTTTCTCACTTAGGTTCTTTCTATCTGTGCCAGGCACTCAGGAACACTGAAAGATGTCTAGAGGTTATATATATAGTCCTGTGTCAACAGAACCCTCACCTCAGAAGTCAAGAAAGTTCTGATAGTGATTTTCTCAGGGCCAGCTCTTGTTGTTAATGTACATCAGCTGATAGATTATTTCTTTGGATTTATTCCTTGGTTTTTGGTGGATTGTTTTCTGCATTATCCTTTGATCATAGAGCAAATTAGATTTGTTTTGTACTTTCACATATTATCCATCTGTTGCATGAGACAAATTATATTAATTCACATGTCTCTCCTATTCAAAAATTTGATTTTCTTTTATAAATTTTGCCATTAACAAATTAGTTGTCTAAGAACACTAAATATGAGCTTGACTCTCAGTTTAAAAGTTTCTATTTTGAAAATGGAATGTGATTACTATCTACACCATTTGACCAAATTATTCTTTCCTCTTTGTATTAACATTTACGAGGGCAAAGCAAGTAGATTCCGTATATATCATAATGTCCAAACAGAGGTTTTATTTTCTTATAGTACTTATTAGAGCCAGGAAGAATGCACACATTTTAGCAATTTTGAGTATTTTTCTTAATTTTGGCTTTTTTTAAAAAAGTTAAAAGTGTGGTTGAAAGAAGACCTGGAATGGGAATCAGATGAAACAAGCAAGCATTATTTTATTTTATTTCAATTTTGATGTTATTTCATGTGTCCAGAAGTTAAACACAAAAGAATAATTTACCTAATCTGAGATGTACAGATGTGGAGTGTCCACTAAGGAAAAGCTATATTACTGATGTCTGACAGGTGGCCCTTTACTTTTTTTATGCCACTGGGCACTCTGTAAAATATTTGCCACACCTCCTATACAGTGCAGTGGCCCAGCCCACCATCTACCAACATAACAGCTAAGAAATGCTGTTCAGCCAATGCTGATTTGTCTAGCATTTTTAACAAAAGTGTATATTCTTGGTATTTGATTTTCCTGAAAGTTCCCATAAAGTACAAGAGGACAATTTTTCTAACTCATCAAAGAAAGTAAAATTGCCCCAGTGTAATTTTAGTATGCAAAAAATTTACATATTTCATTTTTTTCTTTTAAAAGCAATCTATACATAGCATATGTGGTCATTTTCTTAGGCAATATACTTGAGTCATCTCACCTGTCACATTCTACAGCAATATGTCATTATACTGTTTACATTTGCTATATAAAATATTATTTTTATCATATTAAATATCATACTCAATTATTTTTTAAAAAATATTTAATGTTTTTTATTTATATCTGAGAAAGAGAGAGAGACAGTATGAGCAGGGGAGGTTCAGAGAGAGAGGGAGACACAGAATCTGAAACAGGCTCCAGGCTCTGAGCTGTCAGCACAGAGCCTGACACGGGGCTTGAACCCATGAACCGTGAGATCATGACCTGAGCTGAAGCCGGTCGCTTAACCGACTAAGCCAACCAGGCATCCTGTCAATTATTAATCCCTAGGTGGGAAATGCAACTATCAGAAGCATAAATTGTTGGATTGAAGCAAAATAACATACATTCTAATAAATTCTGAGCTTTCAGTGACTCCATTATATAAATAACTTGACTAAAAGCTATAAATCAGAAAAATTTGTTTGTATTTTTCATGAACCTAGAATATCAAAAAGAAACAATATATGGTTCCTGGCACAACACATTTAAAAAATCTTATATTTGATATAATTTTCTATTCATTGTTTAAAGTCATGGAATATATTTCAAATAAATACACATTTTTATTTTTTTACACTATTTATTGGAATCTGTGATATTTGGAACCCCAAGAAATACACACCCAAATTGATCAAGAACCTGTTTTTTCTTTTTAACCAAGTAAACATATACACACATATACACAAAACTCAGTCATCTCTGAAGAGTAGTTACTGAGAATTCCACTTTCACAAAGCAACACTATCCATTTAATTTGAAGTTCGTTTCCATATTCTTTAATCAGTAGAAAATACCAAGCTTAAAAATTTTTCTGTAAAATTGGAAAATTAACTCAATCTACTTTTATGCTTGCTAGGTCTGCTAACACCTTTAGTTCTGATAATAATTTACCTATATACACTACTAAAGTGATTAAGGATGTAGATGGATTTATGGCTTTTCATTCTTTAAATGCATCCACTGAAAACAAAATAAAATCAATGCTGATAAGAAGCCTGGCTCCTTTTTCTTCTCCTTTCTCTTTTCTTTTCTCTTCTCTTCTTTTTTCTTTTCTTTTCTTTTGTTTCTTTCTTTCTCTCTCCCTTTCTTTCTGTCTCTGATTTGTAATCAGAATAAAAAGGAGACAACAAATTAAATAATCAGTTTAAACATGCTGTGCACAAAGGGAATCATGTTTTTTAATGAAATAATTTATACATAGTTAGCTCAAATAAGAACTATTTTCACAAAAGTACCATGTGCTTATTGTCTTTTGAGTTTGACAAAAGAGTGCAAATTCTCAGCATTCAGATTTTTTTAGAGACTATTTTCAGGATGCAAAGCAATGCCTGCAGTAGGTAGGCTTCCATGAATGACTTCATAGGAAACTGATTTTACATCTTCACAATGATACGACTAGATAGATGACCATGTTGAAAAACATGTTGGTTAAAAATTGGTACTTAAAGAAATTAGGGACATAGTTGTTCCTAATTGGTGCTTAAGAAATTAGGAATATTCAACATTTGAGAATTTCTTTTAAAAATCTTTTTTTTTATGTTTTATTTATTTCTGAGAGAGAGAGTGAGCAGGGGAGGGTCAGAGAGAGACGGAGATACAGAATCTGAAACAGGTTCCAGGCTCTGAGCTAGCCGTCAGCACAGAGCCTGAGGCGGGGCTCAAACCCACGAACTGTGAGATCATGACCTGAGCTGAACTTGGACGCTTAACCGACTGAGCCACCCAGAAGCCCTGAGAATTTCTTTTAAAAAATCTGAATGTTTGACTCTAATAGGAAATTTTAAAAATATGTATCTTCAGTTTTACTAATACCAAAGTCTTAATGTCCAAAATATCCCAGAAGTTAATTCACTAAGGTATTACTAGAATTCTTTTGGAAACTTCAAACCATGAAATGGATTTTGGCTTCCTTGGAATTTTTATTGTCTTGGGAGATAACGAAAGATGTATAAACATTAGAATAAACATTAAAGCCTCATGAGAATCTTCCTCAGCCTACATTCACGTTAGGACATTTGGAGAGTTTTAATAGAGCATTTCTAGAATATCAGGTTCTTCTAATTACTTCGTACTTTGAAATGTGCCTTTAATATAACATATTCTTGAATATTATTGAAAAAATGGCCTTAGTGAATTGAAGATCCAAAAATTTGAACAGTACATTAACCCATTGTATGTTATAATCACATTTGTATACACTACTTTTTTTGTTCAACCATTTTAAAAAGAATAGTTTTAGCTACTAAATTTATATCTTCACCACATATTTTAGGTAAAATAGAAAGTGAATAATTTTGCAGTTATATTTACATTAATACTTGCCTCCCTGGATCTTTACAGGAACATAATGATAGCACATGAAAAGATGTTCTTATGACAGATGTTCTTATGACTTCTAGAAATGATATTCATTGAAAATGACATACATGCCTGCTCCTTCTATTCAATACATTTCAATTTCATAAAGGGTATTGTGGGCACATTCTGGACAAAGCTCTGCTTTACACTTTATTATAATATACAGAATAACTTTCACTCATTGAGTTTGCTCTTTTATATGAAAGGGTAACAAACTTATCCACAAGAGATTTTAATAAATGTAAAAAGAAGAAATGCCCAGCATGTCTAAACAAAACACTAAAATAATTTGGAAGGAAAAAATATTTTCTGTAACAGTTTCAAAAAGTTTCATTTAAAAAATGCTATTTCATCTGATAATCCTTGTCTGGTTTTGAACATGTTTTATTGAGACATAGTTTAGGTCTTTTACATTCAATAAAATTTACAAACTTCAGGTGTACAAGTGGATTGATTTTCCCACAGGTTTATACCTCCATATTGTCACCAGCCAGATCCAGCATAGACTAACCATCATCCCTATGCTCCCTTCTAGCCAATGCCATCCATTCCCAGTGATGATCACCATTTGACTTTATTAGTGATTAGTTTCGCTTCCTCTTGAGGTTGGCATGAATACAGTTATACCATACAGTATCTTGCGTCTTAACACTTGACACAATGTGTCTGATATTTTCCATATTACTGTATATATAAGCAATTCTTTCTTCTGACTGGTGAATAGCATTTTATTACATTCTCCAATTGGAGGACCTTTGGGTTGTTTCTGGTTTTGAATATTTTGAAAGAGTGTTTTATTAACATTCCTATATAAGTATATATGTAGACACAAGTAATCATTTACTTTGAGTAAAGTGTTAGTCAAACAATTTTGGTAAATCATAGAGTACATCTATATAAACTGTTTTCCACAGTGGTTTAATCATGTTATACCCTCTCCAGCAATATATGATCATTCTGCTTGTGGCTCTACATCTGGCCACCACTTGGCATTCATTGGCTTTTTAAAAAATTATTTATTTATGTATTTATTTATTTCTTTGAGAGAGAGAGAGAGGCATAGGGAGAGGCCGAGAGGGGGGAAAGGAAGAATCCCAAGCTGGCTCTGCACTGTCAGCATGTAGCCCAATGTGGAGCTTGAACTCATGAACTATGAGATCATGACCTGAGCCGAAATCAAGAGTCAGATGCTCAACTGACAGCCATCCAGACTCCACAGCATTGGTGGACTTTTTAATAAAATGCTTATGTAATCATATCTCCCTATAATTTTAATTTGTATACTTCTGATTACTAATGATATTAGATGTCCTTCTACACCTTTCTATACATTCTTTAACTAAATACTTGAATTCTCTATGAGAAATCAGAGAGATGATAGATGATAGAAGATACATAGATAGATAGATAGATGATAGATAGATGATAGATAGATAGATAGATAGATAGATGATAGATAGATGACAGATAGATAGACAGAAAGATAGGCAGATAGAGATAGGTGATGGACAGAGACACAGAGGTATAAATACAATCAGTTTGCTATAATGAACATATGTATTCCTATAAATTATGGTGCTGTGCTAAAATCACACAATTAAAACCACAAGGCTTATGAGAAAAAACGAAGTTAAGTATATAACACTCAGAAACTTTGTTAGTAACATACACATACATACACAAACACACACGTAAGAACCTATTAAGATAATAGCACTGCTTTTTACATATGGAATAATTAAGAAAGGCATAAATATTACAATAATTTTGGCACTTTTTCCTTGTAAGAGACCAGAAATTTGCTTAGGGAACAGAGCGTAAAAGGGATTGCAGTTGTGATTATTATGAATTGGTAGATGGTGGATTATGTGAAGTCTGATGGAAAGTTGTAACACCAGCTGAGGAAGTGTGGCTCACAGACCACAGTAGACAGAGGTGGCTGGGAGACATTCGAGGCATGTGTGTATGTATTCTCTGTATGTCCATGCAGGTCAGTTCAGCTGGGTGCAATTTTTTTTCTGTTTTCAGGTAGTGTTTCTTGTAGAATAAATTGTGCAGAAACAAAAGCAAAATTTGCAGTATGCTCAAAGTGTTCCCTAATATATTAAATGTATTGGAAAAAGTCCATATTTTCAGAATAAGTGTTGGAATAGAACTGACTACATATCTTCTTGAACATAATTTCTAAGATTCATAGTTAATAATGTAAAACCTTGGGATAATTGAATTAACATATTTAAAATCCTTTGATACCTAAATGAAGAGGTGGCAAACTTTTCTGTAAAGGGCCAGATAGTAAACATATATTGCAGAGGATAAAGGCTCTGTTGCAATTACTTAAATATGAGGAGTGGTGCAAAGGCAGCAACAGTCAAGGTGAAAATGAAGGAGTATGGCGATGTTAAATAAAACTACTTACAAAAACAGGTTCAGAAAAAAGTTCATAAATGATTGCTTTTTTATTTTTATGTGCTATGGAAGGCTATTACTTTCAGAAGTGTTAATAAGCTGACATATTTTTGATACTTTAAGAAGTTATAAAAGGGATGGATATAACTAGAAAATCCATATTGTTGCAAATCCATATTGTTACAAATGTCAACATTTCATTCTATTTTTATGGCTGAGTAGTATTTGATTGTGAATACATACCACATTTCTTTATCCATTCATCCATTGATATCCACTTAGGTTGTTTCCATATTTTGACTATTATAAATAATGCTGAAATGAACATGAGAGTGTATATATCTTTTCAAATTAGTGTTTTTGGTTTCTTCAGATCAATGCCCAAAAGAATTGCTGGATCATATGGACTTTTTATTTTTAATTTTTTGAAAATCCTCCATACTGTTTTCCACGGTCGCTGCACCAATTACATGCTCAACAGTGCACAAAGGTTTTCTCTTTTATACATCCTTGCCAACACTTGCTATTTCTTGTCTTTTTGAGAATAGCCATTCTAACAGGTATGAGATGATATCTCATTGTTGTTTTGATTAGCATTTCCCTGATGACTGATAATGTTTGGCATCTTTCCAAGTACCTGTTGGTCATCTGTATGTCTTCTTTGGGAAAATATCCGTTTAGATCTCCTGCCTAGTTTCTGATGAGATCATTTGTTTTCATGCTATTGAGTTATATGCGTTCTCTATATATTTGGATAGTAACCCCTTATCAAGTATCTTATTTGAAGATATCTCCCATTCAGTAGGTTGCCTTTTAATTTTGTTTATGATATCCTTTGCTGTGCAGAAGCCTTTAAGTTTGATGTACTTTTATTGCCTTTGCTTTTGGCGCCAGATCCAACTCTTTTGATTTATCTACAAGATCAGGATCTAAAAACAATAAATAAATTGATTAAAAAGTAAATTCATGATGTCTTTTACCTCTAAAACTGTCTTGAGATTTAGCAAATAGCCCCTAGAAAATCAGAAGGATTTAATATTTCATTTTATTAAAATAAAGATGGTAGAAATTATTAGATTTGTTTTGTTTGCTCCATATTTCTCAATTAGCTCAACCCCATATTAATATTTGTATGAGAAGTATTGTCACCTCAAAAGAGATGCTCAATTTCAGTCCTTCCAAGATTAATTTTGTGTAAGTAAAAAATTGTTAAAATGAGTATTTCAGAGATTGTATGTTTTATGAGAAGGACCTGTAGATTTGTAGATGTCCATAATAATCTTTTTATTTAAATTTATTTATTTTGGGAAAGAGAGAGAGTGGGAGAGGGGCTGACAGAGAGGGAGAGAGAGAATTCTTAGCAGCCTCCATTCTGATCGCATTGGGCTTGAACTCATGAACCATGAGATCATGACCTGAGCCGAAATCAAGAGGCTTAACTAAATCCCCCAGACACACCTAATGGTATTATCCTGAGGGCAAACCCTTACCTAGTCCTTATAAAATAGTTATGTATTATACTCCAACAGAAAATTGTACACTATTCCATTCTGATATCATCAGTTTACTGTAGAAAATTAACCATAATCTCGTAGTTCCAATATCAAACAGGTTTTTACTTCTCTCTGATGCTTGCCTGAAGGCTCTCCTATAAAATACAGACTAGAAGGTCAGATCAGGAGACCCCATTCTAGAATGCAGACTGTGACAAAAGACCCCAATTTTATCACAGATGTATAAAACGTCTCGTGGAGGAGGCTATGGGAAAATTCAGCTGACCTAAGTAACTTTGGGTTACTATGAAATTATAAAAAAAGTAACAGTAAGTAAGAAAAACTAATAAAGTTGTTTATTATAAAGGTATAAAGGTACAAATCTGAAATCATTGCTTATGTTAACGGGAATTGAGCAAATATAAAAATGGCTGGTGGAGATGGAAATCAGGTTTTCATTTGATGTGGAAGGTTACCAATTAACGGAGGCAAAAGGCTAAACAGGATCCATGTACTTTAATTAATGTACTAAAGTGGGGAAATTAGTAGGAAGTAGTTTAATATAAATAGAAATGGATAAACATAGAAATATTTAACTTATGCATATGTACAGGGTAAATATATACATATGTTTTTCCTTACTCTGTCCACTAAAAGGGCAGAGAAGTAACAAAACCCAGTAGTTAAGAGCAAACCGAGTAACCACATATTGGTTACTAATACCATTCTCCAATTTAAAGAACCAGGGATTCTTGGATAGATGGTTGATTCTGGGTCTGGAGCAGGACATGTACAAGATGGCCATGGAGCAACTTGTCATGTCTAAAAGTAAGGAAGTTTGGGGCACCTGGCTGGCTCAGTCGGAGCAGCATGTGACTCTTGTTCTGGGGTCATGAATCGGAGTCCAACACTAGTTGTAGATATTACTAAAAAAAGTAGACTAAAAAAAATAAAAGTAAGGAAGTTATAAATACACACACACACACAGTGATGGGGCTATATCAAAGGGACAAAGAACCAAAGTCCCCAATGGCCAAAGGTGAAACAATATGGGCAACAAAACAAAATAGTGATAAAAGAAATAAAAGCATATCAAAATAAATGGAGAAACATACTGTTTTTTAATTAGAAGGCTCAAATAACACACATGCTAATTCCTCCCAAACTGATATATGCAGATTTAATACAATGCCTAGGAAAACCCGAACCTTTTGTAGTTATAGACAAAATTACTGAAAACATTTAATGGAAACCAAAGGAATTTTATCTGTTAAAACAATTCTGGAATAAAATTAAATGAGAGAAATCAATCTACCCAGTTTCAACTTTTATTATATAGCTACAGTAGTCACAATTATGTGTTACTGGTGAAATGATAAGCACAGATCAGTGAAACATGAGAGAATCTTGAAATAGATCCAGATAAATATGTCCAACTGAATTTTGATGAAGGTAATAAAGGAATTAAGTGGAGGAATAAGCTTCTTAATAAACAGCGCTGGAGAAATTGGACATTCATAGGAAAATAAAATAAATCTCAACCTTATATAAAATGTATCTCAATTACAGATAATACATTTAAATGTAAGCATTTAAGTGTATGATCATGCACTTAAATTTTATCTCAGATATGAATCATACACTTAAATGTGACATGTAAAACTAGAAAACTTATAGAAGAAAGCTACAGGAAAAATATTCATGATCTAGATCTAGACAAAAAAACATAAATTGATGCCAAAAGCATAACCATAAAAGGGAAAATTGATAAACAAGGTATCATTAACATTAAATACTTTTACTCTGAGAAAGGTGCTGTTTAGAGATGAAAAAACAAGCTATGGACTGGTAGAAAATATTCCAAGTCATATCTCTGACTCAGGACTACTATCAAGAATATATAAAGAACTTTGAGGGGTGCCTGGGTGGCTCAATTGATTGAACATCTGACCCGTGAGTTTGGCTCAGGTCATGATCCCTTGATTTTGGCTCAGGTCATAATCTCCCAGTTCATGGGATCAAGTCCCATGTTGAGCTCTGTGCTGAGAGCAGGGAGACTGCTTGGAATCTTCTTGCTTCCTCTCTCTCTCTCTCTCTCTCTCTCTCAAAATAAATAAATAAGCATTAAAAAAAAGAACTCTGAAAACTTTACAGTAAAAAAAACAGATAATCCAGTTAGAAACTGGGCGACAGAAATGACAGAACATTTCACTTAAAAGGATATACAGATGGCAAAAAAAACTCGTAAAAAGTCATTCAACATTATTATTCATTAGGCAAATGCAAATTTAAAACAATTATGCCTCATTCTGTGCCTACTGGAATTTCTGAAGTAAAGTATAATGACAATAAGAAATGCTTGTAAGGATTTAGAGAAACTATTATTCATATATGGACAGGAGAAATGTAAAATGGTCTGCTACCCTGAACACAGATTGTCAGTATCTTAATAAGCCACATTTGTAACTACTACATGACCTTGCGATTGCTCTCTTGGTCTTTCATCCCAGATAAACGAGAAGTTGTGTTCACACAACAACTTATACAGAAACTTGTTCATGACAGCTTGGTTCATGGTAGTGCCAGAACCGAAAGTGACAAGGTTCTTTCAATGAGTGAATAATTAGACAAACAGTGGTACATCCATATGATGGACTCACACTCAGCAATAATAATAAAAAATTTGTTGGTACATACAACTAGTTAGATGAATCTCCAGAGAATTATGCTGAGTGAAAAATAGGCAATTTTTTAAAAAGTTAAATACTGCATGTTTCCTGTTATATAGCATTCTTGACATAAAATTATAGACATAGAGAATAACTGATGGCCAAATATCAAAGAAGGATTGTAAGCACACAGGAATTGGTTGTGGCTATAAAAGGGCTGTATGAGGAAAAATTCAGATAATAGACAAGTTCCATGTCTTGCCTTTATCAATGTCGGTATTGTCATGCTCTGGGTTTCAAGATGTTACCACTGAGGGAAACTGGGAAAAAAGATACATGGGATTTCTATTCCTATTGCATATTCCTATCCACATTCCTCTAGCATGTGGATCCATCATTATCTCAAAATAAAAATTTAATTGAAAATACGATGTAATATACAAGACAGATTGGTAAAATTTAACTACCCTAAGTAACAAATACTATGATGATTGAATTACTAAGGAATAATGGTGGTGGAACACATTGTCAATATTACATACTTTAATAAAAGATTAATAATTTAAGCAACAGAATGGAAAATAAACTAAATGGAAGAGGGAGCAAGGATAAAAGCAAACATGTTATTTCCTTTAGCAATATTCAATAAATTTTGTGATAAGAGTAGTTAAAACCCTATTAAGAAAATCATTAAAACACTCAGTTTTGTTAATATTAAGAGTATTTTAGAAATTGTATCACTTGACATAGAAAACACTAATTAACATTGATATTTGTCATTCTAATCTTCTTCAGGTTCACCTAAGGTGTTTTTTGTTAGTTAAAATAAAAATAAATAATACATTTTATTAAATAATATTATAGTATTATTATTACCATTTAAAAATCTACATGTAAATTTTAGAATGATGTTAATAACATATAAAAACAGGTTATTTATAGATGGTTTAATTTTGAATTTTAAGCATTTATTCATTCATCTGTTTCCCTTTATAATTTTATGCAAGTTTGATTGGAAATTTAAACACTTAGTGTTTTCTTTAGAACTATGTTCAAACACGATATTCTTCTTTTTATTATTGATATCCTAAGATGAATTGAAGTTCAAAGATGATTTTAGTATGGGAATTTTGTGTATCTTTCTCCCTCCCTTCCATCATGAATAGGTTCTATTAATAATCAACATCAAACGATGCCAAATATTCACACATATTTCTGATATTTTTCTGGTGCAGTATTTTTATTCTCTGAAAAACCTATCAAGCATTTTATTCTGTTTTACTGAGATAAATTTACTCATCTACCCCAAAAAATAAACATATAGCTTCAATTCCATTACAGATTAGATTCCTGGGTGGCTCAGTCAGTTAAGCATCTGACTTCAGCTCAGGTCATGATCTCATGGTTCGCGGGTTCAAGTCCCGCGCCAGGCTCTGTGCTGACAGCTAGCTCAGAGCCTGGAGCCTGTCTTCGGATTCTGTATCTCTGTCTCTCTCTCTGACCCTCCCCTGCTCTCTCTGTCTCTCAAAAAAGATAAATAAATAACTAAATAAACAAAAAACATTTAAAAACAAACATTAGATTCATACTTTAAAATTGTTTTTATAGTAAATGTTCTTAAATTCTCTATTAACTTTCAGCAAGCTTCACTGAGATAGACCCCTATGAGGAATAAAATGTTACATAGTGAAATTTTTTTAAGTTTTTAATTCCAGTTACTTAACTTACACTATTATATTACTTTTATTTCTATACATCAATAATGAAGCATCATAAAGAGATATTAAAAAGAAAACAATCCCACTTATAATTCCACCCCAAATAATAAGATATTTAGGAATAATCCTAAACAAAGAAGAGAAAGATCTATACTCAGTAAACTCTAAAAACTGATGAATGAAATTCAAGACATCACAAAGAAATGGAAAAACATTCCACGCTTTTGGATAAGAACAAATATTGTTACAATGTCCATAGTGACCAAAGCAATTCACACATTGAATGCAGTCCCCATCAAAATACCAACAGCACTGTTCAGGTAACTAGAACAGTCCTAAAATGTATTTGGAACCACAAAAGACCCCAGATAATCAAAACAATCTTGAAAAAGAAAAGCAAAGCTGGAAGCATCACAATTCCAGACTTCAAGTTATAAAACAATGGTGTAGTAAGCAAAACGGTATGGTACTGGCACAAAAATAGATACATAGATTAATAGAACAGAATAGAAAATCCAGAAGGAAGCCCACAATCATATGGTAAATTAATCCATATATAGATTATATGGAAAGAATATTTAATAGGAAAAAAGACAATCTCTTCACCATATGGTGTTGGGAAAACTGGACAGTAACATACCGAAGAATGAAACTGGACCACTTACTTACACCATACCCCAAACTAAATTCAAAATAGATGAAAGAACTAAATGTGATAACTGAAACCATAAAACTTCTGGAAGAAAACAAAGGCAGAAACTTCTTTGATATAAGCCATAGCAACTTTTTTCTAGATATATTTTCTGAAGCAAGGGAAATAAAAGCGAAAATAATGAAAAATATTTGGCTTAAAAAAACAAAATATCTTTAAGGAATTTTTAAAGTATTTTCTAAGTAAGATAAATATTACTCAATGGATCATGTTGCATTTTTACCAGAAAATGATTTTTTGGATTTTTTTTTTCATTTAAGAGAGTATGTATTTTTCTAAAATAAAATTAATGAGAGATAGAGGATATTTGGTCATGTTTTTCTATTCATTTTAGGTAAAGCTATTGGCTTTATCTACTCCTTAAGTATCTCACTTATTTTTTATACATTTGTGTTATAAGCCCAAGGTTTTTGCCATTTCCTTTAATAGCCAAAAATTCATTTTATTTAATAGCTTAAATGCTGTTTATGTAACAATCCTAGTTAGCACAGTTATTACTGTTTATATTTACTTAACATTGTTAGCAATTCTTTGTTTATGGTCTGCTGTTAGCTCTTAGTATCAAATAATTTAAAAAGAGTTGTTATGAAGATCTATTACTTTTTAAATAAACTATTATATTTTCCTGATGTGAGATATTTATTCATTCATTCATTCATTCATTCATTTATTGATATGTCTAGAAAATTTTAAAGTTTAATTAGCATTCTAAATGTCATGCAGATTACAATAGAGCACAGTGGAGAAAGCAGTAGAATAAGTGGATTGTAATATCAATTTATATAATAACCTTGTTTCTTTGATTAGTTTGACTCTTAGTGTTTTAATTGCCTCATTTCTAGCATGGAGGTAATAAAACTCTCTTGCAGTGATATATGATTTCAGAACTAAAGGAGATGTTTGAAAAAAAGCATTTTAGATCTATATATGTAATATTGAGAAATTATTACTTCCCATGATGATAAGTATCTGCTATGAGCAATTGGATTATTTTACAAATTGAAAATAATATGACTCCACCATTTTTCTTACTTTTAGGGGCAGTTTTCCTATCAAACACAAGATCAGACATTTAAATAGATCAATTTGATATTGATTAACTTTTCATGAATAAACTCAGTATTCTAGAGCCAGGAATGTAATCTTCTAATAAATCATTATTTTCTTCTGGTATTTCTTCTTTTATTTCTTAATCTACTTAAAATTTCAACAAACTATAAAAACTTGCAGGTGTATCAAGAAAGATGCCATTTTATCATTTTTAGGAACTAAATTGTTATAACAATTAAGAACCAAAGAAGAATGATCTTCAAATCAAACTCATTCTTAAATACAACATCTTTTAGAATTTACATATTTTTTAATGTTTATTTATTTTTGAGAGAGAGAGAGAGATAGACTGTAAGTGGGAAGGGGCAGAGAAAGAGGGAGGCACAGAATCTGAAGCAGACTCCAGGCTCTGAGCTGTCAGCACAGAGCTCGATGTGGGGCTCAAACCCATGAACTATGAGATCATGACCTGAGCAGAAGTCGGACACTTAACTGACTGAGCCACCCAGGAGCCCCAGAACCTACATTTTAAAAATGATAAGCACACACAAGATTTCCTTTAAAAAAGAATCCGTTTTTGGGTATGAAGTCTCAATGCTGTGATGATGTTAATAATCTCTAATTTATCTAATTATTATCAACTCTCTTTGAAAATGGTTCTTATATTTCATATGGAAAAATAAAGAGATGAGAAAAAAACAAACAAAAAAATCTGAAGAGGAAGATACTACCAGTCATAAAATAAAGTATAAATTTACATCACTGTGAAGAGTATGGTACAGGAAGAGAAATAATCAGAAAATTCCATTAGTAATTTTTTAAAAAGAAGATCTCCAAATTTACAGGGAAATTTAGTGTCTAATAAAGATGGCATTTAAATCAGTGGAAAATCTTTGGATTATTCACTATAGGACTGGAAAAACTGGAGAGCCAGACACAATATAAACTCCCTTATAATAATATTTGAAATGGAGCACAGAGTTGTTTGAAATTTTCTTCTTCATTTCATTCCATTTACTGCAAACATCCACATTTCTGAAACTCAGTTTTACTAAAACAGATTTTATTATCTGAGGATTTTACTCAATACCAGTGAACTAAGGAGTGTGTAACATTTTTTTCCAACATTCTTATCACTATAGAGAATCTAATGAAATTTCATTTGGTTATGATTTTGTAGGAAAACACAGCCCTAATAAATTATCTGTCTAGTCTGTGATTTATTCTTGATGATACACTTACTTATTCTTTTTTATTTGAGTATAGTTGACATACAATTTTGCATTGGTTTCAGGTATACCATAGTGATTCAACAAGCCTATACTTTATGTGTGCTCATCACAAGTGTACCTACCATCTGTCACCAGAAACACCATTACAGTCATTGACTATATTCCTTATGCTTTTTATTCCCATGACTTACTCACTCCATAATTGGAAACTTGTATCTCCACCTCTCTTCCACACATTTTGCCTAGTCCGCTATCCCTTACCTCTGGCAAACACCAGTTCTCTGAACTCATATGTCTGATTCTGTTTTTTGTTCACTCATTTGTTTTTGATTTTTACATGTATATAGTAAAATCATATAGTATTTGTTTTTCTCTGACTTACTTCACCTTAGCATGATACTTCTACGTTCATCCATGTTGTTGGAAATGGCAAGATGTGATCATTTTTTATGGCTGCTTTAATAAATATTAACTCCTAGAAATGGGTAGCTGATGTATATAAAAGTTTAGAGGTTAAAAAATATAATGATCCACAAACTTATGGAAAAAACTTCTCAACTTTATTCATATTTAAAGTGATCTGGGGCTACTGGGTGGCTCAGTCAGTTAAACATCCGACTTCGGCTCAGGTCATGATCTCACAGTTGGTGGGTTCGAGCCCCACGTCGAGCTCTGTGCTGACAGCTAGCTCGGGCCTGGACCCTGCTTCAGGTTCTGTGTCTTCCTCTCTCTCTGACCCTCCCCTGCTCACACTGTGTCTCACAGAAATAAGTTTAAAAATCATTACAAAAAAAAAAGTGATGTAATTTTAAACAATTAGAGAAAGCTTATTTGCCTATTAGATTGGTAAATGTTAAGTAATACCAAATATTGCTGAGGATTTTTAGTTGATCTTAAATTGCTACAACCTTTTTGAAAGTAATGCATTGGTAACTATCAAAACAAAAAAGAGATACACAATCTCATTAGTAGGTTAGGTATTTTCCCTTAGAAGAATATTGCACTAAGTTCCCAGTACCTGCCTGTTTTTCGGTCTATCAGCAGGCCTACGTGGGCTTGGGTCAAATTTCCTGTTTGTATGTGGTCATCAGCTAGGGCTAGAGACAAAAGGCACGTGGGATCTCTGAAATGGGCTTGACATTCACCATGCATCTAGCTACTTGCCTGTCCAAGTTGGCAAGACCAAACTCTCCTGGGGTGATGTCTATTTGGCTTCAGATTTCACCTGTGTACTTCAATCTAGCTTTGCCAAAGAACCCTGAATTTGTGGAGTTTGGGACACTTCCTGTCATTAATGCATCTTTTTATTTCATCTTAATTTTCCTCTGTGTTTCTTTTTATCATCAGTTAAAACACGTTGAAGAGAAAAATGATTAACATCCTTAATACTTCCAATTAAATCCATTTCTATACACTATCTATAGATGCATTCCAATAAATACCTGAATATATACATGCAGAATCTTCCTTCCAGCACCATTATAATAGCAAGGGGAGGCGGAATGAAGTATCCAGTAACTGGTTAAATAAATTATGATATAACCTTAAAAAGTGATACTATGTAATTATTTTAGAAGCATAATATAAATTTCTATCTACTGATATGAAAAATATTCATTACATAATGTGAATAAAAACAGCAAGGTGGACTACAAAAGTTTATCATGATTCTTTATATAATACACACACACACACACACACACACACCCATCCACACGCACGCACGCGCGCACACACACTCTCTAATCTTGCATGTTTGCTTCAGGGGTCACAATTCCACAGCTATCTCTCAAAGACCAGGCAAGTATTATCAATATCTATTGTAGCTAAGTAAAAGAACAAAAAGTAATGGTAAGATGTAGGATGAATTTCACACTTAAATGCATTCAAATTTAGTTTTAAAATTTTAAACTACCATATTGTCCATTCAAAACCAAGACTGATTTTTGCCTCAAACTGCTAGTGAGTGAATCCTGATACAGGCATTCATATTCAATGAATACTTCTAGAAGCCTGCATGAAAAATTCTTAACAGAAATCAATATTTTGATGGTAAAAGGTGACCTTAATTTTAGACTTTCTACTCTTCTGTGCAGATTTTACATTTTTTACTGTCAGCATGTTTATCTCTAAGCTTAAAAAAGCTTACATAAATAAAAATCCATGCTAAACCAATGAAGTTTCTTTATTAATATTTAAAATATATATACACAGTTGACTAAGCTTTACTGTCATTTTTTTTATTTTATTTTTTATTTATTTCTAGGAGAGAGAGAGCGTGAGCAGGGGAGGGTCAGAGAGAGAGGGAGACACAGACTCTGAAATAGGCTCCAGGCTCTGAGCTGGCAGTCAGCACAGAGCCCGACGCGCGGCTCGAACCCACGAACCGCGAGATCATGACCCAAGCGAAAGTCGGACGCTTAACTGACTAAACCACCCAGGCGCCCCAGCTTTACTGTCATATTTATAATGCTTTATATTACATATAAAATCTTTATATTATATGACTATACATATCCTCTTCATATGATGTTACTGCACCTGGAATTTTCTTCCCCTCTGCACACCTTGATAGCTGGCACACATAATATTCATTCTTCTCAAACTTAGCCATGACAAGTGTGCTCATGATAAGTAGCTTGTTATTCCAACTTTCCTCACTCCCAATAGTGGTAAATCACTCCTTCTCCTATACACTTCTCTATGTTACATACTTTTATAAAGTGCACATCACATTGAGTTATTATTCATTAGAATGTGTGTTCTCTCTCTCTTGTAGTCTGAAATTTCCTTGAGAGTAGAAACAATTCCTGATTATCCTTACTATTATCAGTGCCATGCAGAATGTCCAAAACAGAAGTGGTTCACTAATCTGAGAGAAGATATTTCCTTTTGTAGTCTGTAAATCACCCCTGGGGTCTAGAATAAAAGTAGTAACTTCTCTTTAGTGAAGGCCTGCTATGCTATTTCTTAAGCACTAGATATATTTCATTTTATTTAAGAGTCACTATAGATAATTATTAAGCTAATTTTTCAGAAGGAACTTGAGGTTCTGAGTAATTAATTTTCTTGGCCAGACTCAAAGATCTAGAACCTGTTTATGACATCATGGGTATGAATTTGACTTCAGCATAAAGGGAATCATAAAATTCCTTTAAGATAAAAGAAAGCATAAACTGAGACTAATGTTTTAAATTCTATTTTGCCTCAATAGTAGGGCAATGATTATTTGGAAATAACAAAATTTAAAAACAAAAGTTAAAATAAGTTTAGATATATAAAAAAATTAGTAACAAAAATCCATTGAGTATAAATGACTTTGTAAAGTTATGTATAAGTTATTTCACTATCATAATATATACTGTAATATACAGTGTTAATTATTGGAACACGTATAATAGAAAATATAATTTTCCCAAGAAGATGTTACAGAAGAGTAAGAAAATCAGATAACTTCGATTTTTTTAACTATAAGAGGATGTAAATCTATAAGGGCTAAAGATATTATAAAATATACTTATCAGGAAGGGGCATTACAGGAGACCCCTAAATAGAAAGCACAACATATATAGCTTATAAGTATAACTGCAATAAAATATTTAGGAGAATTATAAGAAAATAAAATGTCCTAAATGAAGAAGAATCGGCAAGTAGGTCACAATATAATTTTAGGAAAAAGAGGGAAAGAATTGAACATTGTTTTTATTAGAACACTTTTAGTAATGGAAACATATATTTTAAATAGAATGAAAATTTCCAAATTAAACTAAAAAAAGCATGACACAAAACACTGTGGTCATAAAACTGTCTTTAAAAAGTAGAGAAGAAATGTAAGAATTGCTTTCAGTCTCCCCCACCCGTATTACTATATATAAAAATCCTGTCAAATATAATTCCTTTGAGCCCTCAAAAAGTATGATATGTTATCTAGAATAGAAATTTATATTTTTGAGCTTGGATCATGAAATTCTCCTCCTGACTTTAAAGACGGGATACAACTTTATCATCTCCTCTGCCTATAACGATCCCAATTGTGACGTAGAGGTGTAGGGAAAAATCTCATTGCCATTAAGGGCTAATTGATAATATAAAGACACGTAAAAAATTTTCAGAAGATCACTAAGACTTCTGTTTCTCAGTATACTTATATAAGAAGAGAGCACCCCCTGAAAAAGTCACCACTCTATACTAAATGACCTGCTTGGGGCCTTAAGGCTCTTGGTCTCCAAGCTGTTTAGTGGCCTGTGTCAAAAAAATTACTTGTTTCAGTCCAATTTCTCTCAATTCAATAACCCCTAAGCCTCTCAAAACAAAGCAAAGTTAAAATGATTTTCAATTGCTTTGGACTGGGATGTGTCAGGCAGTCACCAACATTTCATGGACATCAATAGAACAAAGCACTCACCCTGAAACCTTTCTTCTTTTCTCATTAATCAAAATTCCAATGAGCTGATTTCTTTTTTAGTCTAGTCTAGAAGAGATTTATGAGAAATGGGATTTTTCTGACTCATGACTTTGAGCTAAGTATGCTGGATATATATTCCTGGGAGAAACAACATAGCTAATCATCCCACTTAACTCTAAATAACATATTCTTGATTATGTAGTGTATTCCAAAAGTCCAGTAATCAGGAAACCTAACCGAACTGAGAGCATGGCTTTCTGTTCTGGACTCTATTTTTCAGTGAATGACTTTTCTCAATGTGGTTTATTTAGTCACACATTCTAATATCAGTTCATTGTGTCAGAAAGGTAAAATCACAAGAATTAACGATAGAGGATTTCACTTACTCAGGCGCCTGTCGTCACCTGTCAACTTTCTACCCATTCATCACCTAGCCTGTCACATTTGACATAAGCTTCTGAAGGGCTGGGCGAAGGGGAGGCAGGAGAGGCTGGATAAATGTCTTCATGATCATCTTTAGCAATGTCAGTAGCTCAGCACTCTCAGTATTTTAGACTTGCCTGTGACAGCTTTTCCACTAGAGCTGAAGCTGCATTCCAAATTGATATTCGTGGCGGCGTGGATTCTGGGCTAGAGCAGTGCCTAAGGCAAGCCAAATTTTGCAGTTTGATACCAGTAAACAATATGATCTCTCTTTGTTTTTATGTGGATGAGCTGGAGTGGAATGAGGGAAGGATAACTTCAAATGACAGTTGCCACAGGTGATTAATTTTTTTGCCTTTTACAGATTTACTCTGCCTACTCTAATTTAAACTGGTGTTCATAATGATCCTTTCATTTTGCATAAAAGCTAAAGAGATGCTTTCACTCATGCAACACATACGCAGGCAGGAGGCTATCCACAAAGATGATGTTACTGACTCGCTTCAAAAAATGTGCTGTGAGGTATTTCCTCTTTACTAATACCCACCTATCAGGGCATTTATGCGCAGAGACGCAATTGTGATACAGCTGATTGGAGAAAGTTCTGGAAAAAGTGATGCTAGTCGGGCCAGGGGTGGAGAGAGGCAACATAGAGGTATTTTTTTTTTTAATGTTTTATTTATTTCTAGGAGAGGGAGAGAGAGAGAGAGAGACGGCGTGAGCAGGGGAGGGTCAGAGAGAGAGGGAGTCACAGACTGAAACAGGCTCCAGGCTCTGAGCTGGCAGTCAGCACAGAGCCCAATGCGGGGCTCGAACCCACGAACCTCGAGATCATGACCCAAGCGAAAGTTGGACGCTTAACCGACTAAGCCACCCAGGCGTCCCGGCAACACAGAGGTATTAAGGAAACAGCCCAGACATAGTTACACAGAGAAGAAAGCATGTTCCAGCTCTTTGTTTCTAATTGTCATGGAAAAGTAACTTAGTCCCACTGGGGCTCAATGAACTAAGGGGAATATGAAATGAACAAAGAACACTGCAAAGGGCTATCATGAGGATGTTATACTGCATATGAAAGTTATACTGCATTTTAAAAGTTACAAAGCATTTTTCAAGTCTTAGCTAAATATTATTAATAATTATCTCCTATCATGGGGAAACCAACTGACTGATAATTGGGCTTTTACAACTGGGCCTTGGGAATCAGATCGAGTACAAAATCTCATGTTTTATTAACTTTGCTCTGTTTTTATGGTCTATTATTAGTCATCTTTTAGGTTTCCATTTTGAGATATATATAAACATGAAAGCAGTAGCGTTGGTATATATCAAAATATTTAAGTAATGCATATTTAGAGAAGTTGGCAGCAAAGAAATGAACAATATTAAATAGTAATTTTAGCTACCCATGGGAAAATTACAATACAGAAATAAAGCAGTGCAATACTAAATAAAACCTTTCAGGTATAAAGATCATCTAAACCACAGTTCTTTTTTATAGGTCACAGATTAACAAGTTGTTTTTGAAAATAAACAAAAAACTCATATTTTCATTTTATTGCACAAACATCCTTAGAATTTGTGATTCCCATGGAAAATATCAGAATTTTTCACTTTCTCTTTGCTCAGTCAATAGTCAGGGGCTGTACTATGATTACCTGACATACATTCAAACAAATGTGAGCTCCCACATTGATCTATCACTCTCTGGGGAATGTAGTTCTCAGAAGCTCTTGTTTCCAAATAACAAGGTGAGAGTGAGCCAATACAAACTTCCTTTGAAAGAAAATGTCAGATTTGGAATAGGAAAACAAAAGAAATATCACAGCCTTCTTTAAAAGATACATAGGCTGCAATTGCTAAAGTATGTCTTCTAGACACAGATCCTTGGGAAATCTGATGAGTACACATACCCAAATTCTTTATGGCTGCTAACTGCCCAATCAGTCCTCATAGAAGATGAACAAATGTACCAATAACTCTAAATTGTATCCAAAAAGATATTTATAATTTGAAATCCAAAGTTGAGCAATGACTTCTTTGTTCTAACTAGATGGTACCTGTCTGTCCTCTGAATCAATACATGGCATATATTCAATAGGTGGAAACCTACGAGGTAAAGAAATCTACAGGAAATAAAACATTCAATTGACATTTTTTTCTCCAAAACATTATCCTTTTATATATTTCATATTTGACCTCATGAACAACCTTCCACCAGACTCTCTGTGGTCTGACCATCATAACACAGAGTAATCAGATTTGGACTTCCAAGGCCCACCTTTTCTTGAAATCTTTAATGGCTTCCTATTGCCACCACTGACACACATACACGCGCACACACACACACACACACACACACACCAATCTTCACCATGCACTTTGTAAATGGCAGCGATGTTTTCATCCTTACTTCTCATTAATGCCCCATATATAGTCTACATTGCAGCCAAACAGAACTACCTATTTTCTTCCTAACATTTCTTGTCTTTTTTTTTTTTTTTTTTTTTTTTTTTTTTTGTTTCTCTACACACATTTCTTTCTATACCTCAGATGTCCACACTCATCTTCCATTTCTACCTGGTTGAAATTTTAGGCATCCTTCAAGTCCTGTGTCAAAAACCACACATTCAGTTTCTGGCTCAATGTCATATCTCAGGATCCCAAAATATCCTTAAAATACTTAGACTCAAAAACATATGTAACCTTTACCTGCCTCTCAATAGTAGAAGTCAGACTACAACCAGAATCTAAGAAGGGTTTTCATTATTTATAAGATCTGTAAGCCTAAAGTGCTATTCCATGTTGGTAGCTAGTGCTGGTTTGATTAGTCATTTGAGGAACACCATATTCCAGAGTGGATGGAAAGTGAGTCTGTCCCAACCCCTTTGTTCATCCTCTGAAGACCTAGGCTCTTCAGTTAATGTCTCACTACTGCATTTATTACTTTAAATGAACCAAATCTATTAATTTTTAAATGGCTAGATATTCTCATTACATTTCATTTTCATATAAAGATTACCATTCCCATAAAATTTGAGTGTCACACGGGGCTCCTGGGTGGCTTAGTCGGTTAAGCGTCCGACTTTTGCTTGGGTCATGATCTCGCATTCGTGGGTTCGAGCCCCGTGTCGGGCTCTGTGCTGACTGCCAGCTCAGAGCCTGGAGCCTGTTTCAGAGTCTGTGATTCTCTCTCTCTCTGAACCCTCCCTGCTCACGCTGTCTCTCTCTCTCTCCTAGAAATAAATAAAAACATTAAAAAAAAAATTTGAGTGTCACAAAGTAGAAGGGGTAGGTGATGGAGCAGTTTGTGCAGCTTGGGAGAGGGGTTAAAGGCACCAGAATCTGGAATAATTTACCTTATATGAGCCATGTTGTATAATCCCTCAGTCAGAGTATCATACAAAGAGGCAATCAGTAATAAGAAATATATATACATACTTCAATCTAGCACAAATGCACTAAATGAGTGTTCATTGGAAACAATGTAAATTGGACCAGGAACTTTATATTAACCTGCCTCTATCAGCTGTAGCTTTGAGAAAAGGAGTATATCCAACACCCAAATCTGTTTCTTTTAGCTGAATGATAAAAATAGTTAAGCTTTGTTTTTGAGAATCAAGGACATTGTGTGAAATGGATTACGTGCAACTATTTTTTTGCTTACTCTGTAGATTTATAATATACACTATGTTACAAAATTTATTCATGTGCTTGATATTGTGAGACTTACTACATTCCTGCTGAAATTATCTGACAACCATCCTCAAGTGGGTTAAATAATGAATAAGGGGCTGAGGATATACCAAATAATCTAAGTTTCAGTCTCCATCAATTCTTAATGAAGATTTTCTGCTCTTAGGATAGATAAAAGAGAAAATACCTTGCATGGGACCTAGGAAAAATACGGAATAGTCTGTGAAATAATGTTGTAACAACTTTGGATGTGTCTAGTAAGTCTGAGCTGTAGGTAAATATCTGAGAAATAAGAAAAAAAACAGTTATTATCGATGACTAATTGGATGGGTTTCTTATTCCTCTGGAATAAGATGTTCTGAAGTAAATTGAAGAATAGAGTCCAATGGCATTATAAGAAAACTAGTAGATTATCTAGTAAAAAGAGCAAATAAAATATATTAGTATAATAGTTAATGGGTCCCATGAAAATATAAATGAGCTATAAAATGTAAATCACAGAAGCTTTTTATTTTTATATTATTTTATTTATTTTTAAATGTTTGTTTATTTTGAGAAAGAGAGACACAAAGTGTGAGCAGGAGAGGGTCAGAAAGAGAGGGAGACACAGAATCTGAAGCAGGCTCCAGGCTCTGAGCTAGCCGTCAGCACAGAGCCCGACAAGGGGCTCGAACCCACGAACTGTGAGATCATGACCTGAGCCAAAGTCGGATGCTCAACCGACTGAGCCACCCAAGTACCCTGTCACAAAAGCTTTTTAAAAGGACATGGAAAAAGCGCAAAACCATGGCAAGAAAAATAATAACTACTGGGACTTTTTAAAAAAATTCATTGATAAAATTATGTACTAAAATGTATTAAAATTTAAAAAACATTGGATCTAGGGAACAGTTTTGTCATGGATACAAAACTAGCTTAGAGACAAGAGAAAAGGTTGGGAATAAGTAGGCACTTTTCTAAATAAAGAAGTGTAAACAGCAATGGTCCTTAGGGAGCCGTGCCAACATATGACTTATTTAGCATTTTTATAAATGATTTAGAGGAAAAGTGCATAAGAGAATCTCAAAGTTTGTGGAAGATTTCTCTGTGTAATGCAAAGTCTCGCTGGTGATAAGTGATCTCAGGAATATTTTGTACTTTGACTTATAAATGGCAAATTAATATTATATTGGGGCACTTTTCCTTAGAAAATAATCTAAATTATATGCAGAGGATGTTCAGCTTGAAAATACCATTTTTTTAGGTAGGCTATGGACCTTGAGGTTGTTACAAACCATATCCTTCAAAACAGCAAGAAAGAGGGAGTTTTGTGTTTAAATATATCATCATCATTAATCAAGCTATTTGGGAAATTACCAACAACACTCTTCTGCATTTACATTACATTGGAAGCGCACATACCTATGGAATCTCCAAATCTGTAAGCAACTAAGATTTCCTAAGAAATGAGGGGACTGAAAACTTCAAAGGAAAAATATTAATACTGTTAGCTAGGCTCTGCATCACATAACTTCCTTCCTGATCAATACCCACTTCATTGTTTATACTCCTCCTTCATCTTCAGTGTCTCACTTGCTTAGGACTCAAAATTTCCCATCAGTATCAGTATTTAAGCACTCTGAAAGCTGATGTTGCAAATCTAATGGATAACTTAGTAATTCAAGAAAGATTGAGCATATAAGTCTGTGTCTGTTATCTCCTGAAAGCTTTGGAATAATAGTTACAAAACAGACAAAATAAACACATTTTCTGTGTGTATTTGCAGAGGATAAGTGTGGATATAAGCAGAATAAAGATTCTGACAAATTACTGAAAGACAAAAGTCAATTGGAAGAGAAGTGGAAAAAATTAATAGGAAAAATGAGGCCCCAAAGCAATATATGGTCTAAAGAAGTATAAAGAATAATAAGATATTAATGTAGGTTGATATAAATTATCACTTGAAAGTGAGGGCCAGATGTCATCATATTTTTGAAAGCAAACAAACAGTACCTTGTAGGAGGATTCTGGTAAATCATGCCTAGTAATTGGATTCTCAAGAATTTAACAGTTAACAAATAAAAATATTAAAATATAAATACTTTTATAATAGGGTGAAAAAGATATATTTCTTAGGAAACGTGAATGTATTTTAATCGAAACCTAAAGGTCTAAACAAATTATTTGGAAACATGAGTAACCTTCCTTAAACAACAAAAAATGAAAATGATCAAGAATGTTTGCTTTTTTTTTGGTTTTGTTTTAGAAATCGTACTAGTTTGAGGAGGCATAGTATGGAAATAAAATTGTGAATGTCAATGGGGGCTATGGAGATTATTTAATTTCAAATATCTGAATCTCTCAGTAGCATGTGCGTTTGTATCTCAGTTTATCATTCTATCTTGAAAACACTCTACTTCCATTCTGAGACACATAACTGTCTTGGTTATTCTTACCCAACTCTCTGGACTGTGTATTTACATCTTTTTTGCTATCTTTCCCTTAAGTTGGATGCTTCAGAAAATTACTCGTTTCCATTCCTGGGATTCTATATGAAGCCACTTCCCTTTTCCATCTATACTCTCTCCTTGTGGTACTGTCCACTCCCATAACTTCAAACACCATGACTATGCAAATGACTCACACATTTTCTTCACAGATGTCTCTTCTAAGCTCTGAAATGCACATCTGTCTATCTGAGATTATCATTTGGGTGTCTGATAAATATCACAAATATGGCACGTGTGAAACGAAACTCTCAGCATCATCCCCCAAGCGCATTTCTCTCCCACTCTTCCTCACATGAACAGTGGACTCTGCAATACATCCAGTGTTTAAGGCTGAAATCTGGGAAGTGTTCTAGAAACCACCCTCTCATAACCCACCATAATCCATCCCCACTTAAGTGAATTTCTATTAAAATGTCCCCTTCTTTTCTCTTATTACAAGTTACTTGAACTATTTTAAAAACCTTCTAATTGATGTCAGGTTCTATTCCTGTCTCTCTCCAATACTCTACTAAAACAGCAGTAAAAATAACATTTAAAAAACATAATTGTGGCACCTAGTCAGCTCAGTCAATAGAGCATATGACTCTTGATCTTGGGGTGGTGAGATCAAGTCCCATACTGGGCATAGATATTACTTTATTTAAAAGAATTGTTTTTACATTTATTTATTTTTGAGAGATAGAGTGACACAGAGCATGAGTGGGTAGAGGCAGAGAGAGAAGGAGACACAGAATCTAAAGCAGGCCCCACACTCTGAGCAAGCATTCAGCACAGAGCCTGATGTGGGGCTCAAACCCACGAACAGTTAGATAGTGACCTGAGCCAAAGTGGGACATTTAACTGACTGAGCCACCCAGTTGCCCCGAGATTACTTTTTAAAAAGAGAGAAAGGGAAAGGACAAAAGACATAATCAAGGAATGTAATGGTACTTTTTTAAAATGCAGTGTCCTTAAAGTAAATTAATATACTAAGCATAACCTGTAAAGTCCAGATTGATCTGACCTATTGTTGCAGACATTTTTCTGTTCATTTGCTCTTTCACTGCAAGAATATTGAGTTCTTTCAGTGTCTTCATAGCACTAAGGTTCAAGGCCTAATACTTATCTCCACTTGTTCCATTCTATCCAATGCTCCTCCTACTATCAACACCCAAATCACTGCTTCTCAACATCTGCTCACCTTTCTTGTCTTATATTCAATTTTCTTTACTTAGAGATAATTTCGATTGAAATTATCTTATTGATTTTCACATCTCTATTTTCACTTTGGTAGCATTTTTACTTGTCCTTCATATCACTTGTCACAATTATATAGCTACTTATTTTATTATTTGTATGAGGTCTGACTTAGAGCCCCACCCCCATCAAAATGAAGATCAGTCTTCTATGAAATAACAATTCTATTTATTATTATTATTGCTGATCCCACATTATCTATTATAGCATCTAATTGGTGCTTAAGGTATTTTGATTGTATATATTAATAAATTCTAAACAATGTGTAGCCTTCTTAAAATGACTATGGGCCAAATACAAAAGTTAGCAGTGCAAAGGGAGTCATTTCCTTGATAAATTTATGCTAAATACATGCATTTACTGTTTCACACACATAAATCTAGGAAAAGTAAATTCAATCACTATGTCACACAAAAGGTAATAATAAAATGAAACATATTACTTCCAAGAGACTGTAAAGGCTAAAATACAGATAGATACAAGAGATCATCTATATACATGTATACATTGATGACAAGATACGGATTACTAAGGAAAACTAGAGTGTTTTGAGGATCACTTGGGATTTGATGGAAATATTTTAATCTCTAATATTGAACAAATTTTAATTACAAAATAATATACATTTACATTCAATTTTACCTAGAACTTTCAATTCTGTCTAATAAATTCGGTTTGGCTTGACCTTTACAATGTGATTTTTAAAGGCAGTTTATGATCTAGGCTATCATTTGATTGTAGCATATCAGTTTTATCTAACCTCTATTTTTGGTAATGATTTTGAAGGTACTGTGCAAATATGGGTCCCCACATCTTGAAATTGTCTGTCATAGCAACTGATAGGATCTGTCTTTCCAATTGATGAGATCTGTGAGGCAAGAATTATGTCTTTCTTGCTCATTGTTTTATTCCTAACATCTAGAATAGTTCCTTTAAACACAATAAATATTTCTCAATTTAATGACTATAATCAAGTAAGGAGATATAGTTCTAGTCTATTAGGAGACACATTTAAGATAGATATTGCAATAGGATAACTCAAAGTAGTGAAACATTTCAGGCATATGAAATACAAAAAAGCATGTAATTTATGCTGCATAAAAATCATTGCAGCATATTTTAGAAGCAGAGTAAGATCAGATAAAAATATTCTATAGAGTTTAACAAATGAAGAGGAGCAAGTAAAACACTTGATTCGCCTCCCCATTCACTTCTTAAAGACCAATTAAATTCTAGGTCAATTTCTATATTGTGATTTCAGTTTAGTTTACAAAATCAAAGAGATGTTACCATTTTAGACTATTGTTTAGATAGACCATTGAGATTCAAGAAAGTCTAATATAAAGTCAGAAAATTGGAACTCCTAAAATTTCCATATTCTAGTCCCAGAGTTAGGTCTAAGACCTAAACTTTCAGATCAATCTACAAACTTTTTTTTTTTTTGATCTTTAAAGATATACAAATTAGGAATGACTTAGGGTCATGATGAAACACCACATAAAAGTTAAAATAAACATTTCAGAGAAGCAACATAGATGTTTGCAAATGGAAGAAATCCAGAAACCAGGAGTCCAACGAGCCAGACCACAGATTTAGAGATGGAATCTGATTAGTTTCAATCAGAGGCTGTTTGTTCTTTTTCTTACTTTATACTTCTTTTTCTTAGGTGTGAGCTACATGATTCCTCAGGTTTTGACCACATCCAGAAGAAATTGAAAATGATGCAAGTAAATTTGTTTTCAATTTGGTAGAAGAAAAGCTCCCCGGAGATCACCATATTAAGGTTGAGGTTAGTCTCTGCAGAGTCAGCCAAACAAAAGAAAATAAAACCCGACACGAATGAATAGGTGGAGTACTGTGTTTACGGACAGTGAAAATACTCTGTGTGATACTATAGTTAGGGATACATATTACTACACATTTGTCCAAGCCTATAGAATGTGCATCACCACGAGTAAACCCTAAGGTAAACTGTAGACTTTGGGTACTTATGATGTGAAAATATAGGTTCATTAACTATAGCAATGTACACTCTGGCAGGAGATATTGTTAATGCAGAAGCCTGCACATTTGTGGGGCAAAGTATATGTGGGAAATCTCTGTATCTTCATTTCGGTTTTGCTGTGATCCTAAAACTACTCAAAATTATCCTTAACAAACTTCAGCACCCCAAATCTGTAATAATAATGTAATCAAAAACAAATTAACATTCAAAAGAAATCATTTGAAATTAACACACTGTGCATTGCATTATTTGGTTAAAGATCCATTTTGTTGTATTGCCTGTCACTAGACCTAATTACCAGCCTGTGCAAAATAACTTCATTGCCGAATCTGTCAAACTGAGCTCAGCATATAACAACACAAAGTCTATCACTACAGCTATTAAGTAAGACTATGAACATCAATCTCAGCAAAGAAATAAAGAAATACTATAGACTAATGATCCATCTTTACTGTAAAACTAGAAGAGTTATGATATAACTATATTTTGGCACTTGCCTAATATTCATTCTCTCCTTTCTGTATCTACAAAACTACATTTTTGTCCATATGCATATACACATGTATATATTCAGTTATATACATATATATTGCATATAGTCATCATATACATGTCTGACTCCCAACATCTACCATCCATTCATTTGGTCAATTCCAGTATCTGTGTACAGCCATTTCAAATTTGCTAACTCGTAGTCCCATGAGAAGTGACTTTACCAACTAGACTACTGTGCTATGTATAGTTCCATTTGTCATTAGAATTACAGTTTCCAGTTCTTTTTAAAGTTACTGAGGTCAGCACCCTTCTCCCCACCACCTTCAGTGTGGTTGGGTCATATGTTTCTAAAACAGTTGGATATTCTGCTACTGCCTAAAATTCATCCAGATATCCCCAACCCTCCTAGTAGATTTATTTTTCATTTACAAACTCTAAAGTTTACTCATGCTATAAGGTGATAGGATTTTGAGAAACAAATAGTGTCATGTATTTACTGTTACAGAATAGTTTCACCATCCCCCAAAATCCCTGTGCATCACCAAGCTAATGTTTCCTCTTTCCAAAATCAATAGCAACTTTTAATCTGTTCTCTATCTCTTAGAGTTCTGCGACTTTCAAAATCATGTAGATGGGATTACACAGGATATAGCCCTTCAGACTGGATTCTATAGTTAGACATATGCCTTTAAAATTCATTCATGTTACTGTGTAGGATAATAATTCTTTTTGATTGTTCAGCAGCATTCCGTAGTATTGATGTACCACAGTTCGTTCATTCAATCATCAATTAAAGAGCATCTCGGTTAATTCCAGTTTTGGATGATTATGAGTAAAGATGATGGAAACATTTGCATGCAAGTTTTTACATGAAAATATGTTTTTAAATCAGTTGGGCAAATACCTGCAAGATAACTGCTGTGCCATATTTTAATTTAGGCCTGGCTTTGTAGAGACTGAAAACAGTCTTTCAAAGTGGGTCTATGATTTGCCTCCCCAGCAGCACGGAATGAAAGTTCTGTAGCATCATATTTTTACCAGCACTGAGTATGATCAGTTGTTTGGATTTTAGACATTCAAATAGCTGTGTGGTATTATCTCTATATTGTTTTAATTTACATTTCCTTAACGTTAATGTAATGTTGAGCACCTTTCCATATACTTACCTTGCCATTTTTTCATCTACTAAATACTAAAAGAGGTATTTAGCAACGTAGTTCATTTTTAAATAAGGTTGTTTCATGATGTCGAGTGTTAAGAGTTCATTGATACAAGAGTCTTATCAGATAAGTTTTATTAAATGGTCTCTATATTTTTAAATATTCAAGCCTTTGGCTTGTTTACCTCTTCACTTAATAGTGTCTTTTCCAAAGCAGAAGTTTTGTTTGTTTGTTTATAAATTTTATTGAAGTTGATGCTATCATATTTTTCTTTCATGGATTATGCTTTTGGTATTACATCTAAAAATTCACCATCAAACCCAAAGTCACAAAGGTTTCCTCCTTTGTTTCCATGTAGAAGTTTTGAATTTTTGAGCTTTATATTTAGGTTCACTATCCATTTTAAGCTAATTTTGTTAAAAGTATAAAATCACTGACTTTTTTTTTGATATGGACACTCCTCTGTTGTAAGAACATATTTTGGAAAAATTTCTTTCAACATTAAATTATCTTTGAGCCTCTGCAAAAATCAGTTTACTATATTTGTGTGGATCTATTCTGGGTACTTAATTTCATCCAATTAATTTATGTCTATTCTTGTGTTAATTTCATTCAATTGTCATGATTAGTGTACTTTTATAGTAATTCTTGAAATCAGATATTGTGATTCCTTCAACTTTGTTTTTCTTTAGTATTGTGTGAGCTATGCTACATCTTTTGCATTTCCAAATACATTTTAGAATCACTCTGTCAATATCTATAAAAAAATGATGGGTTGGTACTGAATTGAATGTATAGATCAAATTAGGAAGAGTTAATATTATAAACATATTAAGTCTTTTAGTCCATGAATACATATTTCTTAATTTGTTTAGATTTTTTTCTTTTATCAGTGTTTATAGTTATCTACATGCAGAATACTGAATATGGTTTGAATGCTATTACCAATAGTACTTCTTTTATTTCAATGACTTATTGCTCATTGCTAGTATATAGGAAAGCAATTGACTTTACTTTGAGACTTAACTATACTCAGTTACAGGATTTTTTTTTTTTTTTGTATATTCTTTGCCATTCTCTACATAGACAATCATATCATTTACAAATAAATACTGTTTAATTTCTTCCTAATGATATGTCTTTTTTTCTCGTATTAGTGCAGTAGTTAAGATGTCCAGTAAAATGTTGGAGGAGGTGACAGAAGACATATTCACCTGGTTTCTGATTTTAGATAGAAAGTGTTCAGTCTCTCAGTAGTGTGCTATTTCTCCTATAAAGCCTTGATCAGAATTTCCCTTCTGTGCTTACTTTTTTTGAGAGTTTTTATCATGAATACTTGTTTTACTTTATAAAACATCTAATTTATAGCATCTTTGGATCTAATGATATTTATTTTGTTAATATGAGGAATTATAATGATATGCAAATATTGGACCAGCCTAGCATTCCAATGTGTTGCATTTAATGATGATGTATTATATTTTTATATGTTGCTGAATTGAATTTGCTATGTTGTTAAGGATTCTTGTGTCTGGTATTCAAACCCTATGAGTCTGCAGTTTTCTTTTTTGTAATATGTAGGTTTGGTAGTAGTATAATTCTGGTCTCTTAAAAAATTGGGAACTAGTTCCTCCTCCACTGTTTTATGAAAGACATGGTGTAAAGTAGACATTACTGTTTTTTTTTAACACCTTTGGTGTAAACTGTTGAAACCATGTGGGCCTGGTATTTTAGTTTTTGTAAGTTTATTTTTTATTTTTTGCAACTAATTCAGTTTTGTTTAAAAGTTATCTAGTTTTCCTTGAGTGAATTTTTGTATTTTGTCCTTTCAGTGAATGAGTCCTTATCATCTAAGGGTTCAGAATATGGGCATCATGTATTGTCTTATTATCTCTTAAAGTCTATGATCGGTAGTAAAGACCCTTCTTTCATCCCTGTGTTGTCTTCTTTTTTTCTTCTTAGTTTACATGGCTGGAATTTGAGCAATTTTAGTGATTTTTTCCAAAGACTAAATTTTGGTTTCAAAGATATGTTTTATCATTAATTTCCATAACATTGATTTTTGCTTAAAATGTATTATTACCTTTGCTCTCATTTTCTTTGTCTTACTTTTTAAGACATTATATTATATTGTATATATTTTCCTATATATATTTAATTTTTAATGTTATAAATTTTTCTTTAAGCACTGTTTCTGATGCATCCCATAAATTTTGATAAGCTGTAGTTTTATTTTTATTTAGTTCAAAATATTTTTTGAATCCTTCAGAGCTTCCTCTTTTATCTATATGTAGTTAAGAAATGTGAGGCGCCTGGGTGGCTCAGTTGGTTAAGTTTCCAACCTCAGCTCAGGTCATGATCTCATGGTTAGTGGGTTGGAGCCCCACTCTGCGACATGTGGGGACATAAAGCATGAGCTCTATGCTTAGAGCTCAGAGCCTGGACCCTGCTTCGGATTATGTGTCTCCCTCTCTCTCTCGCTCTGTCCCTCCCCCACTTGTACTGTCTCTCTCTGTCTCTCAAAAATGAATAAATGCTAAAAATTAATAATAATAAAAAGAAATGTATTTAATTTCCAAATATTTGGGCATTTTTAAACTACTTCTTTTTAATGATTTCTAGTTTTCAATTGTTTTATGCTCTAAGAATGTACTTTGTTTTAGGGGTGCCTGGGTGCCTCAGTTGGTGAAGCTTCGGACTTCAATCTAGGTCATGGGATCTTGCCATTCCCAAGTTCGAGCCCTTCATGAGGCTCTCTGCTGACACCTCAGAGCCTGGAGCCTGTTTCAGATTCTGTGTCTCCCTCTCTCTGCCTCTCCCCCACTAGCACTCTGTCTCTGTCTCTCTCAAAAACAAACATGAAAAAGAAAAAGAAAAAAGAATGTACTTTGTATTATTTCCTGTGAACTCAGGAGCTTTTTATTCTCACAATAATCCACACTGAGCCTGCAGAAGTTTGTCAAACATACTATTGAAGTCCTTCTACTGTGTTTCTAGAGTCTGATGACTTCTGCTCCAGGACAGCCAATATCAGATACTGTATTTCTCTAAGTGCATGCCCAGATTTCAAGGTAGTGGTTTGCTCTGTGACCCAAATTCTCTGATGGGTCCAAGAAAATCCATTGATTTTTTAGTTTTTCTTGTCCTGCCTGTTCATGTCCTAAGGAAAAGAAAAAATGACTTCCAATCACTTGACACATAATAGCTGAAACCAGAAGCCTACTTTTATAAGTTTTGACCATTTAAATTTCTTTTGGTAATTCTCATGTTCTTTTATGGTTAGTCCTTTCTTATAACATTTTAGATTCTTAGAAAATGTGTTTAGGAGCATTTGTGCTATACTAAAATTGTACTTGCTTTTTGTATCTTAAAAGAATGCCCTTATCTGTAATGCCAGGAGCAATATGTCCCAATTTATACTAGACTATTTGTAATAGTTGTATTGTAGTATAATTTACAGACAATAAAATTCCCTTAGTATATGTGTATAGTTATATGGAATTCAGTAATTTTCTATACCCATGTAACCTTCACAAAATCAAAATATAGAAAAGTCTGATCACCCTAAACATTCTTCTGACAATTTAGTCTTCACCCCCTTCTCTGACCTCTTGCTCTAGATAATTAGTGTTTGGCTTTCTATTGCTGGTGTTTTGCCTTATCTATAAATTCATATGAATAGACCATACAGATATATAGTCCTTTGTGTTTGACTTCTTTCACTTAGCATAATGGTTACGAGATTCATTTGCCTTTTCTTTCACCCAACATATCCAATCCATCAACAAATCTAGTTGGCTCTGCACCCCTGAAAATATATTTACTGTCTACCCACTTTCTCTAATTCATTTCTGGCAGCCTTAGTCTTCCTGGAAAACTGCGTTCTCCCAGCTGGCACCTTTGTGTCGACTTTATTCTGATCAGCCAAATATCTATTATCTCTCCTTCACCGTAGGCTCCAAACCTCCAAGCAACAGGCAGTTTATTATTTTTCTTTTCTTTTTTAAGGTAAGTAAGTCTATGTCACTCTCCCTGCTCAAGATTCTTCTCTCACTCTCTAATTTACTTGGGAAAAGATTGCTATAACTGATCAGATGACTTCTACTGGCTTCTATAAACACATGCCATATTATATTCCTTCTGTAGCTGGAACAGCTACTTTTCTAATCCACAATTTTTAAAAATTTTTTAAAAAATTAATATTTATCTATTTTTGAGAGAAAGAGAGAGACAGAGTGCAAGCAGGGGAGGGGCAGAGCAAGAGAGAGAGAGAAAGAGACACACACGCAGAATCTGAAGCAGGTTCCAGGCTCTGAGCTGTCAGCACAGACCCCAATGCAAGGCTTGAACTCATGAACTGCGAGATCATGACCTAAGCCAAAGTCAGATACTTAACCAACTGAGCCACCCAGGCGCCCTTTAATTCACACTTTTGATGCTCCAACACCAACTTCTTTCTAGTATTCCCTCTGATGTTATTTATTTATTTTTCTCAGCTCTTTGAGTGACTGATTTCTTCCACTCTTAGAACTCAGTTGTCCTTCTGTAGACAGTCTGCTTATCTTTAGTAAAACAGTACCGTTCAGCCAATTTGCTATATCATCACATCCTGTTTATGGGTATGATAGTACATATTACAATCTACAATTCATTTGTTCACTTAGTGGTTTATGGTTTTATTTTAGTAGCCTTCCCTGAATACAATGTAAGTTCCATGAGAGCATGTGGGGTTCCCAACAGCATGTAGACTAGTACATAATAGACACTTATGATAGACAATGAACACCAGGTATCCATGCCCATTTTCATATCGAGTGAGATTAACCTGTATGACTAAGAGGGATTTACACTGTATTTTGCACTATAAAATAAGTTTCGATAAATTTGAGAGGGTTCAAATAATACAAGATATGTTCTCTGACTAAGTGTAATTAATTAGAAATGAATATGGGAAAGATCACTGGAATGTACAAATATTGGAAACTAAATAACACACTTCTAAATAATCCATGGATTAAAAAGGTAATCAAAAATAGAATTATAAGAAATTTGAATGGAATGTAAATGAAAACATAATATATCAAAAGCAGTACTTAGAAGGACAATTTATAGCACTACAGCCTTATTAAAAATGAGAAAGGTACCAAATCAATTATTTCAGCATGATCACACAGAATGATAAAAAGAAGTTAAACTCAAAGTACTAAGAAAGAAGACAAATAGAACAAAAATCAATGATATGGAAAATAGATAAACAATGGGAAAAAATGAAACCAAATTGATTCCTTGAGAAGATCAATACATTTATAATTTCCAAAGAGGGATCAGGAAAAAAAGAAAGAGAGGACTCATATTATCAGCAGCAAGAATTAGACAAATAATATAATTACAGACTCTGCAGTTATTAAGAAGTTAATAGACGATTATTATCAAGAATTTTATGTCAATGTATATGACAACGTGGAATATATGGATACATCTCTTAAAAGAAACAAACACCAAAGCAATCTCAAAAAGAAATATTTTAAATAATTAATATTAGTAATATAATTGAATATGTTATTAAACATATTCCAGAAAGAAAAATCCAGGGCCAATTGGTTTTACTGGAGAATTTAATCAACATTAAAAGATGAAATACTAGCCTTTCTAAACAAACTCTTCCAGAAATGGTAAGAGAAGAAAATACTTTCCAATGCATTCTGCAAAGCCAGCACCATTCTGTTACTAAAAGAAGACAAATCTATAAAAGGAAACTGTCAATCAACACTGCTCATGAACATTGAGGTAAAAATTTTAAACTAAATGTTAGCAAATTGTGCCCAACAATAATAAAGATGATAATACATTATAATCAAGTAGAGAAAAGTACAGTTTGCTTAACATTCAAAAAGTAATCAATAGTTTTCCATAGTAACAAATTGTATTTTCAAAAATGATCATCTCAATAGAAACAGAAAAAGCATGTAACAAAATGTTAATACTTTCTGGAAATTAGAGATAGAATGGAGATCTCATCCTGATAAAAAGGTTTTATGAGAAACATAATTGTGAATAACTAAATGCTTTTACTTTAAAATCAGAAAAGCAAGTCTGATTTCACCATTTCTTTTCAACATTGTATTGGAGGTTGTAGCCAGTGCGATAGGTAGAAAAGAGAAGTAGAATTCATCCAGGTATTAACGGAATTGTCTTTATTTGAAGGCTATGTTCATATATATGGGAAAAAAATGGAACCTAAAAGTTAGCACAAATAATAATGGAATTTAGCAAATTTTAAGATGTAAGATCAATAAAGATAAATAAATTAAACTTCTATTTACTATTAAAGAGTAATCAGAAATTGAAATATAAAATAATATTACATGAATAACATAAAACATGAAATAATTAGGGATAAGTCTGGCAAAAGATATATGGGACCTTTATACTAAAAACAAAATCATTGCCATTAGAATTGTTTTAAGTTTATTTATTTTGAGAGAGAGTGCACATGAGTAGGGGAGAGGCCAAGAGAGAGGGGGAGGGACAATCCCAAGCAGGCTCCATGCTGATAGCTGGAGTCAGAGGGGGCTTGACTCCAGGAACCATGAGCTCATGACCTGAGACAAAATCAAGAGTTGGACACTCAGCCAACTCAGCCATTCAGGAGCCCCTCATTGCCATTAGAAGTTAAATAAGGTCATGGTGCCTGGGTGGCTTAGTCAGTTAAGCATCTGACTTTGGCTCAGGTCATGATCTTACCATTCGTAAATTCGACCCCTGCGTCAGACTCTATGCTGACAGCTCAGAGCCTGGAGCCTGCTTCTGATTCTGTGTCTCCTTCTCTCTCTGCTCCTCCCCTGCTTATGCTTTATCTCTCTTTGTCTTTAAAAAATAAAATAAATATAAAAAAATTTAAGAATTTAAAGAAGGTCTAAATATAGGCATTAGCCAGAAGTCTCAATATTGTTAAGATGGCAATTCTTTCTAAATTGATCTATACATATATTACAGGCAATACTCATCAACATTTTAACAGAGTAACTAATGAACTATTAACTATTGATATAACACAGTTAATTTCAAAATAATTAAATGATATGGAAGAAGCCAGGTAGAAAAGAATATGATTCCATTTGCATACAATTCTAGAAAATACAAACGAATAGTTGGAGACAGATCAGGTTATTCCAGTGATAACCTTGGAAAGGAAAAGAATGGAGAGAAAAAAGAGGGAGACATAAAAAGGCAGAAGGAAAGTTCTAGGAGTAATGGATATGTTCATTATCTTGTTTGTGATGATGGCTTCATGGTTGTACACACGTGTCAAATCTTAACCAAAATGTAGTTTAGGTATGTTCAGTACACTCTATTTCAATTATATGACGAGTTACTTTAAAAAAGACTGAAAGTAAATTTGTCCCTTTTCCCTCATTCATACAAATCTCCCTGAAGGCAACCATAGTTAATTGTTCTGTTAGTTTTTCTTACATTTTAATAAATCTATATAAATTATTTTGTATACACATTTATATATTTATAAAATACCTCATATTATTTCCAAATTTCAATAAAAAATAATCCATAAGAAATAGAAAAAAAATTCCAAGAGTTAAATATACTTCTGAGTATCTGGATGGTAAGAAGCCACCAACTATCAAGCATTATGTATATAAATGAACCCATGCTGAGATCATTTTCTCTGATCTCAGACAAACTCTAGGAAAGTTTTGGGTGAGCAGGAAAAAAGGTTACTTTCCATGGAATGAGAATCAGGTGTCTGTCAAGCTGCATTAGTACTGGACACTAGATGATAAAGCAGCAACACCTTTGGAGCTCTGTGAGATTGGTATTTTGAATATATAATTACAAATTCATCCAAACGAGTTTTCAAGTGTGCCCTCTCTCTTAGCACCAACAAGTATTTGATGACCTTAAAGAGAAATTAGCTTGCAGGCAAAGGCAGATTTAACATGAAATCACTGAAGCTTGAACTTTAAAGTTCTACACTTGCATATAAATTACAGACACTGCCTATCAGGGTTCTCTAGAGAAACAGAAACAATAGGAGATTGTACATATGCGTGTATACATATAGATAAAGATATTTATTATAAGAAATTGGCTCACATATTTATGGAGGCTGAGAAGTCAACCATCTGCTGTCTGCAAGCTAGAGACCCAGGAGGGCCTATTGTGTAATTAAGTCCTAGTTCAAAGGCTTAAGAACTGGAAGAGCCAATGATGTAGATTCCAGTCCAGATATGAAGGACTGATAACCAGAAACCTCAAGAACATTAGGAGACAGATGTCTCAGTTTAAACAATCAGGCAAGAAAGGATGAATTCTTTCCTACACATTGTTGCTCTATTCAGGTCCTCAAGGGACTGGATAATGCCCACTCACACTGGGGAGGGTAAACCACTTTACTGAGTTCACGAATCCAAATGCTAATTCCATCTGGACACATGTTACATACAGACAAACCCAGAAAGAATATTTAGCCAAATATTTGGACACCTGTGATCCAATCAGGTTGACACATAAAATCGATGGTCACATCTTATAAAACTTAGATAGATGCCTAAAAGCAATGGATTAAATAGTAAACATTAAGTTGGGAAAGAGAAAAGTAAATAGAGACACCTTTTCAAGAGAAAAGAAGAGGAAAACGTGATGCTAGCAAATGGTAAACACGGGTCGAGAAGTCTTATTTAGAAGACAGTAGTAGATATGTTTATGGGAAATGTGGTAATAGAGAGGGAAAAGGTGAAAATTTAATAGAAAGTGAGACTACTTTCTGGAGCAAAGTACCAGAGAAGACAGAAAAAGATTTGGTTAAACACTGAGAATCAAAAATCTGTCTGGAACAAACATAAGGATTTCTTCCCCTTACCTTAGCATCATAGGAAAAAGTATTGATATTTATTTTCTTGAGGGAGTAGGGTTAAGGCTGGTCATGCCTGATGGCTTCATTTTCCTTTATGAAATGGAAGAATGCCATCTGCTAATATAGATGCATTTTTCTGAAGGCAGTTTCCCCTGGTGTATAATTTATTTGTAACATATTTAGGAATGAACAGTTGTGTTACAGAATCAATATGGCATACATATGTGATTAGTCCTGAAACACAACATTCTCTAGACAGTCTCTTTTAATGTCCACAGATTTTATAGATAAATAAATTGAGATGTTTTTAACATAACTTGTCAATCAGTTCCTCATCATGTACAACCATAGAAAGAGCAGTTACCCGAGAGTCAAGAGATTCCATTTCTTCCCACTGTGTTTCTTAGGGCCTTGGCCTCTTCCTCCACTTAATGTGTAAATTGGACTAAGCTCTGTCTTGTTTCTGAAATGACATTAAAATTTAGTTACTTTTAAAAAGAAAATTGGAGTGTGGAAAAGGAAGGAATAAGGTAAAATTAGGTAATCAGAACAACTTCAGAGAGAATAAATATTTTTAGCTGAATCCTAAAGGATAAAAAGAATCTACATAATGAAATCCAGTAAGATTTGCTTTGTTTTATAAGTGAAAATTCTTAAATTAATATATTATTTTATTTATATCTCCTTTCATGACAATGTAATATAATTGTTATGTCTATGACAGAGACACCAAATTGAGGCTTAAGAAGAAAACAGAGTTATTACTGCATATTTGCTCTCTTCCAGGCACTGTAATAGATGTTGACAATTCCAGTGTAAATAAAAGGTGGCCCATATTTCAGAGAAGCTAGCTAATTAATACCATGTGATGAAAAGATAAGAAAATGAAGCTAGCATAGATGAGTACTCTGAATGCCAGTAAGAAACCTGGAAATAACTTCCTTTTTCTATGCAGATATTTCATCCCAAATCAAGATAAAGAAAAAGTTTGTAATGTGTTCTTCACATCACTGTAACATTCTGCTTCATTGACTCATTAGGAAAAATATATTCGTAATACCATGAAGGTGGTAATGTAAAATAAAATTGGAAGGGTATATTTATATTTCTAGTCAATTTATATTGTACATATTTAGTTAACTAGGAATCTGTAATATCTGAAGTTATTAACTGCACTTTATGAATAGTCAATAAAAGCCAGCCACATAAAATAATATGAAGACTAAAAGAAAATCATTCAGTCCATTATGAGGAATAATATCACAATAAGAAATAGAATGGTGACCTATTTCTTAAATAATTAAACTAAATTTCTGAGAACAGAGTCATTTTGGAATTTTAATGATTATCTTCTATGTAACTCAAATTTTCATTCATATTTCTTCTCTATAATCTACTTCTGCATTTTAAGCATAAAAATGTGTTGGCTTTCATAAATTATACTTATTGCATTTGTATATTTATTCACATCTTACATATAAATGTTAAAAAGTTAATACTCCTTTACACAGATGTGATATATGTGAAATAATTATTTAAATATAATTTTTATTCTGAACGATGAAAATACATTATATCAAAATTTTTAAGTGATAAATCTGGATTATATTGTCTAATGGCAAATTTTTTAGCAGCAAACAAACATACTGGCAGAAATTCCTGGATAGTATTCAAGTTATTTCCAGACCCCAGAAAGCTTATCTGATGCTAACTTACATGTAATTTAAGCTCATCATTCCTACGTATGCACTTTTACAAGTGCTTTGAATACGTCTTTTGAGTGATGTCATTATCACCAACAGCAGAGTCCCCTAACAATCTCAGTCTGAAAATCAAGTGTATATGACATGTAACTTTATATAATAATGTATAATTTAATTAATTTCTTTTAAGTCACTGGATCTTGGTAACTTTTTACAGCCAGTTAAGAGTTTTCCTATCTTTACTGACAATTTTCTATGGAAATACATAATGCAGGGAAATGGGCAGAAAGACACATGGCCTAAAGTCCTCTTTTATCCACTCTGTAGTAAACATTCTGTCAGCGGATCCTGGGTGGTCATGTAATGAAGTATTCTAATTTTTTGGCCCCCAAATCTTTTCCCAGTTGTCTAAATGTCTAGTGCCCTCTCTCAGGTGTTTGGAAACATTTGCTTCTCCCCCAAGTGCAGAGCAGTAGCAAACCCAACTTAGACCTTTACACCTAGACTCACATTGGGCAGTCTGGAGGGAAGTAGGTGTTTCCATGTCTGTCACATTCTCACCAACCCGGCCCCTCCTGCCTGAATAAGCAAAATGAAATGAATCAATTGGGAAAAGAGTGGGGTGTAAAAGGTGGCTGAATGTTTAAGACTGTTATGATTCCATTATTGTTGTGGTTGGATGCAACATATATATATGAGCTGTGACCTTATAATCGAATATTCTTCAGCATGTTGAATGGTATCTGTTTTGCACCCTCATTTGGAGCTTTGTCAGAAGGTCTAATTGAAGTGCATGTCTATGCTCACAAGGCACTTAGGAGGATATGAAGACACCCCATGAGACTGGGGGTGTCCCTAAGGAGATAACAGGGCAGAGAGGCCTTCTTTGGAGCCTAAAATCCATTGGCACTAAAGCTTTCTGCTACTCCATAACTAGCCTGGGACAGAGAATCCATTGTACTTCTACTGCTCTTGGTGCTGTTTTTCACCAAGGTATCCAATGAACCTATAAAGCAAACTGGTCAAGCATCAAAGGGGGCCAGCAGCAGAGCTCATTTGATTCAGAAAGACAACTACAATTACAAAACTGCAATTATAACCCATCTAAAAAATAAGAAAAGTGAAGGCAATTTTTGTTGGATACCCCGGGAAGTAAGCTGGAGTTTTGAGCAAGGGAAACTTCTCAAAGACTGTTTCCAGACTGGAGGGCCTCACATCTATTGTCATTACTGCTTTCACAAAACTTTCTAGAATACAACCCCAGGGCCACAGGTCACACCTCAGATGTAAAGAGAAGACAAAGAAGATGAAGCAAAGATGAAGATGAAGGGGGAGAGTGGAGGAGAAGGAAGAGGAGGAGAAGGGAGGGGTGGGGACAGAGGAGAAAGGGGAGAAGAGCAGCAAGAGTAAGGCAAGATGGAGAACCAGATTTCCCACCTCAGGACCCATTTTAAAGGACAATGGGGCTGGCAGGTGTTATTTAAATGTTTTCAAATGTTTATTTATTTAGGTTTTTGGTTTTGTTTTTTTGGGAGGTTTTGTTTTTTGGGGGGTTGGGCCTTTTTTTTTTTTTGAGAGAGAGTGGGTAAGGGGCAGAGAGAGGAGACACAAGTCTGAAGCAGGCTTCCAGACTTTGAGCTGTCAGCCCAGAGCTTGACACAGGGCCTGAACTCACCAACTGTGAGATCATGACCTGAGCCAAAGTCAGATACTCAACCAACTGAGCCACCCAGGTGCCCCTGGCAGATGTTACTAATGGCAACATTGGAGCTGGAAAGTGAAAGACAGGTTCAAATCACTCTGGAGCAGTTTTTCATCCTCATTCAGAAATCTGTCCCAAATGGGCCCCGCAGGGCTTCTCCCTTGCTACAACTGAAATTTATCCAGAGAAACCCCCCACATTTTCCTTCCCTTACTGCAAGAGACCTGTACCTGCTGGAGAGAGGCATGCCCAGTACTTGAATTAGAGGACTTGTAATCCAGTCACTCCATTACTTGTGAAAGAAAAAAAGTCTGCATCAAATGACACTGGTATTCTCCCATGTCTTCCCATACCAATAACCCCACGAATGTGTGTCCTCTATCAGAGTGTGTATGTGAACTGTTTGGGAAATTTCTGTGACATACATGACTGTCACATTGATGACATAAGCAGGAGATTTTCATTCATGTATGTGAATTTTGAGAGCACTCTCAGGAACTTCTGACACAATCTCTTATATGCAAGCAAATTCCCATGCAGAATAACCATGCAGATCAACATAATTACAGACTTTGAATTCAGACCAGTCCGCACTTGACTCCTTTCTCCAGCAACTATCAGCTAGGGATCTTCTGGCATATTATTTAATATTTAAATTTCAGTCTTCTCCTGTACAAAAAAAAATATATATTTTTACATATGCAATTTTAATATATATATATAAATTACCTAATGGTATTGTTGTTGGCAAGCTTTAATGAGAGGATCTAAGACAGAGTTCACTGCCTGAACATTGTAAATGCTGAACAAATTCTGATTCTTGTTTTTGGTTACTATTCCCACTTGACCATCTTTCTCCTTGAAGAAATTCTAAAATAGTTGGTCTAACTCCAAAGAGTCTCTCAAAAAACCTCAAGTTGTATGTGCATTTGGCACGAATTTATCATATTAATTGACTAAATCATCATGTAAGCTAACTGCATTGGTTTTGGTAAATAAAGAATTAGGTCCTGGGAAGCCAGATAAAGCATGAGGACCCTGGTTACCTAGATTTGAGCATAGCAAGGAGAGAAAAGATGGTGTGGAAGAGGTATTTGCCACTTTATCCTTTGGCCTAGAACTAGCCCTTAGAAGAGCTGGTGACTTAGACCAATTAACAGCCCTATTAGGCTCTGACCTTTTCCTCTAATTCATACTTTAAACTCTCCTGAATACATGGAATTTTGTGAGCGATGAATCCACAGGAAGAGGTGACTCAGAAAACTGGTTAAAGCTGACTTTCTCTTTACTGTTTCCTGTTTTCCTTACAACTGATGTATTTTTGGCACAGAGTCTTGTTATAAACCGTCTGGGGCAGTTGTTTCATGATACTGCATTAAGTTGCTAAAAAAGAGAGAATTCTGAGTTAGTGAATGACTAAACTGTGTTTTCATCCTAAATAATGATAGACCTACTAGACAATTGTAACTGGATTTTCCATTTCTTTCCTGACAACAGCACAGAGCTATGGGGTCGGAAGTCCTTTAAATAGAGAGATGTATAAACTACAAATGTTTGAATCTTGCTTATTTTCTTCCCAGTGCTAATTTCTAGACAATGCTACCATCTTTGGTCAGCTAGCTGTTTTCGTAGGAAATTTCAGGTATGGAATTTCATTGCATGGAAGTTTAAGTCTCCATTCTTCAAACCCTCTTTTTTTCCCTCAAAAATTAAAGCTTCTAGTGATAAAAATAAGTCTAAGGTGCTGTTTTGAAGTTCTCCTCTATTTAAGATGCTTTCTCAAAAGAAAAACACATTCTGTCTCAGTTTGAAATGAAATATTATTGCTGACAAGAAAGAGACTTCAAAATGAGTTCACATGACACAGCAAAATGAATTTCAAGACAATATAAAATCTCTTTGCTTTTCTCTATGTAAAGTAAATGTTTCTATCTATTGATCTGAGATCTAAAGTGCCTATTGCCATCCTACCAAAGTACAAAGAAAATACATTTCCAGTAAGTCTAAGAGCTTAATGCAAGTATCTGATTATTACAGTGTAAAATTCCTTCAATATGTATCACCACCTGGTGTATGTGAATATGCCTGTTCGTAAATTCACATTTGCTGATAAAACTAAATAGATAAATAAAATAAATCTTTTCATGATATTCTTGACAATTTTTATTAACTACTTAACATGCTCTAAGGATATTTCATCAAGTTCTACATGCTCTGGGAAGATATTCTTTAGGAATCTGTCATAGAGTACTGAATGACAACTCAAAGACAAATGGAGTTTCACTACATAGACTTAAATAAAATTAGTGAATTTCAGATTGGCATGGGCTGAGTAGAATTTGAAATACGAGCTTAAAAATCTGTAATAACTTACCCTCCTTCTCAACCTATATTTGATTAGTTTCCAAAGATGGCAGAATGGTATTTCGAATACCTCTCTGAATACAATAAAGCAATCATTCTGTTATTTTCACTAAAGTTTATTACTTCATCCTTGACAGCATTTTATCTCGTATCAATACTAATCGCAAACAATATTCTATTTAGAAGAGCATGTTTTGTATGAAGCCTATTTCTGAGATGTTATCCAAAATTTTTCTACTACCTGCATAAAATCCCCCTATTGGAAAATAAAGAGTAAGCAAATATTCTTATGTCATTTGTTCTTGTTAGTTTTCTGATAATGGGGCTAAATCTCAATGTTGGAGAGTTTGTTTTGTTTGAAAAATTGTTGATTCAAGGCACCAAAATTGTTTTTTCCAAAAGTTAAAGAATAAAGCAAGACAAAAGAACTGAAAGAACAAGAGCAAGAAACCTCCTCATAATGATTCCCATGTATTAAATAAATCATGATCTGGTATCAAACCCCAGCTTTGACATAAACTAAGTGGGTTAACTTGGGCAAGTTACTTAATTTTTTTAGCTGCTGTTTCCTCATCTCCAAAATGGCTGCAAGCCTTTACTCTACATATAAGATTATCATAAGCATTAACTGACAAATTAGTTTGTGCCAGGAACTATGATTTCATTAAACTCATTTTTCTTTCCTCCGAGTTCACTGGTGGGCTACTTTCCTCAGTCTCATTTGCTACTGGATATGGCCATTAGAATGTGAGTGGATGTGACATGTGCACACTCACCAATGTCTCTCTTTGTCCATCTGCTGAGGGAAAGAACTTGTAGGATCAAAGGATAGGAGCCAGGAGGTGGAATTTGCCTGGATTCCTAAAAGAATGGCATAGACCATTTGCTGAAGAGGAACATCCACATTAGAATTTGTATGAATAAGATATAAACTTACTTGAAAGCAAGTGAGTTTGGGGGGATTTTTTAGGCACTGCTACTAACATTACTAACCCTAACTTGCAGGGAATAGAACCTCCCAGTTAGACTAAGAGCCCCAGCGAAACCGGGATCTCTCCCATTCCTTGTGTTCACCATCATATGAATGCTCAGCACCTAGCACATAGTAAACGACTCAAGGTATGAATGAAAATATAAACCACAGGTTCTTATTCTTCTTGGGAAGACTACAGCCCCCATTTTACAGATCTGGTCTTTAGCTGCCAACAGCAAAATCATTTCTAGTCTTTTGTAGAACATGGCTATTTTTATCAAACTATGATTATATTCCAAGGCTATTCATTTTAATGGGTTCCTTTTCCAACTGAGTTATTATTCAAATCAGTTAGCATTTATCAGTTAGGATCATGACAAGCACATAGGTAGAGCTATATCCATGTCTGTTAAAAAAAAATAAACTGTGTTATTTTTACATTAATTTTGTATTTCTCCTTCTAGTCCAAAACAAATTATTTTTTTCATTTATTTTTAGTTTTCATATGAGGTAGTTTTAATATATACTTGATGTTGTTGTGTGTTCTATTAAAGTTGTGTTTGCCTTTTCACACAAAGACACTTCTGTTGGAGTTCAAGCCTTATCATGAACATTAAAATTGCTCTTTCGAATTGCCACACAGCATCAATTTCAAGCTTTATAATCATGGGTATATTGTAGCCATCTAAAAGTAAATTTTAGCAATTCTTCTCAACTCTGTGTTCAGTGACCTTGTACTTGTAACTTGAAATCAACCAGGGGAAGGGTATTTACACCACAGAAACTGGCAACTTCTTCGAATCAAACTTCTCAATTTCTCTCACACACACTCTCTCTTGCTCGCTTACTTCTCTCTTTGGACATCAAACTATTGAACATTTACCAGCACATCTGTGTGAAACTGCATTTTGCAAAATCCTGAAAGAGGTTACTCTATAAGAAATTTAAGATGAACACAAATCGGGGTACTAGTTGATATGCAACAACTCAGTACCAAAGAAAAGAAAATAGTTCCAGAATTTCTCCTTTTCATCTAGAAATTTTCATGATACCTGGAAAAATAAGAGGCAAAAGTGCTTGTTGAATAAAGGATCCAGTATAGTTAGGATAATAATTGCTAACTTTAACGAGCACTTACTAGATGCCAAAAACTATTTTAGCTGATTTACAGAATTCTCAAGAAAATGCCATGAGTTAAACATTAATGCCTTTATTCTGCATGCATAAAATTTGAAGAAAAAGCTCAGGGTTAAGAGCTGAATTTGTAATTATATTATTGAATAAATGCTTAATTTACAATTCTATATACTTCAGGTACAAGCAACATATCTGACTTTTCCTGAAAAAAAAATTGGAATATCAAAGCTGTAGTCCATCAATTCAATGGCAAGTCACCTGAAGTGTAGATGATTTACAGGAAGCATCTCTGTTTTGATGAAGTGTTAAGTATTTAGTTCACCACTTTCCTCTAGTCCTGAATGTAATTTTACACTGGGTTTGTTTGCCTCAGGTTCGTGCACTTGCTGGTCTCTAGAACCAGTTGAGGCTATACTTCCTGAAGTAATGCTTGAACCCAATTCCAAAGCCTGTGCTCTTAACCAATATGATATAATGATGAAAGATAAATGTACAATACACATTTAGAGATATTTCAAGTGTTCTTTGTTGCTATAATTGTTTTAAAATTCAAGCTACCATTGTACATGATATGTGTAACATGATACACAGATATATACGTATACATTGTACACATATGTCCATCTATATTGAACACACACATATAATCCATACCTTTATATAGCTATAAAAAAGCTAATGTATAACGCTTTCAAAACGATTCAGAAGGCATTGATCTGGTTGAAAATATTTTCATCTCAGCACCTGCCTCCTAAGTGAGCAACCAGTGTCTATTAAAATTCAGATTCCCAATCCATTCACTCAGTTCAGGCTTCTTATGTATGATGTATTATATTTCCTGAATGAACTTAATGGCTCTGGAATAAGTCAAATCCAATCCATATATCTATTACACACATGCATAGCAGATAGCAAATGATATTATAGTGATATTGATGTTATTTCAGTGGAAGTTTTCCAACTATTTGATTATTATGATGCAAATGTTTTGGAGACAGCTGTCTCCTTCCTCATTTCCAGAGAACACAGGAGGAAAGATAAAATGACATAATCAAGATGGAAATGCTCAGCAATTATGTCTGTGGGTGGAGGTGATGCCCCAGGAACAAAAGAGAACTTTTACATAATAGACCCTTCATCTCTGAGCTGAAATGCCTTATGGTAGCCTCTGACCATTAGGAAATTTTGTTGACCTGTCATCTACAAAGATAGCTTGTGGGCTTGTATTTTGAAGAAGAAAAACATATGTTCTACCCATTAAAATTTTCCAAGAACACTCATCAGCTTCATTTTGTTATGGACAGAATGGAGTATCAGAAACTGGATGAACCAGAGGATTTGTATGTACTTAAATGTCATATAGAAAGTGTCTGGTCTATAGCCAGGCATGGAGAAATTTTCCATATATTTAAGCATAAGTATAAAATAATTAGAGGGGTAAAAGCTAAGAGGATTTTTCTTTTTAAAAATTAATGTTTATTTTTGAGACAGAGAGACACAGAAAGTAAGTGGGGGAGGGGCAGAGAGAGAGGGAGACACAGAATCCAAAGCAGGCTCCAGGCTTAGAGCTGTCAGCACAAGCTGGATGCGGGGCTTGAACTCACAAATTGTGAGATCATGACCAAAGCTGAAGTCAGACTCTTAACCAACTGAGCCATCCAGGCACCCTAAGAGGCTTTTTTTAAACTTCTAAGGCATTTGTATCATTTTAGAACATAGCATGTAAACATTATCAATATCAGGTATCACTAAACTGTTGTGATGTTACCACCTCTTCCAGTCCATTCATGTTCTGGGGAGCAAAGACATGGATTCTAATAGCACTGTCCATACAAGGCCAGGCAGTAAATGCAGACATTTTCATTTTCAAGCAGAGATTGCTCAAGTTTGCTGTGGCTTAAAACAAATGGCCTCATCTTCAGAGATCCTGTGACTCATGGCCATTAAAGTCCTGAACCTAGGTTGTGAGAGTTTTTTAAACAGAAGCATTCCAAAATATGTAAATTACAGTACCTTTTCTTTCTCCTCTAGAGTTCTCTACAGGTTTGAAAGTTTGACTAGGATTCAGTGGTGAGTTATTTATAGGCATGACTCATCAGCGCCCTGAAATGGTTAACATACCAGGAACCAACTTACCCAAAGTGAGGAAGCCTCTGGGGAGAATCTGGTTTCCAGATAATAATGACTCATTCTAATACTCTTTTATAAATATATTAGCAAATAACACATTATAACAATTGATGTCCTCTCTGTTCACACACACACACACACACACACACACACACACACACACACACACAGGCAGTTAGTGATAAAATAGCATGGATACCATTCTTTATCTGCTTATTGTGTTAATATTTACCAGAACCTCCAGATGTCATAAAGGCTGGAGTACATGAGTGTCTATTTGCTTATATGGCTGCATTAAAGTTGATAGTTAGAAATACAAGGGAGGTCAAAAAATCCAGTAATATTAGCTTCTGGCAGAAGAGAAACAGAGTGACTGAAGGGCTTGTTCTGTTTTGCTTACAAAGTAATATGATACACTTCACTCCCACCTGCTTCTCTACACTTTGAATTATATGCTTCCTTCACGCCCACCCACATGGACTCTGCTTAGAAACTATTCTACAGTGAACCTCTTGACTGTCCATTTTCTATAAAATGCCATTTCATAATATGTAATGTCATTAAGTTGATCCTTATATGATAAGCTGACTAGTTGTTTTAAACCCCATTGAAAAATAAAGAATAAATACTAAATAATATTACTTTAATCAAATAAGATTCTAAGATTCTTATTTAATAATAAGGTTGTAAACAGAATATTAACAATTTTTAAAAACCCAATAAATATGCTATTGAGTGACTGCTTACTATTACATCTTTCACTTTTAAAGGGCTGGTTTGACAGTGTCTCTGCTCATAACATTTCAAGGTTATTAATGATGGGCTTCTGTGACATAGACAGCTATCTCTTCTGTTTCCCAAGATTAACAGAATACAATGTAAAATGACATAAATAAAAACTAAGATCCTATGCAAATGGCTGCATGAGGGTCAAGAACAAAATAAAGTGGAAAAATCACTCAGTATCATTTTGTCAAAGCCACAACAGAGAAAAAGCCTGAATTGAATTGCAGAAGGGAAGAAAACAATACAAGGCCTCAAGTTTCACTTTTGCATTTGCTCTCAGGAAGCATAACTAAACTGGGGTTTCGAATTACAATCAGCTCACTGTAGACTCACTAAATTACTCTCTTTCCCTCATTCGGAGGGCTCTGTGCTCTTTTTTTTTACTTCTCTCTAATTTCTAACATGGCCTCTTAATCTCTATGTCAACTCAAACTTTCGTTAAGTGGTCAGGGTACAACTAAAATAAGTGAGTTTATGTATGTTTTCTATTAAATATATTCATACTTATAAAAGCAGCAAATATTAATTGAGCATATGTTATATAGCCAGGCATTATTCTAAAAGACTAATATACATTAACTCATTCAGTCCTTATAAAAATTCTATATAGTAGACATTGATGCTACCCTCATTTAAGATGAGGTTAAAGAAAAATCTTCAGGGCTAGTAGGTATAGACAGGGAACCCACAGTGACTGAAGAATTTGCTCTCCTAGTCTCCCTACTATGCAGAGATTTTATATACTTATTGTATATTTATATCCTCAACAAAATTAGAACATGTTTTTCACATACTCATATATCAATAAACACATGCAATAATAAAATAACTAAATATTAAATGATAAGTTCATTTTCTTTAATCTGGATAGTTTTTAATCTGGTAAATAGTGTAATAGTCCTACATCAAATTCTACATTGTTTTGAAATAAATGAATACGAAAAGAAATCACCTGGAAATGAGGAATCATGACATGGGGGAACCTATACACATATTTCATTTTTTAAAAATTTCTTGAGTACTAGTATGATTTTTAATCTTATTGAGCACTTAATATATTTCTAATTAGAAAATAAACAAAAAATGCTATTTACTAGCCAGAACCTCGTATGATCACAAGTGCCACCCTTAAATACGTCAGTCAGCCATGAAACATGTGGCCTCATTTATTTCTGAGAATAAAATTATCAGTACGCCCCCTAGCACTTCTCCGGAAGTCCTTAGAATGCCGTAAGCTACAGTCAGAAAGGCCTTATTATATTATCAGAAGGCAAGTCACAACCACTAAGATGAGTGGAATTAGTTAGGATGATAGGATTAAAAAGGATATTTAAGGGGGGGCATGGGTGGCTCAGTCAGTTTAGTTGTGGACTTCGGCTCAGGTCATGATCTCACGGTTCATGGGCTTGAGCTCCGCGTCAGGCTCTAGGCTGATAGCTAGCTCAGAGCCTGGAGCCTGTTTCAGATTCTGTGTCTCCCTCTATCTCTGAACCTCCCCTGCTCACGCTGTCTCTTTCTCTCAGAAATATGAAAAACATTAGAAGTTTTTTTTTTTAAAAGAGGATAATTAAAAGACATACAAAATCAATACAGTTTATACAGTATTGTAAGGAAAAGGTCAGTATTTTAAAACTTCAACTAAGAACCAATGCAATAGGACATTTAAAAATTAGGAATAGAGCAGGAAATCAACAGAGGGGGAAAAAACCTAGAAAATGGTGGAGAAAGGGGAAAAACTGTAAACATTATGTTTCTAATTATTAAAAAAAGAAGTCTGGTTTAGAAAGCAAAAGTAAAATATTGCTTAATCCTATTGGTACACTCAGCCATTAACTATGAGGTCAGAGGTTTCTAAGTTGTGTTGTTTATCTTGATTTTACAGCTTTTATTTGGACATTCAGATGAGTTAGTCATGCATATTATGTCATAGAAACTTACATGAATTTCTTCTTTTTTTCTTCACATTGAAGGCAACCCTGTTAGTAACTAAGGAGACACGTAGAATAATGTGACAATTAAAAAGTTCTTGTTACAAGTTATTAATAATTCCCTTTCTAACTCTAGCTAAAGGCATAAACACAATATTAATGACAAAAAACTATAATGTGCTTTGATGTATCACTAATATGATAGAAAATTATATTGCAAGATTTTTATATATCATTAATAGGATTTAATATAATGGAATTTTTATGCAAGATCAAGCATTGTCCATAATGCCTCTGGATAAAAAGCAGTCCTATATTTCATGCTTTTAAATGGCATCATAGGGGCGCCTGGGTGGCTCAGTTGGTTAAGTGTCTGACTTCAGCTCAGGTGATGATCTCACGGTTCATGGGTTTGAGCCCTGTGTCAGGCTCTGTGCTGCACAGAGCCTGGAGCCTGTTTCAGATTCTGTGTGACTCTCTCTCTCTGGCCCTCCCCTTCTCTCTCTCTCTCTCTCTCTCAGAAATAAATAAAAAACATTAAAAAATAAATGGCATCATAGATATATCACACGTGATCCTTGAATATGAAGGTTTATAGCCTCAATAGAAAACATTGCAGTTCCATGATACTTAGAGTTTTACAGTTTTCATTACAAGCTTTATTGATTACATTTTGTTTCAGATTTAAAATGCCCTGTAAATTTGGAGTAAAATCATGTCTATTCTTATTCCATATTTACCTGTGTATAATTTATAAATAACATTTTATACTTTATAAATGACACTTTCTGAAATTTCAATATTTAAGATTCAATGGACAAATTAATTTCAAACATGATAAACAATATTCACTTTAAAAGTAAAATTAAAGAGTGATGAACTTAATAAAATTGTTTTAAGAAACTAGGCATTTTATATGAAGAAAAAATTAAACACATTATTACTAGGATAAATTGAGACATTCTTTGTCAATGTACATTGAAAATGTGGCTTCTTTCAAAGATTACCTGATATTTTAACTTTATTTCTTAATTTCAGTGATGTCTCTTGTTTTTTTTCCTTGGTAAAAATCACAGAATTTTCCAAGTTAACACCTTTGTCTTATGTGTAATCTTTCAGTATCTTCTTCAAAGAGAACAATATACATGATGAGAGGAAAATCCATTGGCTCCTCAGACAAGTGAAGTCTCCTCTCTCTTGTATTGCCCATCTAGCTGGAGCTCTGGATACTGCAAAAGGTCACAGGGACCCACTCCAACCCTTCAATTTGCAAAGGAGTAATCTATGCAAATATGAGTTTTAAGTATCCTGAGAGAATTCTGACAACTGTTTGCAAATATCCCAGATAAACTTTCAAACACACTGGACATCCGTAGAAACACCAGTAAATTTCTTGTGAGCCTCTTGAGGTTCCTTCTGAATCCTGTAAGGATTGCTTGGGTTAGCCATTTAAGAGCTGATGAAAAATATATATGGTATATTTTTACTGTATATATATTGGTATATGGAAAAATAGCATAGGTTTTACAGCACCTAGGAGGTTTCACACTACTTTCTGTAATTAGCACAAATGTTGAATTAACAGGAGAATCTCTGGAAAAACTCACCTGGACTGCTCTCAGTTCATAGTTTATCTCTTCCAGGGTTGTTCTGTACCAGTGGTACCGAATTATTTACTGTTGAAGAAGTCTCAGTATTTCTCAATAGTTTTTATATCCTTAAGGGGAAATGTAACTGTGGAATAGAGGGGAAGGGAATAAAAGTGAAAAGTACTAGCATGGGATTCTATTTGGTAAGAGCACGCAGAGCCTTCCAGTATTTCAAAAACAGAAGTTCATCAACCTGCTATGGTCTTTCCCTGGCCATTCACAATAAGGTATCTGTGGACCCCTGGGATTTGTGATCCTTAAGAAAAAAGGCATAGTCAGAGATTGTGACTATACGTATGTGTGTTTCATTCATCACTGAAAATCAGAGATCCCTGGTCCAGATCCACTCCTGCACTTTCCAAGTTACACCTTGGAAATATGGTAAGCTTATTAAACTCTGTGTTCTTATGCACCTTAATCCTAAACCAGAAAGGCTGAGCAATACATTCTTATTCTCACAAGAAGTAACATGCTACGTGGGGATGGTGGTATAGTAAAAGATAATTAGAGATATGTCAGAGATCATTTCGATAACCACTTCAGCTAATATACAAATTTTGTGAATCCTGCTGAAATCCAAAATGTATTCCAAGTTGGTCATAAGACAATGCTACCGTCATAAATTTTATGTATTTTATCACTACATTAGTACCAGCTAGTACTGACAATATGAATAACAGACAATGATGATAAACAGTAGCATTTATTAAACAGTTCATGATTGGCAGGCAACATCCTAAGCATGTTTGATATTTTATCACATCTAAATCTCATTATGATACATTTCAACTCCATGTCAAAGAAGAAATTGTCAAGTCTTAAAGATACATAAGGATAATAATTATGGTGGAATATGAAGCCAGGTAATCTTATTCTAAATCCTGTACATTTTAACCATTTATTACATGACACTGTTTCTCAGTTGTCTTCTTTCACCCATAATGTAATTTACTGACTTACATTTATTAAGCTTTAAAATTTTTTTTCATTCTTTTTTTCTTTCTTTCTCTTTTTTCTTTAGCAAGACAGAATGAAAAGTCTTCAGTGGTTTATCAAGGCATTTTAGCACTTTTATATAAAAGGACTGTTTACGGTTACAAAATGTGTGGCCTTTCCAAGAATCTCTTTCAAGACAAGGGAGTAATTGACAAAGTTCTTGTAAATCTTTCATGCACTGTAACTCATGACCATTTCTCTTCTTTGATGTCTATAAAGAATATATAAAGAATATGAGGCTTCAGAACCCCTCTTGTTTCCATCTCTAATGTCACAAACATTCATTCGAATATTTCCTTTAAGATCTACTGTTTTTAAGTGCTTTTGAATTCATATTACTTGTCAAGGCAAAGGGAGGTTTATTCTTTTATTTTCATGTTTGAAGATTTTTTAAAATTATTTGAAGAGGTACAATTTGTTTCTCCAAAGCCAATGGCCTTGAAATTAATTCTTAGTGAGTTTAGTGCACAACAAACCTCATTTATATTCCCTTTCGTGGGCTTGAAAGATCAACAATTTTTATGAGAAAATAGATAAGATTTGAGGGGAAAAAAGGTTACAGAATTCTCTGTAGGAATTCTCCAGATGGCAAGATATCACACATAAATTCTTCTTTAATATGTATTTCTACTTATTTCTCCATAAGAAAATAAAGTAATGCTTCTGATAACCTAAGAAAAATACTTTTACTCTTTATATCTGTGTACTTTTTGCTACTCAGGAGAGTGGCAGAAGCTGGGGAGCTAAAGTCTTTGGCTAATTTGACCACTCCATACCTAGGCTGTGAACCTGAACCATTGAACCTGAACCTGGCATCCTCTAACCCTCACAACCTTGACTTATTCTGAACTATTCTCTTCCCTGTCATTCTTATATTCATTATTTTTTCAAATTCCTTCTGAATAATACTTTCTCGCTTCTTTCCATCACCCAAATTATTCTTTCATATGATTTAAAATCAGCTTATTTTCCTTTTTTCCCCAAATTTTTAAATATTTCATAAGAAATATTTAACTGAAGAGAAGGCAAGATGGCGGAGAAGTAAGGAGCTCCGTACTTGCACTCGCGCCCATACATCACACAGAAAAGATCTGAAGCCATTGGAAACCTTACAAAACCTGAGAGATTGGGAGACAAAGGACGCAGAATCCACTGAGAGAGCCTTCTAACGTGAGTGCGAACCGGGGAAGATAAAATCGGGCCGGGATCGGAGACTCCAGGGTGGGAGACGATCCCCCTCTACCCTCTACGGGGAGTGAGAGGGGAAAAGGAGAGAGTCCGAAACAGAAAAACCTCCGCTCAGGGGGGACGGGGGGGGACCTCCGCTCTGTGCATAGAAAGACCGTACTTGCCAAATACCTGCACACCGGATCCCCTCGCGCCAACTGGTCCTGGGGCGGGGCTGAGCACACAAACTGTTTCTTTGTGCTGCTCCTGGCGGCAGGACTTCAGACCGGCAGCACACCTGCTGCCATTGTAGCTCCCGGGCGGCTGGGGACCCTGAAAGAGCCGCGCGGACACCGGGCGNTAACTGTGTCAAAAGAATATTCAGATATCAGCAGGCAAGTGAGCACTTCATGTAAACATGTGCTAGTCTTTGCATTCTGACAGGTTATGTCATATAAACACACTTGCAAACATTGAAAATACTGTTGACTTGGAGTAGAATGGATAAAATCCCAAAGCGGATGTTAGGAGTATGGTCCATTTAGAAATCCTAAGGAAGCATATTTGAAACTTGATTCTAATATTGAAAAGAAGCATTAACTTATCTTTTGCTTCTTTTGAAAATATCAGTATGACACCACCTCCTGATTCTCTGTATTGTTAGGCAGACTTAAGGTGATATCAGGAATGGTATGTTAAAAATTGTTTTTATGTTAAAACATTTTAAGTTGTAAATGTTTAGACAACTTATAAGCTTATTTTTTATTCCTTGTTTTCAGATTAATAAAATAGTTTGTTATAAAGAAATAAATTTTCCATATCTCTATGCCAAAGGTTATTTTCTACCTGCTGCCCCTATTCATTATGAAAAGTTCAAATATACCTGAGCTATAAAAATATTGTAGGATGAAACTCTATGTAGTCATCATTCAGTGTCTACAATGATCAATCCCTGGTCAATCTTCTGCTACTGTGGCTCCTCCAGGAAGATTACTCTGAAGTAAATTCCGATCATCAGAGCATGAAATCTGGAGACATTTCAGTAGGTATTTCTAAGAGATAGGAAAACTTTTTATAAAAATAATCTTTAGGGGCACTGGGTGGCTCAGTCAGTTGAGCATCTGACTCTTAATTTTGGCTCATGTCATGATCTCAGGGTCGAGGGACAGAGCCCTACATCAAACTCTGCATGGAGTGTGGAGACTGCTTAAGATTCTCTTTCTCCCTCTCCCTCCACCGCTCTCCCCTGCTCATTCATTCTTTGTCTCTAAAAATAATAATAATCTTTAACTGTTATCACATGTAAACCAAACTAACAATAATTACTTTAATATCACCAAATATAAATTAATATTTATATTTCCTCAATTGTATAGTAATTTCCTTTATAGTTTGTTTATTAGGTCAGGACCCAAATAAAGTCCATACATAGTGATAGATGGATGTAATTCTTAGTCTCATCTAATCTTTACATTTTCAGTTATTCTCCATTTTTATTTCAAGGTTTGTCTTCTTGTTACTATTGAAAAACAAATAACAAGCCACTTGATCCATTTCTATTCTTTTAAAAAAATGTTTTATTTATTTCTGAGAGAGAGAGATAGCATGAGCAGGGGAGGGTCAGAGAGAGAGGGAGACACAGAATCCGAAACAGTCTCCAGGCTCTGAGCTGGCTGTCAGCACAGAGCCCGACTTGGGGTTCGAACCTATGAACTGTGAGATCATGACCTGAGCCGAAGTCAGATGCTTAACTGACTGAGCCACCCAGGCACCCCCATTTCTATACTTTCATATTATTTGCTTCAGACTTATTTACAGTTCTTTACAGAAAGCTCTGTTGGTTTTACAAGCATTAAACAACTAAAGAACAATTATTGGAAAGAGCTTAATATATTATCATACAGTAATGTCTCCATAATCATTAATTTCAGCACACCCCTGATGACAGTTAGCAGTGATTCATGTTACTCTAAGTCTAAACCAAAGGCAAATCCAGAAATGACATGGAGTAGTCTGGAGTAGTGTAGTCTAGTGGGTTAAATGCTTTCTCCCAAAATGATATGTTGAAGTTCTAACCTCTGGTACCTATGAACATGACCTTATTAGGAAATACTAGCATCTTTGAAGATATAATCAAGTTCAGTTGAGGTCATACACAGTTAGGGTGAAACTCGTTGAGATTCTGAAGTTACTACCCAAAAATAAAGTTGAAAATTGCATGGAAACATTTTCTATTAGCGCAGAAAAGATACAACAATACAGACCTTAGTGAAGTTTTAGAAAGCTCTTTATTTTTCTAGTCCGATTAGTGCTCATAATTGTAGTAGGCTAAAAACAAAAAGAACCCTTATTTTTTTCTCAAGGAAAAAAGTCAGAAGGTGAGCAGTCAAGCTGACATGGGCATCAACAGTTTTCAGAGAGTTTGGTTACCTCTGTTTCTGTCCTTCACCATTTTAACTTGTGGTTATACCTTATTATCACCATAAGGGCTACTGCATCATGAGTCTTTACACTGTAGAGCCAAGCCTGAAAGAGAAAGAGAAGTGAAATGGTTAGAAAGAAGTACTTTCCACCTGAGTTATCAATTTTAAGAAACCTGCCTTCCCAAAGGGCTTGCATTTTCAAATACATATCATTGGCTGGAACTTAGTCACTTGGTTACATCTAGCTAGCCATCCAGAAATTATGGAAAAAAAAAATCCAGAACTTGTTATTGAAGTAGTATCACACAGAACAAACTCATTCTTGAAGAGGAGTGTTTGTAACTAATTTGAATTACTATATGCTGTTTATAATCCAGTAATCAGGACAGCATTTGAGACTTTTCTATGAACAACTGGGGGAATTTGATGATGTCAATTCTTTATTCCAAAGATACTTGAAAAAAAGTATTCTCTTTTCAGCTCCCTTTTCTATAGGCTTGAACTTGTTTAGTGCTTTTACAAATACTCTCTTTGTCCTCTCTCCACTCCCATCAAATCTCTCTCTCTCTCTCTCTTTCTCTTTCCTTTTCTCCATCTTTCTGAATCTCTCTCAGCTCTTTGAAGATTTATTATTTCTTGCCCAGGATCTGTATTCACCTAGTTCATTGTGGGAATTCAGTAAATATTTGCTCGGCTAATGAATTAATCCTTTTAAAGGAACTGTAGAGGCATCTGTGTGACTCATTCAGTTAAGTACCTGACTCTTGATTTCAGCCCAGGTCATGATCTCACGATTCATGAGATTGAGCTCTGCATCAGGCTCCACCCTGAGTACAGAGCCTGCTTGGGATTCTCTATCTTCCTCTTGATCTGTCCCTCCCTGAGTCATGCACACAAAGTCTTATATATATAATATATAAACTTTATATATTAAAAAGGAAACCTAAATATTCAAATACGATCATATATTATGTATATTAACATATAAAATTTTGATATTATAAATACAATAACTCTGATGACATACTTAATTGATATGGTTAGTATCAAATTCTCTAAAATGAAGCTTTCTTTGCTCATTTGACTGTAAAACAAAAATAAACTTAATTGCTTCACTCTCAAAGCAGAGCACTATAAATCTTAGTTGGTTAGTCCCTGAAGGATTACACACAATCTCTTGACAATGAAAATGCCTACAATTAAAAAGGGACTTCCTTCATCAAAGGTAATTATAAAAGTGAATGTAAAATGTAAAATAGAATCATACTTTACAAAACATACACATTAAATAAAAATGAAAAAAGGAAGTTCTCCCCACTCCCTTATGAATTTATCTCAAGAGATTGTACAAATCAGTTCACAAATCAAACAAATTTCATCAAGTTAGCATGCTATTTTCTCCTCTGATGAAGAAAGTGTGGATAGTTCTAATTATAGTCAGTTTCCTAAACAGAGAATCCTTAATATAGAAATATCAGTATATCGAAAACAATTTTATTGGTAAACTAGTCCATTAATTAACATATTGAATAATAGAAATGGGGTCTCATGAAATTAAAGATAGTTGAGGTATGTGGGTTAAATACTGTAATTTGAAAGTTCTACCAAAATTTATATAAACAGGGTGTAAATTACGAATCCATGCAGGCCTAGAACTTTTACTCAAAGGGATGGGAGCTAAAGTTTTATTGTTAACAGTCCTAAGTCCAAACATTAGGTTGGAAGATTTCTGGTTGCCTAATGCTGATAGAATGATAATCTAAACCTATTTCTAAGACCTTGCCACATCTGACTCAACTGAGTCTTTTATGCAAGGTGCTGTCAGAGCACATGCAAAGGCAAAGAATTGGACTGTACCAAGATTAAAGAGCAAGCTGTATGGTGACTAGCAGGATTTTGTTAATATGTGATTAGTAAATGACTGTGTGATAAAAATAAATCTGAGATCTCCTTTCACTGGTAGTGAGATGCCTAAAGGAGTGTAGCAAACCCTTAACCTACCTTTGTGGATATTGTAGCCAACAAACAAACACCTAAGTGTTGTGCATAATCACATTTCCTTGAGTCACTTTGCAGTATCGGTACCTTTTTTTCTACATTATATAATCTTAAAACATATATTTTATATATTTTTATATGTAGTTTTAGGAAATGGATCATATTTAAGTATGTCAAAAATCTATAAATACTTCAAACAGTAATTTTTCAGTTGTTTATGGTCAATCTTATTGTTTTCTTCTGATACATATATATATGTGACTTTTTACTGAAATCTGACCCTCTCATTTAAAAAATGAATAAGCCAATACTGGATTTCAACATGATGAGCAGTACCACAAATTGGTCTTCTTATCAACAGGCATACTCCATGGTCAAAGAACAAATTTGGATAGAATTACTCAACTTCATTGGAAGTTAAGCACATATACACATACACCCTAGCAAATGTGAAATGGTGAGTAAGCTTTTTGAAACAAAGCCATCTCTTTGTTCAAATATAAAGTCAACTTGTTCATTTTTATTTCTATAGCACAATTTGATAGAAATGAGTCACTCCATTCACTGTGCTATGAAAAAAAGTTTAAAAGAGATTCAACGATTCTGATGTCATCCCTTTTAGAGTCCTAGGTTTCCTTTATGCACATTCTACCCACTAACATTACTCACCAAGTCTTAGAGTAAGGAAAAAACGAGTAAATTCTGAGAGAAAAACTAATAATGGATCTTGGAGGAATAGAATTTCATCTGGAAAATAGGAGTAAAGTAAAATTGTTCAATATGTTATGGTTTAAAAAAAAAGACACTTGTATCAGCAAATAGGAAGAACATCCTCTCATTCACATTCAGCCAATGCATACTATGGTTCTAGGACTTGTCCAGGGTCTGAAAACTCAAGAGTATACTGGAAAGACAGAATCTCTGACATTCCATTGTTTATATCATGAGTAACATGGATAAACAAACAGGCAACAGCAATAACAATAATAAAAAGTGTCATAATTGATTAATTGAATGGTGCTATGAAACTATAGGACAGAAGACCTAATCTTTTAGGGGTTGAGGAAACCTACTTGGAAAAAGTAACTTCTGCACTGAGTCATAACGGTATAAAAAGAGTTAGCTTGTTAGGGTGGTGTGATGGCTGCAGGAGATGGATAAATTTAGTTTAATGCATTTGTGAAAGTTCAAAGAGAAGAAGGAACGAGGTACATTCTAGGAACTAAAATAAAGTCAAGATGATAGGAGCATGAAATGTAATGAGAATAATGGAAAGCTATAACATCAGAAAGATGTGAAGGCCCTGTGCCTGCTTAAGGCCTTAAAAAACATGACAAGAGGATACTCTTTGTTCTAAGAGTAATGAATAGTGACTGAAGATTAGAAGCAAGTAGATGACAAAATTTCATTTTTATTTGAGAAACTTCATTCTGGCAGCACATAGGAAAATGGAATAGGATGTGATTAATAGCAATTATGAGATTGGATGCATAAATCATAATTTTACTGAATTTTTAATTCTTTAAGACCTAAGCTAAGATAATTGGCTGAAAGTTGTAGCTTATTTCTACTGCTTCTTATCTCTTTCCAATTGAAGTTTTTCCTTGTTTGAATATCCGGATCTTATAAATAAAATACTCTTTCAAATTCAAAGAAATGGCTTTTTAACTGGTTGGTTAATATTTGATGTGAATTTTTATTGTTTATACTTCAGATTATAGTAAATATCAAATAATTTATATATTATTGGACTTTTCTAACTCAGGAAATAGAAAGACACAAGAGAAAATCTTTATAATGAAACACATAATTTACAAAACTATATTTTAAAACTCTTAGAAAGTTGAGGTTACAAGGCCACCACAATAACTGAATTCCAAAGACTGACAAGCCTCTCTAAAAATGAATGAGATATGTTAATTTTAAAACATTTGACATTCATGGTATTAAATAATTAGATAATCTAAAATTATAGCTAGATCTTAAATGCTGAGTGTGGACTAGTACATTAGTTTAGAATAATTAGGAGACCTGAAAATATTTTGCATGGACACTCAAATTCCTTTCAACAGGCTTCTGTGTGTTGATGAGAAAGAACTGAAGTAGGGCTAGAGACCAGAAGGAGTCCCTATTACAAGCATGGGTATAAAGAAAGCATGGGGTCTAGTTACAAAACATTCCCTGCTTTGGGGATCCTTTGACATATAAAGCAAGATCTTCAAACCAGTAGGGGAAGGGTAAAACCTTTCTTGTTTTAGGGCCCAAGTAAAGATATGCAACTCCTGAGGGAGGGGGAAGTAAATCCAATTATAATTTATGGATGGCTAGGAAGAATTCCTGTATATGTTATCCTTCCCCAGTGCACAGCAGGGGTCTACTATCACTGGGGAAAAGTCAGTAAACTCTAACTGCTCCCTAAGAGTGTGGAGAAAGACCTGATCTGTGGCACAAAGGTGCAGAAACTTCTTAAGGCTGAAACTGGGATACAAGCACAAAGAGAAGCCCAGTCACAGGAAGATTTGGAGCCTTTAATACACCAAAGATAAACATTTCTCTAACAAATCCCAAACTATCTCAAGCACATCTTAGATTGCCAACTTCCCACATTAAGCCTTGACAGAAGAACTCGGGGGTCCGTTACTAAGGATAAATACTTTGACCTTAGTTTCTATTGTCTTTCTGCACTTGATGTTTTTAGCAAACAACAAAATTATGGGATATACAAAAAATGAAAATTAAAAAAAACCCCACAAATCTTCATCATGAAATAAAGCAATTAAAATACCAGGCTCATAAAAAACTCAAATATGGTATCTATTAGACTGATTCCTTAAAATAACAATGATTAGCATGTTAAAGGATTTAATAAAAAATACATAAAACCTGCATATATTTTCAATTATAGGATAGTTATAGAAACTATAGAAGATGTTGTATGGAAATGCTAGATATAAAAATATGTTATCAAGGGTCACCTGAGTGGCTCAGTCAGCTAAGCCTCTGACTCTTGATTTCAGCTCAGGTCATGATCTCACAGTTTGTAAGTCTGAGCTCTACATAGGGCTCCATGTTAATAGTGCAGAGCCTGCTTGGTATTCTCTCTCTCTCTCTTTCTCTCTCTGCCCTTCTTATGTGTGTTCTCTCTCTCAAAATAAATACATAAACTTAAAAAATACGCTGTCAAGGGTAAGAATTTCTCTAAAAATTTTAACAGTTTATAATGTAATCATCAAAAGATTAACAATTTATTTGATGAATCCTCAGTAGACTAATTACATCTGAGAAAATAGTGAATAGACTTGAAGATAAGCTAATAAAATTATACAATATGAAACACAAAAGAAAAAAATCAGTAAAAAAAGAACAGAATATTTAAGAGCTGTATGATAATATCAAACCATTGACTTATGTATAAATTAAAGTCTCTAAAGGAAAAGAGAAGAAAATGGAAGAGAAAAAAATATTTGAAGAGATAGTGCTCACTTTCCCGTGTTAATAAATGCCCACAGACTGCAGACCCAAAACCTCATAGAACTACATGCAAGATAAATACAAAAGAAAAAGAAAACAAGAAAGATAGAAGGGGAAAAAAAGACAAAAGAAAGTTCCTTAGGCATAACAACAAAGTTTTAATAGAAGATAAAATCTTGAAGACAACCAAAAAATATAAAACATAGCAGAATTTTCATCATAAATGAGACGATCCAGAAAAAAATGGGGCAATACTTCTTAAATACTAAAAAAAGAAAAAAAATCAAAGAAGAAAACAAACAAACAGACAAAGAGTAGGGGCAGCTGGGTGGCTGAGAAGGTTGAGCATCAGGTCATGATCAGCTCAGGTCATGATCTCATAGTACATCAGATCAAGCGCTATGTCAGTCTCTGCACTGACAGCATGGAATCTGCTTTGGATTCTCTCTCTGCTCCTCCTCTCCTCATGCACTTCTCTCTCTCTCCCTCTCGCTCTCTCTCTCAAAATAAATTTAAAAAAACATTAAAGAAAAGGAGAGGGAACTCAGTGCTAGTAGACTTACAATGTAAGAAATATTTAAGTAAGTTATTCAAGGACAAGAAATATAATATCAAATGTAAATGTGTATTTACAAGAATGAATAAAGGCTACTACAAATGACAAACATAAGAATAAAAATGAATTGTTCTTTTATTTTTAATCACCTTAAAGTATAATTAACTGTCTGTATTAGTTTCCAGATGTTACTATAGCAAATTTCCATGAAATGAATGACTTAAAACAACAGAAATCTATTCTCTTGAAATTCTGGAAGGCATTAAGCCTAAAATAAAAGTGGAGGTAGGGTCATATTCTCTCTGAAAGCTCTAGAAAAGGATCCTCCTTCCCTCTTCTAGATTCTGAAGGTTGTCAGCAACATTGGTGTTCTTTGGCTTGTATTCACATCTCTTCTACATTTACCTCCATCTTCATGTGGACTTCTCTTCTGTGTGACTGTGTCCAAATTTCCCTTGTCTTATAAGGACACTAATCATTGGATTAGGGCCCATCCTAATTAAATATATCTTCATCTTAACTTGATTACACCTGCAAAGATCATATTTCCAACTAAGGTTACATTCACAGGTTCTTCATGTTAGTACTTCAGCAAAGCTTTTTGGGGGACACAGTTCAACTTATAATAGCCCACACTCTTCCCCCAATATTCATGTGTGTCCCACATACAAAATACCTTCATCCCATCCCAATATCCCCCGAAGTGTTACTCTATTCCAGTATCAATTTTAAATCCAAAATCTTTTCTAAATATAATCAGTTCAAAAAATGCCAAGCCTCATGTTCTAAGTCACTGAAATCAGGGAAGGGTGAGACCTCATGTATGGCCCATCCTTAAACAGAATCCCTCTTCATCTGTGGATCTGTGAAGCCCAGAAAACAAGTTATCATGTTCAAAAATATAATGGTGAGACAAGCATAGTATTGACATTCCAAAAGGTGAAAAACTGGAAGGAAAATAGGAATCACAAGCAACTCTGAAATCCATCAAAACAAATTCCATTAGGTTTCAAGGCCTGAGAATATTCTCTGTGACTAGATGTTCTGTCCTCTGGGCATAATAATGTAGCGGTCCCATCCTCTCATCCTGTGGGGTTAGGAACCTCACCCTCTGAGTCCTCAAATTAGTGGTCCCATTGACCCAGCTCTCAGACCAAAGACTGGAGGAGAAGGAATGGGAAGTAACTGCTAAGTAATTTCATTCTGGAGTAATGAAAGTTTTCTGGAATTAGATAATGGTGATAATTGCACTAACATGTGAATTGAATTACAACAGTTTACAATTGTGATTTTCATGGTGTGTGAATTTATATCTCAATTAAAGAAAGATGGAGAACACATTGTATCTTATTTTAAGAATTATTTTTTTAATTTTTTAATGTTCATTTATTTTTGAAACACAGAGAGAGAGAGAGAGAGACAGACCACAAGTAGGGGAGGGGCAGAGAGAGAGGAAGACACAGAAGAAGCCTAGAACTGACTGAGCCACCCAGGCGCCCCCAAAATTATTTTACAATCACACTAATTAAAACAATGTGTTGCTTGTTTAACAATAAGCATATATAGCAATAAAACATAATTGTGTTTCTAGAAAGAGACATGTAAATATATGATTGCTTTATTTTCAAAAAAGTTTCCAAGGTAATTTAACAGAAAAATATAACACTTTCAATGAATGTTACTGAAACATTTGGGTATCCATAATCAAAACTAAATTTAAAAATAAATGAATATTATTTCTCATTATTGCTTTGTTCCACACCCTGTACAATTAAAATTGATTCAAAATCATAATATAAAACCTAAATTATCAAATTTCCAGTAAAAATGTAGAAGAAAATGGCAATTCTTTCAGACAGGATACAAAAACACAAACCATAAAGACAAATTTTAATAAATTTGAATTCATCAAAATTAAAATATTCTCTTTGAAAAGCACTGTAAAGGAAATGAAAATTAGCCAATAACTTGGAAATACGTTCACCAACGTTAGATGTGGTAAATGATTGAGGACAGAAAGGAATAAAGAAACCTCACAGCTCAATAAGAAGAAAACAAACAGCACAATAAAAATTCAGTGAAAGATTTGCAAAGATACTTCGCAAAAGAAGAAATACAATTCACAAATAAGCACATGAAAGAATGTTCCACATTTTTTATCACTGGGAAATTTAAATTAAAGCCATAGTATCTTATAACAAACCTACTAAAGTGGCTAAAGTTATCAAGTAAATAAAACACATGAGATATAAATTGCTGTTGAGGATGCAAAACAATTACTACATTTATATTTATTGGTGAATATGCCAAATGGTATCACCATTTTGGAAAACAGTATGGTGATTTTTTTAATGAAATTAAATGTATACTTACTATATGATTCAGAGATCTTGTTCAAAAAGGTTAATAAAAATAGACATTCTCATATAAAGACCTATACACAAATATTTATAAAGCTTTATTTTGAATAGCCAAAAAAACTGGAAACTATCCACAGGTTCACTAATTAATGAATGGGTAAACAAAGTGTGGTACATCCATATACCGGGATACTGCTTAGCAATATAAACGGGTGATCTATTGATTCATGAAACTATATGGATGAATCTCAAAAACATTATGTTTAGTGAAATAAGCCAGATACTAATAGTTACCTAATTTCATTTTCATAATACTCTTACATAGACCAAAGTATATGAGAGAAATCAAGCCAATCGTTGTGATGTACTGACATTATGGGAAGAGTTGACTATCAAGAGTCAGGCAAATATATTTTTCAATGCTTATTTTTGAGAGAGGGAAAGGGAGACAGAGAGAGAGACAGAGAGAGAGAGAGGCAGAGCATGAGCAGGGGAGGGGCAGAGAGAAACAGAAACACAGATTCTGAAGCAGGATTCAGACTCTGAGCTGTCAACACACAGTCCAGAGCCAGGCCCTAACTTGCAAACCATGAGATCATGACGTAAGCTGAAGTTGGATGCCCAGCTGACTGAGCCACCCAGGCACCCCAAGAGTTGGGGAAATATTTTGGAGTGATGAAACTATTCTACATCTTGACTACGGTTGATTATTTTTTCATTGACCTAAAAACAGTCCAGTTTTCTCTATGTAATGTCTACCTCAACAAACTAGTTATGAGTTGAATTATGTCTCCTTAAAATTCATAATTTGAATTCCTAATTCCCCGTATCTCAGAGTGTGACCTTATTTGGAGATAAAATTTTTACAGAGATGTTCTTATAAAAAGGAGAAATTTGTACATAAAGACATATCTGAAGAGAAGATGCCATGAAGGGATATGTGGAAAACCAGCCATCTAAGTGTCAAGGAGAGAACAGATCCTTCCTCCACAGCCCTGAAGAGAAATCAACACTGCCAACACCTTGACTTTGGACCCCTATTCAGTAGAACTGTGAGACAATACATTTCTGTTTAAGCCACCCAGTTATTGGTACTTTGTGATGATAGCTCTATATACCTGACTTTCAAAAAGTTGTGTATTTGTATTTGCACAATTTGAAAATTAAAATAATTACCATAATAATGCAATTATTCCAATGAGGGTTCAGAACATAATATCTAAGTATGGATGCATACAATGAAGGAAAAGCTATTTGATTAAATGCATTTTTTAATCTATTTAGTTTCAATACATTTGAGTATATTATCTCTGTAGTGCCATAATAGTTTCCTTCAGGAAGATGTTCTCCAGGTATACCTTTGTTTTTTTCTCCAAAGCTCCATATTTATGTATTACCTAAATTATTAAATATTCCTTTAACTGTTAGTGTTCTGAATCTGAATTCAAGTACCCAGATGTATCTAATCTTACATCTTCTCCATGAAGAGATCAGCTCTATCACATGCTAAGTATTCCACAAATGTTTACAAAACCCCTTAAAAGAAAGATGTGGGAAATGTATAGGGAGAAGGTTGTGACACAGGAACAATGGTTCATACCCATGCCTATAAATTGCAAGGTGAGTTTTTCAGACATGCAGTTTCCTAGAGAGAAGAAGAATGCCTTCAAGCCTACTCTATGTATGGACTTTAAATAAGAAGGGAGCTTGCACATTCCTAACTTGGCATTTGGCCCTTGTACATGGTGGCAACTCTCAAAAGTAATATTGATTACAGATGTGGTGAAACAGAAGTTGCACAAATATGGAAGTCAAAACTTACCGTAATTTAAAAAGCACTAAATTATGCCCAGGTTTATAATTACTGCATCCAGTTAAGCTGGGCTCAGGAAAAACAAAAAAGTTTCTTACTCTCAAAACTGACAAGTTCAAACACTTCAGTCATGAATCTTCATCTTGGAGTCTGACCAAAGGGAGGAGGTCGGCGGTGAATAGCGGAGTATAATCATCATCAGCATAGCAACCTTTAAGTGAATTTCTGCAGACATGTTAAAGAAGTTTGTTGCCTGTCCAGTGCTTATAATGATAATTGCACTAGGTTTTATTTTTTTATTTATTTTTTACTAATGTAACCTTATTTAATACAATCCTTTACATTGCTGTTGCCCTATGTAATCTCCTTAATGAACGGATATTTAATTATGTGCCTCCTTTATTAACTTTATATTGAGTGCATCTGGAGATTATGTGCTAGAACATTCAATACTTAATTTAATTTTTGAGAGTATATTAAAATAAATAATTTCAAGGAAACAGATTTTCATATATTCTAATATAATTTCAAAAATAATTATAAACAGAGACTCGCATGGCTTAGCATACTAGTAATGCAATATAAAATTTTCTGCTTTTAGGTCACAAGTTCAAAACCAACTTCACAATATAAATCAAGAAAGGAAATAAGTAGTTATAGTAATTAAACTTCATGCTGTGAGTCAATAGTTATATTTGCATGTGCCTACTAAAAGAATTAAACAAAGTAGGAAGTACAAATCTTCACATCTTAGAAAAGATTCCCCCAAAGTAGTACTTTAGTTTGCAATCCCTAATGAAAGAAGAGATAGAGATGGGGGTGGTCGGTGGGAAACAGGTAGTTACACATGATAGCAGTTGATCTTTACTTCTATATAGGAAAACCCATATATTAGTTATCTTGCACACATTTTTCTTTTATCAATAATACAAATATGAAATTATAAAAAATACATTTTTCTATCTATCCCTCCTAAGCTTAGTTAGCATCCCTATTTGTGGATTTTTTTTTTTTTTTTGCATACTAAATGTGCTTCGTGATTACCCTTTACAACCTGTAGACTCCATCCCTATTTATGTATAGAATGGGTTATGGTGGCAACCAAAGGACTTTTCTTCTTCTCCAGACACACTTTGTAATTAATACTCTGATAGCAATCAAAAGGTATATACTCCCATTTCTTTTATTTTTAGGATAATCTGCTGCTAAATCTTCACTACTAATAATAGTGGTACCCATGATGTGGTACCCATGATATAAATCTTGCCTTTATAATCTAACAAAATTAGGAAAGGATTTTAGTTAAAGAATTGGTGTAGCCAATGCCAACAAGCCAGACAGGCTCTCAGGTGTAGTTCTGATCACATGATGGACACAGAAAACTTTTGAATGCTAAAAAAGTTGCTCTGTAACAAAGTGAAATAAGACAAATAATCCTATCAAATGTGGGCAGAAGAAAGGTTGCCAGGAGATAGTGAAGTGAGGTTGAATCTATATCAATACCTGGGAAATGATAGCAGCCTACGAGCTACATTAGTGTGAAACAATTAACGTTGACAGGGCTCAGTTTGAACAATTGTTCCACTGGTCTTAAAGCTAAGAGACAGATTTGCAAACAATGACAAGCTCTGTATACAGTAACTGCCATCCTTGACTGAGTGGCCAAGATGTTTAATTGGTGACCTTAGAATCACTAATTGGGCATTAATCTTTCAATCAGCCATGTTTGCTTCTAGAAATGACCCTTTGATAAATTTTCTACCCTCTGCCACCCCAACAAAGCCAGGGCAGATTTGACTTTTGCGTTAGAGGACAAGTCTACTTAAGTAGTTGATAGGGCTTTCCAGGGGACAAAGTCACTGATTCCACAATTAGAAAGATGGCTTAAAATGTCAAGAACTCTAGTAAAGTAACACCTGTCTTTAAATTGACAGGGATGAACAAGTGACGCTGAGCCCTTTGCCAAGACCAGATTTAATTGGCAGGGGTCAGGGAAGATATAGAGCTAAGGCGTTCCTTAAGGATGCAAAGAAAAGTACCCTGAAGAGGAGGAAAAAACTGCCTAAAGTAGGTTTGGTGGTGTCAATGCCAATCTTTCCTTTCACAATCTTGCCCGGGGCCAGTTCCACTGAGACTAAAAAGATAATGACATCTATGGTGTATTCATAGTACTGTAGCTTTTTATTTTACACCTTGGTAAAAATTAAGAAATTTTGGGAAAAGGAGTCAGGGAGGAACTGAATTCAGCAAACTGAATATGTGTTTGCTTTTCTAAAATGCATATTGCTCTATATTCAGCAAGTGCAAATAAATGCTTATTAACTAAAATCTGTTCTGATTTTTATTACTAATTTTCATCTGTTGAACACTAAATATAGCTTCAGACCCAGTAGCTGGAGTTCCAGTAGTTCTTAAATAGCCTAAATTATTTTTGCTTTTAATGACAGATAGATCTAATGTTTAATAAACATACTTACTTGAATGAAAAAAGATTTCAATATTTGTGTTTTGGGGAAGGTACGTTGGTTTATATGTACATTTAAATTTCACTCATTAAGAAACTACTACTCTGTAATATGAACTGCATCACATGTGAACTAGAATGTTTGCAAATACATTAAAATAAAGTATTCTAATCTGGGCAAAATAAATGCTTTGAAAGTGATTCCAGGCTAAAATAGTATACATATAGCTGGTAAACATGACTATCAATAGAATCATATTTTCCACATTGATCATACTCAGCCACAATGATCTTAAAAAGATTTAATGTTAGAAAATTGAGAACATTACAATTTAAAGTACTTTGTTATTTAGCAAAGACACTCAGTTCTTTAATAGCATCTCTGATAAAAATCCCCTAATGTAGTCCCCAAATCAAATACGACTTTTAGATATCTATCCCAACAGATAATTCAATTTGCAAATCTTCCACTTATATCGAAAGCCAGAAATTTGAAACCTCTGACTTGTACCCAGGTTATTTTTCAAGCTGTTTTATCTTTTGGTGATCCAGTCCTTAATGCCATTTGTTTTCTCAATTTCTGTAAAGCTGTTCAAAAAAGTTTTACCAAGAACTTGTTTGTTGCTAAGATCCATACATGTTACAGCACATTGTTATAGTTTATTTACTTTGACTTCTGTATAGTATATGCCAATGTGTGAATAACACATGGTTTATTCATCCAGTCTGCCCCAGTGGGTGTTTGGATTATTTCCAGGTTTTAGCTGTTATGATATTCCCACACAGGTCTCTGGCAGTTCATGTGCAAGTTTTCTCTGGGGTACATAGCTAGGAGTAAAATTCTGAATTATAGGGTATATGAATGCTCAAATTTAGTAGGATATAGGCAATGCCAACTTTCTTTGTAGACGGTTTCACCACCTACTTTAAAGCCTTACTTCTAAGACATATCACATCACCATTAATTAAACTCAGTATTCTTTTTTCTTTAGACACTTTGATTAATGTAAGATTCTCAGAATTGGTTGTTTGCACACGCAAATACTGTCACACTTTTGACAATGCAATTTTTCTGCTAAAATGTTTTTATTTTTCATATGCTCTAAACTTTTTTGTTTGTTTTGTCAAACATAAGAGTTTCCTAATTTAGCTCATTTTAGGGACTTGTCTTTGACATTTTAACTACAGAATGCTTATTCTCACAGGCATTCCAATCAGCCAAACTAGACATTTCATATGGGAAAAAAGATTCACTTTATCTTTTCACCTCAAACGCGTCTGTTAACGTGCATTTAAAAAATATATAGGGACGCCTGGGTGGCTCAGTTGGTTCAGCATCTGACTTCGGCTCAGATCATGATCTTGTGGCTTGTAGGTTCATGCCCTGCATCCGGCTCTGTGCTGACAGCTCAGACTTTGGAGCCTGCTTGGGATTCTGCATCCCTCTCTCATTCTGCCCCTCCTCTCCTCATGCTCTGTCCCTCTCTCTCTCTCTCTCAAGAATAAATAAACATTAAAGAAACTTAAAAATATGTACAAAAACAAACTACAGAATCCATCTTATAAAATAAATGTTTAAAATAGTTAAAATTAAAATGCTGTGAATGTATATAATTAATTTAAGTTAGGTGAATTTTCTGCTGTATCTCATTACTTGTAATAACTTAATGTAATAAAAATAAGAAATATAGATTAAAGAAACAAAGGATATAATAAATATATGATTTTAGAACATATGTTGATGCATGTGTTCAAGTCTAATATTCAGCTTCTGGGAAAAATTACATGATAATAAGTATATTATTTTAATTAGACTTCATGATCAAAATTTTTCTGTGTACTTAATAGAGTAAATGATATGCTAACTAAAACTAGTCAGGCTAAAATTAGCATTAAAAAAATAAAGATAAAAATACATTAAAAAATAAAATTAACATTAGAATTTTATTTAATAGAAATAGAACAAATTTTAACATGTAATAAAAATAAGTAAAATGGTCATTTCTTGTAATTAATAAATGTTTCAAGATAGCATTTAGTAAGATTTAACTACATCATTGAAGAAGGAATATCACGTCCCAAATAATTCTTTATTTGCAACTTTTATTCTTTAAAATTTGAAAAATGTGATATCCAAAATAGCACCCTAATTACATTAAAAATATTAGAGTTAAGTAATCTGTATTATGTTGAATATTTGTAGATTCTTTTTTTTCCTCCTAATGATTCATTTTAGGGATAGGGATTGAAATAACTTTTAAAAATTGCTTACATTAAATATGTGATGAAACCCATTTTAAAGAGTTTATTATTTCCTACTGAAGCTCACTGCTTTACTCTAACCATATATTTTCCCAAGAGCAATGCATTCTTTGAAAATAGTAGGAGTTTAGCAGAGATGAGGCCATTAAATGAAAATTGTCATCAATCCTACCACCAATAATCTACCACATATCTGATTTAAGAACATTCGACAAGGAAAGAAGAGTGCCATGTTTCATTTTGCTCCTCCTTTCTTAACAGAAATATGTAGAAAACAGGGAAAAACATATGTTTCCAAGATGGGATTAAGGTGCCTTAATGAAAGCATACATAATACAATACTAATTTATATTGTCCCCTGGGATGAATAAGTGGAAAGCTTTTGTATTTTTGTTTTGGACACAGTTATTAAATTAAGGAAAAGAATTTAAGGAAAAAAATGTATGTTATGCTAGGAAAGCATTACTATAAGTATATGAGATGTTATAAATTGACTCCATTCAAATTGTCTAATCCCAAATTGAGTAGCTTCATTCAGTGATCCTAACGGTGGGGAGGATCTTCTATGAAAAGTGAAATAGGCACTCAATACTTCCAGTTATGCCTGAATATTTAACATAAATATTAAAACGACAGACGTTGGAACACCAAACAAGAAATCAACTGGAATGGGGACAGAGTTGTTCACTGGATAATTTCTTCTACCCAAGATGTTCTCCTTTGGGTTCCCAGAGAAAGTTGGTTTACCTATTGTTTTGGCATCCTGCCTAGTTTGTCTTTCTTTCTCTTCCTTTTCTTCTCCTTCTCCTCCTCCACCCCCCCTCCTTCTTCCTATTTTTCCTTCTCTCCTATTTTTTTTGGCAGACAAACTGTCCAAATATTGATGATAAAGTTTATGATCACTCCTACTCCAGCCCCCTCTAGTTCATATGACTTTTGAGAGAGTGTGATTCAAGATGAAATGACAGTTATGTACAAGTGTTCAGAGCTACACACTTCTGATGTAAGGGGGGATGTCCTCGTTTTCAGCACAATAACCTAGATCCTGAGATGGTCTGCTTTTGTGATTGTAGTTTTATCCCCACGTCTGAAATAACGAGTTATAAAAATGACCAATCTGGAACTATTTTTCAATGGGAAGAAAGGAGGAGAAATTTCATAGAACTGAATATAACATTCGCAAAATTAAGACTCGTGATTTGCTTCCTAGAAACATGAGCTGTGTATTGAAATTTTACATTGATGCTCTTTAAGGGAATCACAGAGTGAAAATGTCTGAGATTTTATGTATCAGTTTAATACAGAGTACATGAAGGAGTTGTACTTATTTTCATTCAACATTCATTCTACATTTCTTAGGTGTTTACAGGTGCTCCAATGCCTGTCTTTAAGGAGCTCTAAGTTAAGTAGGAGACACACAAATAGACAAGCAAGGCAATAAAGGTGTTAGGTGCTACAAAGACACCAAGTGAGAAAAAAAAGAAAAAAAAAAAAAAAAGGAAGATTTCCAGCATGTCCGCATAGGAAACATTTTGTTCTTTCCTGACTTTGGAGGAGTAAATAGACTTCTGTATTTTTGATTCATGAACTGAATCCCTTGATTCTAACAAAGGAAAAGCAAGTCTCCCCCACGTCTGAATCTTAAAGCTAAATGTAATTGGCATCTATTTTTAATCTTTTATAAACTGTGGAGAAAGGTTTTGCCTCTCGATGCAAAGTTATGGGCAACTGTAGTTCCCCACAACTGCTCTCCCTGCCGCCTGGATTCTTTGAATAAGGCATTGTGTGAAATTCCAACCTCATTAAATCTGCTGTTTGGTTGCGCTCTGTGCAGCCACTGCGAAATCTGCTCTGGGTCAACCCTCCTGCTTGTGAAACCATTTAAGGCAAACAAGATGCCTGAACCATGAGGTGTAACATAATACCGAAGTCAGACGGCCACATTCTTTACTACTTAAGTAAATTTCTACATTCTTTGCTGATCAAACTAAATTCTTTTTTTGTTTTTATTTGGTAGAATCATTTGGATAAAATGTTGCCTCTTCCAAATATTTAATAGCATTGGAGAATGCTAGAGTAAAAGAACAAAGAAACTTACTTCACTTCAACTATACCCTGCAAAGGGATTAAAAAGCGAAGCTAAGATTTCCCTTGGTAAAGTGCATCACTTTAATTCTAGAACAGAGACTGCCTGACGATACGGCTTGGACAAATTAAGCACATTTTTTTTTTTTCTATTCTGTCCCACAGTTTCAAGAAAACAGAATCACCATAGAATAATTTTATAGTTTCATTCTCTTCTAAAGCAACTCAAGAAGTCTCTGTGCACGTGTGTGCATGTGCACAAACATGCATGTATGTGTCCATCCATGCACATGTGAATGCCTGTGTGAGATAGGCAAATGGGAAATATGTCTGCTAGAATTGAGACCATATTTTTATTTCACATGATTTGACAGTCCTTATATGGCAGCAATCACTGTTTTTCTACCTACCTTGGTGACAGTCTCAAATCAATCAGTGACCTAGATGGGAAAGATTTTATAGCCCATTACTGAAGCCTTCAGTCATCCCACTTGTGTTATGACCAAACTGGTTTTTAACTCCAAAAATAGATTGTTACTGAAGGTATGAGATTTCCAAACAGAGTCATTTTGGGACTGACGTGCAGATTCTTCACAACTATTCATGATATAACTTCAGTTATTCATAATACTTCAAATATGTACACATTTTAAGTTTAAAAATGTTATCTATCTGACCCATATTAGTGACATTTTTAATAATTTACATGAAAGTAAATTTTGATTTCTCAGAAAATATTTTTTAAAGCTCTTGAAAGTATATGGGATTTTATAAAGCTGATTATTGGCAATGTTTGAGATGCTTTAATAGAATAACAGGAATAGTAGCTACGTACATTTTTGCTTACACAGAGTATCACATAAAAGCAGTGGCAAATGAAGAAAAGAGCAAATAAATCCAACATACACACACACACACACATCTTAAAGATTATAAGATATGGTGTCATAAAAAATCATTTAAAAAGACATTATAGGGGTGCCTGGGTGGCTCAGTTGGTTAAGTGTCCGACTTTGGCTCAGGTCATGATCTCACAGTTCATGGGTTCGAGTCCCGCATCGGGCTCTGTGCTGACAGCTAGCTCAGTGCCTGGAGCCTGCTTCGGATTCTGTGTCTCCCTCTCTCTCTGACCCTCCCCTGCTCAAGCTGTCTCTCTCTCTCTCTCAGAAATAAAACATTAAAAAAATTTTTTTAATAAAAAAATAAAAAGACATTCTAAAACTACAAGATGTTTTAATATGCAAAAATAGGGGAAGCAAGATAGGAAATTCATAAAACTTAAAAGGAGATTTGATTTATGCAGATTCAGAATGAGGGAAAATTTTCTACATTTTTATTTTTAATAAGTTTTAATTACTTTCCCTTCTTATTTTTATGTGATAAAATGTAAATTTTAAGAAATTTGACAGGTTTTAAATAATAATAAAATACTAATAATTATTACATAAAGAAAAGTTTAAAATTTAGTAATCCTGTATTAGGTTTCTAAGCAATAAAGGTCTTTTCATGATATTTTTTATGTGATCTCTTCATGTGAATGAATTTCAGAAAATATAGAAGAAAGGAAAAGTTGCAAATAAATGCCTTTATGAATAAATATAAATTATTGAAGAGACATTATACAAAGTGTTATATTTGGGGGAATATCGAATAGAATCTAGATGGCTTTGTTTTAATTACGTGATGATATTTTTTTATCTTCAAAAATGTACCTATGCATTAAGAAGTTAAGACATTGCATTATCTCTTTTCATTTTATGAAATCTGCAGACTAGCCAACCAATGTTTTGTTTTAAAAAATGAGAAAAGATTTGGATGGTTTTTGTTACTCTTACAATGAAAACCAGATAGACTAATCATACATACAGAAACAGTATTCAACAAATATTCATTTATTGTCTACCCACCTGTAGCACTTTTCAAGGTACTAGACATAGTGAATCATTAAAACTGTCACTGTTTGCCAGTAGCTCATGATGTGGTTTAAGATTTTTAAAAGCGAATCAGTAATTATCATTTAATTGAGTAAGTGAATAGAATTCCACTCTATATAATAGTTATAAAGAAGATAAAGGAATCAACTTTATGCAACAGAAAAAGAAAATAACCTATATAAAGGAAATTCCTGAGAAAATAAAATTCTAAATGTTCAAGAAAAAATCAGTCATAAAGAGAGGTCAAGACTGGTAATTTGGGGTATGTGAGGATGAGAAATAAGTATTGTTTCATTTTATTTTTCCTCCAATTTCCAATTCATAAATATCAACTATAAAACTTCATAATGCCTGAGGGACATGATGCAAAGATACAATTCTAACTTCTACAACATAAAGAAAATGCCTTTAAAATAAATCACAGATTGTAGATATCTTCATAAGCCTTGTTAAACATGACCCATTGGAAATAGTTATAGTTCATGGTTGGAACAGAGGATATTGCAGAAAAATAAGTGGATAGATGATAGTGCGTGTTAGGTTGATATATATATATATGTATGTATGTATATATATGTATGTATATATATGCATGCATAAATATATGAAACATGGGTAGAAAGCTTACATTGCAGCTCTCAACTCTTAAGCTTTAAGCAGTCTCTACAGAGTTCACATGAAAGCCATGGTGACCACATTGTATAAACAAAGAAAACTAATAAAGGGTTTGGCTTTAGCTTGAAGGTTCTTCTGCCATTGAGTAATTTTCCTATGCCATATACTTAGTCCTTGTTCTGACCTAATTATGCATAATTCTTTTGGAATAGGATCATTACAACTATGCTTATTACAAGCTCAGCAATCATTTAAAGATATTCACCAAAGACATACATGTGGCTAAGTAGGGACACAGAGTCTGCATCCAATTTGATAACCACAGAAAAAGTCAGAATGAAAATATCTTTTGAAAACAATATTTTGGTTTATCCTAGATTGAACCAAGATTGACACAAATACTGAAGTTTTCAGATATTTAAATAAAAACAAATAGTCGACTTTCAAGGCATGACGCCCAGAAATTATATAAGTTAATACAATGGGGGAGGGGACCATTGAAAGGGGAGTCACAGTTTTATTGGATCCTTAGTTCCATCAAAGGATGGAAGGGAGATGGAAAGGTCTCCAAGGAACAAATAGCCTCCCCTACATAGATCTGAAAGACTATCTGACAGTACAGCTCAGCAGCGAAAGAGCCCTATTTTGAGAGTTTGCAACACATTTGAAAAATAATAACTTGTGATTGTCTGTTCTAGTATCTTAGTAACTTGGTAGTAGGACTAAGTCATATATTAAGCAAATAAGCTGACTGAAGGGGAAAACTATTCAACAACCATAATATATAGACACAGTGTTAGCCAGCCATTTTATAAGTGCATGCAGTTGAACATTAGAGGGACAGCCCATAAAAAATCATAAGTTTAGTAATTCTGTCCATCACTAAAGATTAATGAATGAATGAATGAATGAACAATGCTTTTATCATTTATTTTACAGACAAGCCTCTCATATACAAGTGTCAAACTATCATCAGTAATATCAAATTCTATCAATGTAAAACCACTGCATTTGTAAAAAGAAAAATATATGTTTGATCTGTATGCATTTACTACTTTCAGGTTTTCTGTTTCCGTTTCTGATTTGATTCCAACAGTTGTTGTCACAAATGGTAAAGGTTAATGTTAACAGCTAAAGATTATGGCTAAGACTAAAGACACCATAATATTTGAGAGATCTACACACTGATTCCCTTGACCCAGGAGTGTGTATATATAAATATGTTATAAAAGAAAAATAAATGTGTGTTATACTTGAGAGTGAAACTGGGTACTAGGATAACTGTCTACATTATTAGATTCAAAAAGTTTTTGCATGAAGTCCACAGCTTAGAAGTGTTAATTTTTTTGTCAGAGGAATCTTCTTTTCAGCAAAAAATAACATACATATAAATATTTTATTGGATGTTTATTTTGCATGCATAAATTATAATGGTTTCATTTCCCAAGTTAATTAATAGAATTTCAGTTATAGATATAAGACAGAACTTTTGAATTTATATCTGCTCTTACTGTGAACTCACTAAAACGGTCAGAAAGGAAATTTTCTAAAAGCTTACAAAATTGGGGAGGGAATACTAAACACAAAATTTGAAAATAGAGAAAGACAAGCAAAAAGACAACTTATAAGGGTACCTGGATGACTCAGTTGGTTAAGCATCCAACTTTGGCTCCGGTTATGATCTCACTGTTCATGGGTTCAAGCCCCGCATCAGGCTCTCTGCTGACAGCTCAGAGCCTGGAGCCTGCTTCAGATTCTGTGTCTCCCTCTCTCTCTCTGCCCTTCCCCCACTCGTGCTCTGTCTGTCAAAAATAAACATTAAAAAAGACAAATTATAATTGATTTATTAGTACCATGAAAGCACTATTAACACTGGAGAAATCAAGAGTAATTCAGTTCGAGCCATGAAACCTTCAAAATCCTCAGAATGTAAGGATACAGTTGAGCCTCAAACAAAGTCTGATTGAAAGACTGTTGGAAGAGTTTTGTGTATTGGTTTGCTAGAGCAGTGGTCGCAAAATACCACAAACTGAATGGTTTAAACAAGGAGAGTTTATTGCATCATAGTTTACAAGCTACAAGTCTGAGATCAAGGTGGAAGCAGGAAAAGCCCTCTGTTGCCTGTGAGGGAGAACTATTCCATTCCTTTCTCCTAGCTTCTGGTGATTTGCTGGCAATCCTATGTTCTCCTGTTTGGATATGCATCACCTTGATCTCTTCTTTGGTATTACATGACATCCTCCCCGGGTGCATGTCTGTCTCCAAATTTCTCCTTTTTGTAAGGACACCAATTATATTGGATTAAGAGCCCACCATAATGAGGTCATTTTAACTTAGTTATCTCTGTGAAGTCCGTATCTCCAAATAGGGTCATATTCTGAGATACTGGGTGGTTGGATTTCAAAATATGAGTTTCGTGTGGACAAATTCAATCCATAACATTATGGATGCCATATTTCCTCATCTCTTCCATTAAACTAGAATACTGTCTCTCAGTAAAAGAGAAAAGTATTATACACTGGATAATGTAATAACTTAGCAATCTAGTAAACTGCTGATTAGCTATATTTTGAGGCTACATGCAGTGGTGTTAATTTTTTGAGATTTTACCTCACGAGGTAACTATTTAAAGAAGCTTTCCTTTTTTGTGTGGGAGGTAGTATAATAGCCATAGAATCTGACTCAGACATGTAAATTGTGATAATACCTTGCATTATAATCTTGGAATAATTTTCAATGAGTGATAGCTTAAGAAATTTTATTAATCAGCACTACAAGTTAATGTTTTGATTGATGCAAATTATTAAAATTTGGCATGCAACACATCTGTGCACCAATTATATGTTATTTCAGTTTTTCGGAGAGTTAAAAATAAATATCCAAAGTGAAATTCAAAGAAAATCACTAAAACAGCATCTCAGTAAAGCCATAGGAATCGGCAGGAATTTGAAAAGCTCTAATTTACATAAATTAGAAACATTTGTTTCAACTGAGATTCCTCATTGATGCCTGAGAAATTTATTACACAAAAGCTTTTTTTGGTACAGACCTATTTGAGAATCTTTTAAAACCTATAGTCCATATCTCTAGGGAAATACACTTAGGTCTTTTATCCACAGACACTCAGTTTTTGGCATACAGTGCTTTGTTTGGTTTTGTTTTTGCTTTAATTTTTTAAAAATTTTTTGCTATTTATTGAAAGAGAGAGAGAGAGAGAGAATGAGTATGAGAATGAGTGGGGGAGTGGCAAAGAAAGAGGGAGAGAGAGATTCCCAAGCAGGCACAGCGCTGTCGGTGCAGAGCCCAATACTGGACTTGATCTTATGAACTGAACTATGAGGTCATGACCTGAGCTGAAATCAAGTGTCAGATGCTTAACCAGCTAAGACACACAGGCACCCCTGGCATACAGTTTTCATTAAGATGGTGACAGAAATTATGGAGTTCCCTAAAGTTTATGAAAATAGAGCTGATTTTGAACCAACATTCTGCCACTTAAAAACTGTATGCTAGCTTAGTCTTCAGATTTCAGTTTTGTGTATCCATAAAATTATAAAGGTAATTGTGCCTAAAGGTAATTGAACCCACATTAAAAGTTTTTTTGTGATAATTAAATGATGCAATAAACATAATGTGTTGGAAACATGATACTTTCTGTCGCTATATTTCTTTCTTGTGTATCCAGAATTTGGGGTTCTTATAGTCTTAACATTGTAATCAACCCACCATTTGGCTTAAGTTCTGTTTTATTACTCATTTTTAAAAATTTTTAAATGTTTTAAATTTATTTTTGAGAGAGAGAGGGAGAGAGAGAGAGATGAGGGTAGGATCAGAGAGAAAAGGAGATACAGAATCTGAAGACAAGCTCCAGGCTCTGAGCTAGCTAGCAGCACAGAGCTCAACGTGGGGCTCAAACCCACGAACTGTGAGATCGTGACCTGAGCTGAAGTCAGACGCTTAACTGACTGAGCCACCCAGGTGCTTCTTATTACTCATTTTTGATATCACCCTCAGATTGAGAATTTATGCATTTATTTCTGGTGATGCTTCATCCTATATATGATGATAAATCCATTAAAATGATAGGATCTTATGCTTTAATATCTGTGGTAATCAAGCTGTGCACCTAAATGTTCATGTAAGTGAGGATTTTCTGGAAAACTTTAGAAAATGAAGACTTCAGTTCCAAAAATGTAGGTTAAGAGCATGCAACCTGGGTGAGAACCATAATATTCCCTTCAGAAACACTGTTTCCCTGTTTCCTCTTATGTTTGAATCACTTCTAAAGCATTCTTATCAGGAGTTCCTTTACTTTTTCCATTTACTCACATAGAAAACGTTTTTTCCTGGAACAGGCCATGCCACATAAATACAAATCAGAGCAAATTCACAAGGGCAGAGATTTTGGGGGTGAGGGAGTTGAACAAATGAAGAAGCCTGGACATTAGAATTGAGGGAATTTAATATTAAAATATTAACAATTAATCCAAGTTGGTTGAGATGGAGAAAGAAACTTCACATAGTTTCCTTCCATTGAACTTGTATATCCATTCGTGTCATTAAAAAACATAATTCAGCTTTTACATCTACCGGAATTATTATGATAAATATAGTTACTATTCCCCTCGACATTCCTTATCAGATAACCCAAATACATCTTGCTAGGTATGCAATCCTCAATTCTTTCTTTGACATTCCCCAAATGGTAGGATACTCCACCTTTTTAACATAGATTAACTCTCCTAAATATGGCCATGTTTATCAGTATATTTCTTACACAATAGGTACTGTACTAAAAAGAAATATTGCACATGAGCACTCATCAGAGCAAATTTAGAAATTAAATTATTACTAATACAGCTCATTTGGAAATTTTTAGATGGCAAAATCCTATTTTTTATTTCCATTGAATTTAATGCCAGCTAGAAACAGGCCTTCTCAGACTCTCTGATCAGTCATATTCAGGGAAATCCATATATAGTCACATAAATGTCTCTAAGAAACATTTGTATAATTTTATGATAGGCATTTTCTTTTAAGAATAATACATTTGTACTCATCTGACCCTTTCTTAGTCTTGCTGTAGTAACAACATGCTTTTATAGGAGAGTTCCCAAGTTGTAGATAACGCCATCCATTTCTGTGAAGTAGAGTGAAGTTGACTTATTTTGTAGGCAATACCAACAAATCTATGCAAATGACATGTATTAAGGTTGTTGTAAGCCTCAACAGAACTATTGTCCTGAAAAACTTTATTCAGTATCTTCTAACACTCATTTCCTATGCTAATGCTTGGGAATAGATGGTTGTGTTCCAAATGACTTTTGACAGAAATGCATGTAAATTTAAGCCAACAGATTAAGTAAGATTATATTACAAATTGTAATATACTTTATATTACAGTAGTTTTTACAATAAAATAATGAAATATAAATATTTTGGATAAAATCATACAGATCTCAAAGAATAAAATACCTGCATTCCTGTATCAAAAACACTGACATTCACCCAAAATTTGGATATTCTTTTGGAAATTGAATTATAATCTTTTCTTGATGTATGTACATTTTGATGTCATTTAACATGTATATTCAAGAAAACCTAGCAAGCTTATTCATGCCCCTGTGTCTGCAGAGGAATTATATTACATGGGAGAGAGTAGGTTTTGCTTTTCTTCCTAACAGTTAAAAAAATGCATGAGAACATGGAAACTTTCTTAAATTTGGAATTTGTTACTGTCCATTTAGAATCTAGAACAAGTATATTTGACATATTGTACAGTAAAACCTTGGATTGTGAGTAACTTGCACTGCCAGTGTTGTGCAAGGTTAACGAACATTTCCAGTAAATTTTAACTTGATAAATGAGTGACATCTTGCAATACAAGTAGTACGTGATGCCAAATGTCACATGATCACAACCGTGCCAATGGTTCTTCTCTCTTGCTGCGGGATTGTGGTGATCATCTCTCATGCTCAGATGCTCAGTTTTAGACCACTGTGTATGGCAGAAATCAGTGATTTTTCAGAATATCGGAAGGTGCCCATAACTGGCATTAGTGTATTGTTTGTCATTTCAAAGCACCAATGGACATTTCTTTGCTTTTCCATACAAAAGTAAGCTTAGAAATGCTTGGCTTCATTCTAGGTCAGGCTGCCTGCAGATATAGTAGCCATTTCATCTGCTGACTTATTGCCAATTGCATTAAATACAGTAGATGACAAGAGTTTATTAATATTGTACTGTAGTCAACATCTGTGTGAGTGTATACAATGGCCCCTATGCAGATAAAGATTCCATTGAGCCAATAGATAGCAGTAATCATGAAAGTCGTCCTACACAATAACTCTCCTCTCTCTTGTCTCCCTCACATCAGTCATGAAGGTTTTTAAAGGTAAGTGCAGGTTAATTTGTTTATTTTTCTTTGTATTATTTTGTATTATCTTTATTATTTTGTATTATATTTCAGCATTGTAATCATTTTTATATGAATATTTTTGGGTTGTGGAATGCATCATCTGAGTTTCCATTATTTCTTATGTGGAAATTTGCTTTGATATACCCATGCTTTGGATTGAAAGCATGTTTCCAGAACAAATTATGCCCACTTATCAAGGTTTTACTGTATTAACGTTTCTCACCCCAATTTCTTTTAAATGGAAACAACTCTATTAACATCTACATCTTCAAATGGCATTGGCACTCATTGTTGTGGGTTGGATTGTGTCTCCCCCAAAAAGATAAACCCCTGGTACCCAAAAATGTGATATTATTGGGAAAGAAGTTTTACACAGAGCTAATCAAGTGAAAATAAATTCATTAGTGTAAACCCTAATCCAATGTTAATTGGTGTCCTTACAAAAAGGGGAATTTTGGATACAGAGACAGACTTCAAAAGCCATGAAAAGACACACAGGGAGAATGCCTTTTGAAGACGCAACTGTAAGCCAAGAAATGTTCAGGATGGCCATGACCACCAGAAGCCAGAAGGAGGCAAACAAAATTCTACCCAGATTCTCAGAGGGACATGGTTCTGCCCTATAGATTACTGACTCCTCTAGCCTTCGGAACTGCAAGGTAATGTATTTCTGTAATTTTTAGTTTTTGGCACTATGTTGCAGCAGCCGTAGGAAACTAAAACACCTTTATTAAAAAATAACATTTACCAATGAATAAAATTATAGCACACCTTTCAGCTTTAAAAGTGAATCATATAATCATATAATTAATTCTATCAATAAGAGAAACATAAATTAACTACTAGAGGAAAAAAGACATAGATAATTAATTGCAGTGTGTGGTATAAAAGAAACAGATTGTCTAAAACATAATTTTTGTAATAGGAGAGTACTAATGAATATAGATCATCTGAGACTATTTTTAATAAAAACATATTTTATCTAATCCATAATACATGTCCATGTGTCATTAAGCTTATCCATTTTATTTGGTAGAGTAAATATCATTTTACCAGAAACTGAATTAAAATTAGCTAGTTCTCCAATAAGCCCCAATATCATGCTTAAGTAGAATTTGTGTTGCTATAGCTTGTACAGTTCATAACCAATTTTTCTGAATTAAAGATTCTTAATGTATGCTATGTTCAAAGGGTCTATGGATCATTACAGAAGAATAGAAAGGCCCCTATTGAGAGTTCTTAAGATAATATCAGATAATATCAGACTCCCTATGTTTTTGTAGAAACTTGTTTGCAGGCATATAATACTTCCCCACTAATTTGCACTCTTTAGGATGAGCCTGAGGCTATGATGAAAGCTACATATTTCCAAGTTTTCAGAGATATTGGCACTTTTTAATCTTTCATTTTAAAATAGTGCCATTTCAACCTTAGAACTGTAGGATTTATTATTCTCACTCAAATTTACCAGCAATCAATGAACACTGTGCACTGGAATAAAGTTTCATTACAACCATAGCAGAGAAGGTAAGAGGAGGCAAGGGAGGAGGCACTGTAGGCTAAGTTGTATCCATTCCAGTTTGCCAGGCACACATATACTCTTGGGCATATAAATACAATGGCAATAGGAAGAGACTGGTGTTAATATAAGGTTCATTGTTAAATTTTCATTGGAGAATTTTTAGTGTTGAAGCTCAATTTATTACCTAACTATTCTTCATTTCAATATAACATCCACTTGCATAGACATACGATGTGTGCTTTCATGCCACTTCAAAGTTGTTCTCATAATAGAAAAACACAAATTTCTAACCGCGCAAGAAAGAAAATGATGACAATAGTTAACATTTCTCCAGTCTTTATTATATGCCAGGCACTGTTCTAAGCTCCTTATGTGTATTAAATCAATTAATCCTCTTAATAATCCTGAAAGCATCACAAACACAGAGCAGAAAACCAGCCATCTGAACTCTCATTGGTGCGCTGCTTTACCTAAGCTTGTTTTGCATGCGTTGGTGTGCTGACCGAACAACTCAACAAAAACACAGACTCATAGAAAATATGCCATTCCTTATCTGTAAGGAAATCTGCAGCTGGGGATATTTTCTACCATTGCCAAAGAAATGCTGCATCAGTGTAGAAAAAAAGTGAATTTCTCCATATGATCAAATCCACTGTGTTGCTTTCTATAAAAGTGGTGAACATGAACTAGCGGTGTGTTCGTATCTGAGTATCTGGCTTTTGACTCTGGCTCTGAGGCTCTCTAGTTCCATGTATACCTAATGGAAAAGTCATAGCACTTTGGACGGACCTCTGTTTTCCTACTGCACAAATTCCAAGAAAGGTTAAAATAACTTTGATTTTAAAAAAATAAATAAATTCACTAATTTGATGTTGTTGTGTGCAAACTGTGAGAGAAGCCTCAAATACAAAGAAGTATGAAATAATTTTATGGTGTTCATATTCTAGCTTCCAAACAATATCATAAGTGTTATGATAGAATAAATTCAGGTTACTCTGAGAAGCAAAAGGAGAGCATTTAGCACAGACCAATTGAATTATGACAGTCTTTCTGAAGGAGATATCAATTTGAGCCTTGCAATTACTTAGGGCTTACGTATGTTATAGATAGAAAAATATTTCAGAGGAATCATCTCTATGCAAGGTATGGAGGAAAGACATAGCTGGGTTTATGTGAGGACAGCATGTAGGGCGCCTGGTTGGCTCAGTCGGTTAAGCATCCGACTTTGGCTCAGGTCATGATCTTGCGGATCGTGGGTTTCAGATCCGCATCGGGCCATGCGCTGACAGCTAGCTCAGAGTCTGGAGCCTGTTTTCACGTTCTGTGTCTCCCTCTTTCTCTGACCGTTTCCTGCTCTCTCTCTCTCTCAAAATAAATAAATAAATAAATAAATAAATAAATAAATAAATAAATAAATAAATAAAGTAAAACATTTAAAACAATGAAGACAGCATGCAATCCAGTGTGGTTTACAAATAGGGAATAACCAAGTAACAGGGAAAACAGAGCTTGAGGAAGTTAGTAAAAATGAGATCATAAAAAACTTGATATGCCGTGCTAAATAATTTTGCACACAAATAAATATTTTGCAATATGTATTTTCTAGAAGTAAACTTGAGAGATGGTACCTAATGCACTACAATTTTAGAGAGAAAATACAAATTAATATATTAATGGTTTACAAAATTTCTAGAACATATTAAATTTTAACACATTTACCAAAAGTAATTTTCAAATGTATTTGACCTAAATTTTAAAAAATATCATTCATAGAAAAAAATTTACAAATAGAAAATGTATATAGCTAGATGAAGTGTGTACCCCAATAAAGGTAAGAGAAAGAGACAAAGAGAGAGAGAGACCAGTAACATCCTAGCAGCTCCATGTCTCCCTTCTTTTAATGATTAGCCGACCCTACATCCAAAAGATTCCCTTACTGTGATTTCAAATTTCATATTAGTCCTTCCTGTTTTATAAATTTATATAAATACAATTTTGCACTCAATTTGTATATGGCCAATTTGATTTGACTCAAAAATACTTGTCATTTCATTTATGCTATTGTGGATAAAGACAGTTAAATTATTTTCATTACTGTATAGTACATATTGGATGAAACTACCACGGTTTATCCATTCAAATTCTGCTGCCAGTTTGGGGCTATTAAAATAATTCTACTATTAATATTTTTGCAACTATGTCTTGCTGCACATATGCATGAAATTCTGTTGTGTATAAACTGGATAGTCAAATTGCTGCATCAAATGATAAGAAATGTCCAACATTAGTAGACACCAGCTGATCTACTTTTCCTAGTAGTTTTTCAATTTGTACTTCCACCAGGAATATTTTGGAGTCGATAATCCTTTGGAAATTGCCACTTTCTATCTTTTGTCCATTTTATTATTGGGTTGATGATTTGTTTGACTGGTAGTTTGTTGATTTCTCCACCATTCTTGTTGATTTTTAGGAGTCCTTTAAATATTCTGAAAACTTGCACTTTGTCAAGTTACAAATATTATTGCTTAATAAATTACTTAACATCATGCTCTCTTAATGTTATCTTTTTTAAATTTTTAAAAAATGTTTTATTTATTTCTGAGAGAGAGAGAGAGTGGCATCATGAGCAGGGGAGGGTCAGAGAGAGAGGGAGACACAGAATCAGAAGCAAGCTCCAGGCTCTGAGCTAGCTGTCAGCACAGAGTCAGACGCGGGGCTCGAACCCACGAACCGTGAGATCATGACCTGAGCAGAAGTCAGACGCTTAACTGACTGAGCCACCCATGTGCCCCTAATATTATCTTTTTAGACTAGAAATATCCATGTTAATAGAGGATAAAGTAGGGGTCAAGATATTTTTAATGGGTATATCCAATTAATGCAGGATGGTTTTATTGAAAATATTATTTTCTTCTGTGCAATCCAATGTTGTTGTAAATAAACTGTCCATATACGCATTAGTTTTTCTAATTCTATTAGTATATTTTTCCATCTCTATGCCAATACTGAACTATTTTGATCTTTATATTAATAACTAAATGTCAGGTATATTAAATTTGTATTTATTTATAAAGCTGAGAAAGTTTAGGTGAAGGTAATTTCAAAATTGATGAAAAAATCAGGCACAAATTTATTTTATTTCCTAAAGGAAACTACAGTTATATTTTAGAGAGCTATTTGAATGGAAAAAAATCATCTAGGATAAACTACAAAAAGTCGTTTAACCCTCTAATAGGCCAGAGCATCAAAGTTCTGTCACAAATGTAAATTTGAGTTACACAAAGCAGCATATTTTCTATGTGAATGCCTCAGTGAGGTGCCATTTTGAGATAAGACTGCAGGCAAAAGAGTTCTAAAATTACTTATGATAGCTATAAAAATAAGTCTTTCCATTCTGTTCCTTTTCAAGATCAGCTTGATTATGTGTAGACCTTTGTATTAACACACACACACACACACACCTGCACACAAAGTCCTATTGTAAACTCATTAAGACTGTAGTTAAGGGGCGCCTAGGTGGTTCCATTGGATAAACATCTGACTTTGGCTCAAATCATGATCTCATGGTTCATGGGTTCCAGCCCCACTTTGGGCTCTGTGCTGACAGCTCAGAGCCTGGAGCCTTCTTGGGATTCTGTGTCTCCCTCTCTCTCTGCCCTCCCCCACTCATGCCTTCTCTCTCTCTCTCAAAAATAAATAAGCTTATTTTTAAAAGACTGTAAACATACAGAATACTTTAAGAAAAATCGACATCGTTACATTATTAGGTTCTCAAATCCATAAATAGAGCATATCTCTTCACATTTTTCTATCAATAATATTTTGCAGATTTATTTGTAGAGACCTTGCACATGTTTTCTTAGATTTGTAATATGTATTTGAAGTACTTGATACCATTTTAAATTAAGTAATTTAAACAATCGAAAATATCAACTTTCTATTAATTTTTTTGCTGGTATACAAAGCCATAATTGCTTTTGTATATTGATTTTGTAGCCTGTGATTTTGCTAAATGCATCAACTAATTCTAATAATGTATGTGTTGTTGTTTTTTTAATTCTTTACATCGGAATCCTATAACCTGTGAACAAGGTTTTTATGTATTACTTTAATTCCTATGCATTTTTATTCCTGTTGCCTTAAAGAACTTTTTTTAAGGAACTTACATAAAATATCTCTTTCTATACCTTAGTATTCACTCTTAGTGTTGTACATTGCATGGGTTTGGACAAATGTATAATGACTTTTATCCATCATTAGGGTAACCAGTACTGGTTTTCCATAAGTTTTGCCTTTTCCAGAATCTCATACAGTTGGAATTATATGGGATATAACCATTACATGGCTTGGTAGTTTCTTAGAGCTGAATAAATTCCATTGTCTGGATGTCCCTCACACTATTTAGATATTTTCTAAATATCTATACATATTTGCAACAATATGTTTTGGTTCATGGTTCAATATCTTATATTGATAAATATATTTGAAATACCATTGTTTTCCCCTTATGTAGTCTAGAAAACGAATGCCAATAATTTAATATACATTTCAAATGAAAATAAATTTAGTAGGAAAATGTGAATATAGTCATAAATTGTTATCACTCGAGAATCAAAATTCTGACATCCTAAATACTCTAACTCACTAAAGTGAGAAATACCTGAAATTGGATCATAACTAGTTAAAACTTTAAAAGACTGAAAAATAAACTGAGGAATTATATCTATCCTTTTTAGCAATCACATTTTTTTTTGCTTATCAGCTAATTTATTCAGTTAGTGTATCATTCTTTTTGTGTTAAGTAATTAGCAGGTCACAGAAGACAGAAAAAAAATGTTTAACAGAATTGTCTACTTCCTTTTAATACCCTTGAGATCATCATCTCACTATGACCTCAGTGTTTTCGCAACAATTTAGAGAGTCTTTATTTATTCTAAAATATATGAAAGATGCATGCTAATTTTAAACCTTAGAAATAGAACAGAAATTGAAGATGTCTTTTTCAAATGGTTGAAAAGGGCATAAAATTAATTTGACTGATATGAATGTACTCTAATAGCACTTTATCAATTTGTGTGACTAATGCTCCTTAAATAATTTATATTAATAACTTTACTCTTGTCTACAAATAACTGATCCCACTTACCAAACCTAGTATTTTCATTAGCAAAATATATGCTACCCATTTGTTGCAGATAAGTAGGCTTGGTGATATAGGACTAAAAACATTTAAGGAAAACATGTCCTCAAGGGACTATGATAATAATCATCATACAGGTTGTTAGGAAAAGAAGTGGATAAAAGGGAAACCTGTAGATGCAAACACATTTAAAGAGCATTTCAAGTTAAAACAGAAACAGCTAAACTACTAAATCTAGGGATACACTTTTGCATAATAAACCTAAAAAGAAGTGTGTGTTAGAGCTTTAGATTGAATACACAAATATAGGACCTGATATTTTTCTATGCCACACGGATTATGAAAGGCGCATTCTGAAGGTGAACACCCTACGTGAATGTCCTTGGTGACCTTCCCTCGACGCCACAGCCCTGTGCTGGAAATCACTTCTTAGCTCATCACCCTGCATAGAATTTAAAACCTGCTAACTCTCCCATCTTACAACTCATCATTGATGATTTTTTTCTCATCTTGTGCTACACACAAACTGTGTTTGTTTATAAAGTCCTAAACCTCAGTAAAGAAATTGTCACAGGTCATGGTTCACACACCTAGAAGGATGCAGCATATCTGTTGTCCTGCCACCTTGAGCTAGTTTTCATACTATTCGTTATCTAATGCTGGGGTAATAGCACTGAGTAGATTATCCGGGTTGTGATGTCCTCATTTTACCTCATTTGCAATCAAACACACAAGAATGATTTGATTATATTGAGTGATTTTATTTAAAGATAAGTTAAAGTTTTAAAAAAATGATAAATTTAGTTTGCATGAGACAATTCAAAGTGATTCACCGTGGGCCTCATTTTATCATCCCAGCCTTTTCATTCTCTTTCAACCCCATGGAGACAGAATTCTAGGTTACTGTGGCCTCTCAGCATTTTCTAAATATCACATTAGACTTTTATGTTTATACAACTTTAAATGTACATGCTCATTGTCTGAGATATCCTTCCTCACCTTCGCTTCTCCTTAAACAAAGCCAACACAAATATCTCTAGAGTTACCATCTTGGATCCATTTTTTCCAACTAAACAGAACTATCCCATTTATATCTGCATTTGTATGGCACTTTGTATTCTCTTGTCTTTGAACTGATTCTGTGACACGGAGTAAGTGCTGGTCCCAGAATCTGATGCCCTGAGTTGGAATCATGACTCCATCATTGATAGGCTGTGCAACCTGAAACAGGCTCTTCAAAATCTCCATATCCCAATTTCCTTATCTTTCCTTTAAAATGGGCAGAAGAATATGTTTCAGATTGTTTAATGCATTAAACAAGTGAACATATACATAAAACTTGAAATTGTGTTTGGCTCATGCTCAATAATGTTACGTATTATTTTAAAGTTCTTTTTTTTAAAAATATGCTTAACTCTCTTTTCTAATAACTTGTGAAGAGAAACAATATTTTATTATCTTTTTATCATTGATGGTTATTGCCTAAATTATAGAAAAACCTCAGTCAAGGGTGATTTCAGTTGTTCTGCTTATCAGTCTGTATACTGTTGGAAAACAGAAGCCTCTCTATATATTCAAAGTACAAGAGAATTTAATGTTGTTGATCTTTATAAATCCAGTGGGATGCCTGGAGGAACTGAAGTTGGGGGAGAGTTCACTCAGGTTTCAAATCTATCATTGTAGATATGTCCCATATAGGTAGGGACTTCCTCCCGCTCCCCAGATCAGAACTTTCCAGGAATTTGCTAACAACGGTCACAGCGGGAACACAGAATCTATGTGGAAAGCTCTCACAGAAATGCGTGGAATCACAGTCATCTACCCACTTCTGTGTTCTAACATGTATGAATTGCAGGAGAGATCATAGACAGGTTTTGGTCAATGCTAATTGTGTATATCTATTATTTTTAATTATAGGAATTTGTCTTTTTAGTACATCAAAAATGTTTGAATACCAACAATTTCATACATTTTAATCATATATACGGTAGATAAATAGTTAAATGTTATACAATTATTAGTTATAACTATTATTAATTATTAGTTATGTATTAGATCCTTTTGCTTCACTGCCACGGAAATGGTCAGAATCACCATCAAATAAATTTGAGATTAGCCCTGGCCATTTTTAAATCCTATGAGAACACAGCTTCTAAAATTGAAGGATGATTGCCAGAAGGAGATCAGAGCTATAGGTACAGGTGACAGCACCTTGAAGCCATTTTGTTTTCATATTCTCTTCCCTAAATTATCCTAAATTTAGGAATAATAATAAATTTAAAATAATCCTAAATTATCTGTAGTGAAATCTTCACGTAGATTGTCGGTACCAGAATTCATTGTCCATCTCCGAGCCCCATCATGGAATCACTAGAACTGACAGCCTGCAAGTTCTACCTTTACACAATTTTCAGGTCTCTAGTTTGTCTGAACTTGGAGCTCATTTCAGATAAGTGTACATATTTGCTTTGGATCTACTGACTAGTCTAGCCAGAATATCTATGTAATATCTACAGTCAATAGTTCTCGAGGCTTCCAAATTCCCTTCCCATTGAACTTCTACGTTATTGACATGTGCTTATGCTGGGTTCCCGATTTTTATCTCACACCCATGTACTTGTTAGTGTAATAATGACAAAAGCTATTATTGGTATGGAGGGATTTACACCTCTCTTTGTTACAATAATTTGAGTTAGAAGTCAAGAGAAGAATTAGAAGCATATTAGAAAGTCAAGACTAATTTACATCAAAAGGCAAAGGGACAGCTATACAAACAAACATAGAAGAAGGGAAAGAAGCCAATGGGGATAGGATAGTTTAAGAATAAAGGAGCAAAAAGACCAAATGTCAAGGACAGAAGCAATGCCGTGTCACGTAAGACTGAGAAGTAGCATACCTAGAGAAGTTTTCATACAGAGTTTATATGTAACATGACATGTATCCCATCTCACATTTCCAGAAATTTCAATAAATATTTTATTTTGTTTTAATTTTTTTCAATGTTATCTTCATATGAATATGAAGGTTTTTTTCTGAGAAAGAATGTAACGTGGCTCAATTCTACAAAGTTTACATTAGATTTTTGGCTGATGACCTTTTAATATTGCCATATCAGGCCGGTAAATCTGCCTCTTTTACTTTTCTTAGATCCTCATTGCTCTGGGCATGGTTTGCTCCCTGTCATTCCACAAGAGTTCCCTGGTCTGTGGAGCCCAAGCTCTGCCATTTATATCAGTAACTGGCTATTCACACTGCAATTAGAAAAGTTTTTGTCATGAGTATATTATGTAGTGTGTTGATCAATATAGGCATTTTGAGCATCTTCTCACCTTTAAGCAACCATTGCTCTGCATATGATACTATATTTTATATAATAATCATACAGCCTGGGTGGCTCAGTCGGTTGAGCATCCGACTTTGGCTCAGGTCATGATCACATGGTTTGTGGGTTCAAGCCCCGCGTTGGGCTCTGTGCTGACAGCTATCTCAGAGACTGGAGCCTGTTTCAGATTCTGTGTCTCCCTCTCTCTCTCTCTCTGCTCCTCCCCCACTTGTGCTCTGTCTCTCTGTCTCAAAAATAAATAAAACCAAAACAAAATTTAAAAAAATAATAATCATCCATCTGTCCATCTGTTTCTCTATATCTGTTCATCTATCCATTATCTATCTATCTATCTATCTCTCTATCTATCATCTATCATCATCATCATCATGTATCTATCATTTATCACCTATTATCTATCAAATAAAAGTCTGTTGAAGATATACTTATGTCTATACAAAAATACAAGTATTATTGTTCAAACCCGTAGGAAAAGACTGAGGGGACCCTGGGTGGCTCAGTCGCTTAAGTATCTCACTTCGGATCAGGTCATGAACTCATGTTTCGTTAGTTGAAGCCCCACATCAGGCTCTGTGCTGAGAGCCCAGAGCTTGGAACCTGCTTCAGATTCTGTCTCCCTCTTGTCTGCCCCTCCCCCTGCTCACACTCTGTCTCTAAAAAAAAAAAAAAATAGACTGAGTCTGTGACTGAAAGAAAGTGCAAAAATGATTTCATGAACTAAGACAAAACTTCTCAAAGTCCCTGAACCATTATTTAGCATCATAGCATAATCTTGAAATTATTTGTAGCAGCATACATGCTTCAGATATATTTCCAAGAGAAAATAACATTAATTAAGCACATTTTCTATAACTATAAAGGTTTATTTCATGGAAATAAAGGAAAAACATTCAGAAACTGTTTAGAAAAATAAAAAAGATTTTTTTCATAGACTTGAAAGGGACCAAAATCACCCTCTCATTATGAATTTTTAGAACCTGAGGCTTAAAAAGTTTGCATCCACTTTCCAAGGTCATGAAATAGATTTGGAGGTTAGAAGCCAGATCATGTGACCTTTTCACTACACAATATTTGGTCTAACTTGGTGGTATATGTTAAGTAAAAAATATCAAAATATTAAAAAATTGACATTTTCTGGCCTAAATTATATTGTTTAAGATCTATATTCTCTATTTTTCAAGTATAAACTTATGTTTCATTTGAAAGTTTTTGAAGAAGAGTTACTAAAACAGAAATCAAAATAATTAATCTCATCACTATTTGTGAGAACATGTTTAGTTTATTTAATTTTATTTCTGCATGACTTTGAATGTTTAATCTAAAAGAACATTTGGGGCACCTGGGTGGCTCAGATGATTAAGCATCTGAATTTAGTTCAGGTCATGATCTTGCGGCCCAGTCTGTGGATTCAAGTCCTACATCATGTTCTGTTGCTGACAGCTCTCTCTTTCTCTCTCTCTCTGCCCCTTCCGTCTCACATTCTGCCTGTATCTCTCTCTCTCTCACAAATAAAGAAAAACATTTAAAAAAAACTTTTAAAGAACATTTAAACATAATAATGAAACAAAAACATCTTAGCTGTATCTTAAAATAGAAAGGCTCAACCTCCAACTTTTTACTGATTTACTTGTTTTTTCCTCCAAAATGGGAAGTTCTGTTGAAATTACAAGGGTGAAATTTTGAAATTTCAAATTACAAATTTTGCCACTAACAAAAAATGATTGTATAATATACAATTTTATCCTTATGAACCATTAATATGCCTTAAAGAAAAGTTAATACCCATAATTTGGAAACTACATGCAAATGAATTATTAATGTAGATGGTTAATTATGAAAATTTTGCCCAGACTTTCTTCTGTCACAAATCACAGGATGTCAAAGCTATTAAGTAAAATATTTCATATTTGACACTTTGATTAACACCATTATATATGATTCAATATTGAATGATAGAAGTTATTAAGGCCTCACAAAAATGCTTTTGCTTAATTATATTAACGCATAAACTGTGCCAGTAAAAAGTTCAAACCCCAAGCAAACAGTTCTATGATGCAGCTTCAACATACTGGAAATCATTAACTTTTCTCCAGTCTAACCAGACGCCAGCTTAATATTTTCAACCTCTGGGTTTATGGCTCCAATTCCCTCTTTTGGATCCTTACTGCGTGACCAAGATCACCACAGTAGACTTCTACCTCTTTGTGTTTTCCCTGTTTTCATTAAAAGACAGAGAATCCCTCCCTTCCTCTTTGGTTTGCTATTGTTTTAAGCTACATAGGTGCTCAATGAGAATTTGTGGAGTATAAAAGGGAATAAAGGCACACGTACTTCTACTTCTCAACATTCCCCCCACACCTGACCTATATCATATCACATCTTTAGCAATAACTAGTCTTCAATCAAATGATACAGGAAAACACAAACCCATAAAAGTGGAACAGCTGTTGTTAAACTTTGTCAGGACTCTAAGGCCAGCATCCGATCTCTCCCTTGCTCCTCACAGTTGTCCCTCTGCTATCTGTAGAGCTCTGTTGAACATGGTTTGAAAATCACTCAGCTACTAAATTTCAAAAATAATGTACCATTAGAAGTAAAATTTAAAGCCACAAAAAGGGCAATTAAGAGTGACCTTCTAGAGAAATCAGCCTTATGTTTGTTAACAGTTTTACATTGAATGCTAAAAGAGGCAGATGAGTGGCACCTTGGTGGCTCAGTAGGTTAAGCTGCCAACTTTGGCTTGGGTCCTCATCTCGTGGTTCTTAATTTCGAGACCAGAGTCGGGCTCTGTGCTGAGAGCTCAGAGCCTGGCGCCTTCTTCAGATTCTGTGTCTCTCTCCCTCTCTGTCTGTCCCTCTCCCTCTCACATTCTGTCTCTCTCTCTCATTCTCTCTAAAAAAACAAACAAAAAACAAAAACAAAAAAAAAACAAACAAAACAAAAGAAGCAGACCAATGGGAGAGACTTTGAAGATATCCTCCTAAATGACTATCTCAGAAATGCCTGTTTAACCTCCTTTCATATCTGGTTATATTCTTACTGAACAATAAAAAGAAAATGAGGTGCTTTGGGTGGCCTTCCTAATCATCCTATCTAGTTATATGGGCCTTAGATCATTGAGTAGCATGGTTTATTGTACAGAAGAAGAGAACATGCGATTTTCCTTTGTCAAATTGATCCAGATAAAATCTGTTATTTTCTACCCTGTGGCCTCAGGAAGGTCATCGCCTTTCCTGTGACTCTGTAGCCAATGAGTTCTAACTTGGTGGCACATCTTGTCCCTTACCTTTACCAACACTGCCCCCATTCTAAACAAAGATAAGAAAGCTATAAAAGTGAACTTTTCTTTCATGGAGAAAATGTTGACAGTCATGTGGCTAGTTAAGTTGGGTTATAAGTGAATTAAGAAGGTAGTTAATTTTGTGCATTAATCCACATGCTTGAGAAGACAGCTTTCGTTGTTACTTCTTTCTGACCTAACCAGACACCTCTCAATTGGATGGCAGTTTTCACTAATTATAGTTTACAACAGGTGTTAGATTCCCAAACCACTTCTGTGTACGGCGTAGTCTGACAAGAAAAGAAAAAATAACAACTCTGTGTAGTTATAACTTGGGTTGTGCCTGCACATTCCTGCTTATCACAGGAGCAATATCTCAGACTTCTTTCATCCTTTTACGAACGTCAAACATGTAATCAGCTCAGCACTGAGATATTGATTTAGGGGCAGAGCAACTTCATTTCAGGTGAAATCAAAAGATTGAACACAGAGATATTCTTTCTTGTCTTGCCGGGTATTGTTACACTGAGGAAGAATATAGAATAAAACCATTACCAGGAAAGGTAGCTAAAACAATACCATCCTATTTGTTTCTATAAGTAAAATTCATTCAATATCAAGAAATATTTTCTAGTCCAGAAAATTCTGAAGGCTGCATTTAGAATTTGGACCCCGTGTCAGTGTTTTGTTTTGAAACCAGACTGTTTGAAAGGATGGGTGTCATTTTTTTTTCCCAGAGGAATAAGAGCATATATCTGATAAAATAAATCAACTTTCCCATTCCTGCTTTACTTGAAGTTTATGCAGTGTATGTCTCTCAAATGTACGGTAAGAATAGAATTCACTGACTTGTTTCTGTCTCAAGAATAGAAGATATATGTGTGTAGCAATTAGCCCCACAATATAAACTACTCATATTCTCTCTTAATCAAATAAGAAAATATTGAAATTCTTAGCCTCACCAAATTATGTAAGTATATTTCACTGCATTTCATCTATTATCTTTTTGTGATGGTCCAATAATATGAAAATATTGCTGATACTACTTAATGATATTAAAGTGTTCTATTACAACAGCAGATTGCAAGGATGTAACATTATCAATTATGTAGTAGAAAATGTGCTTATCCATTGACTTCAGCATATTCATGGCTGTGAAAGGCATACAAATGAACAATATTATTCAGAATAATATTGACATAAAAATAGAAAAAAAGGACCCAATATTCATAGTAAATAGTGCACATAGAATTAACAAGGAACATAAATCATAGGTTATCATGGAATGCATTCAAAGTAATTATTGCTTAGTCCAGTAATATGAAAAGAGATAACAAAAATATGAATTAAATAAGTGACAAAGTTTAACTTCTACTTGTGAATTAATGATTTAGATAAATAACATAAATCCCCCAGACATACTTAAATGTATAGAATATGCAATTCATTTAAAACATATTTGTAAATTCCTTTCATTGGCTTAACAAATTTCTTGGTATAAATAAGACTCTAAAGAAGTGTTAGTCATGGTCATTTACCAGATGGATTACTGAGGCTAAAGTAAACACATCATGAAATAATTAGTAAGTTGGTGTGAATGTATACATATACACGTTTTATTTATATACAGCATTTATCATGAACATAATATCTTGTTAACCCAAAATATTAGGAATTGGGAGAGCACACTGAAGGGATGATTTACTAAGGTGATAATTTTATTTCTATTCCATAGTACCTTTTTTTCACTTTCAAAAAAATTTTTTAGAAACTAATTTATATTTTTTTACAAACACATTTTGTGTAATCTTCTTAATACTTCACTTTCATAAGTGTACCAAGGTAGAAAAATGTCATATAATATTACTTGAAAATATTACAATAGGGGGTCTAGGGTAGACTGTTGGTTAAGCATCCAACTCTTGGTTTCAGCTCAGGTCATGATCTCATAGTTAGTGAGATGGAACCCCACATTGGTCTCTGTGCTGACAGCGCAGCGCCTGCCTGGGATTCTCTCCCTCTCTTTCTGCCCTTCCCGCACTCAGGCTCACTCTCTTTCTCAAAATAAACAGAAAAGAAAATACTGTATAACAGGGAAAAAGGAAATATGAAAGACAGAATAGAATACAGTCAATAGTAATTTCAAATACTTTCAGTGTTGACGTAATGAGAAGCTAAAACAGAATTTGAGATTGGCTCAAAACTAACGGTAGAAAATTTACTTAAGTCTATTATTCAGGGTTTTTTTTTGTTTTGTTTTGTTTTGGCAAACGGGAAGAGTATTTTTTAGCAAAACAGAGGTTCATCACTTGTATTCCTCTATCTCAAAAGAGCATCAATGACTATCCAAATTACTGTAATAAATTCCATCTTGCCTTTCTACAACCCATTTTTACAGAAATAGAGTGATCTTTTTAAAATGTCATTCAGCTCCCTCCCTACCTCTGCTCAATGCTCTAATATCTTCTCATTTTTCTTAGATTAAAAGTCAAACTCCTTAATGAGTCCACAAACCCCATTTTAAGATCCTATCTTCTGCTACATTATCTATGTCATACAACCATACAACTCTTTGTCTTTGATGGTCCAGCCACACTGGCCTTCTTTTTGTTTCTGAAATATTTTAAGGTGTTTTTTTGTTTGTTTGTTTGTTTTTACTTCAGAACCTTCCTATTTGCTATTTCCTTTGCTTGAAATGCTCTTCCCCACAGTGTCAACCTTTGGGTCTCACCTCAAAAGTTATGACCATCTTTGACCATGTCTAATATGTCTAATATATACAACATGTATATATTTATACAGAAATGGACCTAAAGATAATATTACAAAATTGAATCTGTGAATTTATTCTTCCTTTCAGTGATCTTGTAGTCAACTTTTAGTTTAAGTAAATCACAGATGTGGAGACATTCATTAGTTTTCAAACCCTGAGCAAAGTTTCCCTAACTTGCCTGTGTTGCATGCCATCATACTTATTACATCAACACATTGCCTTTTGTGTAATGATGGGGAGACTAATAGGTACACCAAATGCATTCTGAAGTGATTTGCTATGCAATGTTCGGAACAAAATGTCCTTCACTGATACAGATAATGAGTTATTTTAATTTTTTTATTTACAAAATTTTTAATGTTTATTTTTGAAAGAAAGAGAGAGAGAGACAAAGGGTGAGTGGGGGAGGAGCAGAGAGGGAGGCACACATAGAGTCCGAAGCAGGCTCCAGGCTCTGAGCTGTCAGCACTGAGCCCAAGCCAGGGCTCCAAGCCACGAACCGAAAGATCATGACCTGAGCCACAGTCAGTTGCTTAACCGACCGAGCTGCCCAGGTGCCCCCCAGATATTCAGCTTTAAATGTTTACATATAGAGTGTAAAATTATTCTCAAATAGATTTCAAAATATATATGATCCTATATCAGTGCTGAAAATTTAATTTTTTTTTTTTATATAATTTATTTCTAGGAGAGAGAGACAGCGTGAGCAGGGGAGGATCAGAGAGAGAGGGAGTCACAGACTCTGAAACAGTCTCCAGGCTCTGAGCTGGCAGTCAGCACAGAGCCCGACGCGGGGCTCCAACCCACGAACAGCGAGATCATGACCTAAGCGAAAGTCGGAGCTTAACCGACTAAGCCACCCAGGCGCCCCTAAAAATTTAATATCTGAGATCTTATAACATTAGAAGCTCTATTATCTGGAATGATTTTGCTTTATTTACATTTAAATAAAACTTATATTTGTGTAACATACAGATTTTAAGTGTACATTTCCATAAATTTTAAAACATGTTGGGGCGGTTGGGTGGCTCAGTCAGTTAAGCGTCCAACTTCGGCTCAGGTCATGATCTCACGGTTCATGAGTTCAAGCCTGTGCTGACAGCTCAGGGCCTGAAGCCTGCTTCGGATTCTGTGTCTCCCTCTCTCTCTCTCTGCCCCTCCCCCACTCATGCTTTGTCTCTCTCTGTATCAATAATAAAAATAAAGCATAAAAAAAAATCCTCTCAAAAAATAATGTGTAACCCACACCACCACCACCACCAGAATCAGAGTGAGAGAACACTTCCATCCCAAACCCTTCCACCCACACCCATTCCACATCATTCATATACATCACTGAAGTTTTGCCTATCCTTAAACATCATGTTTATTAAATTATTCAATATCTACGATTTTGTGCCTTATTTCCTTCACTCAGCATAGTGGTTTGATTTCCATTCACGTGGTTCTGTGTATGTGTACTTTACTCTGTTTTATTGAAAAGTATTATCCTATGCTAAGAAGATATCATATGTGTTTATTTGTTCTCCTATTAATAAACATTTGCTTTGTTTCCAGCCTTTACCCAGTTTGAGAAAAGCCACTACACACTTTCTTTCACGACTCTTTTTGTATACATTTCTCTTGGGTAAAAACATAAAAATTAAATTCCTTACAAAGATAGCCATAGATAAATAGTAATTATAAGCATAATAATTATAGATATGTAATAATTATAAGTATACTTATAGGTATAAATACAGTAAAAATGTAAGATTCTCAAAGTGATTGTACTATATTACACTCTCAAGAGCAATGAGTGAGAGTTTCAGTTGGCCTTCATCCTCAACATTTGCTGTTATATTTTCTAAGTGTAGGCATCACAGTGGCTTAAAAGGTTATTGCAACAGATAATAATTTGCATTTTCTTTTTTAAAATATTTTTTAATGTTTAGTTTTTAGAGTGAGAGGGACAGAGAGGGAGAGGGAGAGAGAGAGAGAAAGGAGAAGAGTGCTTACAAGTAGGGGAAAGGCAGAGAGAGAGAGAGAGAGAGACAGAAATGTGAAGCAGGCTCCAGGCTCTGAGCTATCAGCACAGAGGCCAATGCAGAGCTCGAACTCATCGACCATGAAATCATGACCTGAGCCGAAGCTGGAGGTTTAACTGACTGAGCCACCCAGGTGCCCCTATATTTGCATTTTCTTCATGACCAATGATGCTGAACAACTTTTTATGAACTTAAGGGCTATACACACAGACACACACACACACACATTCAAGTTTTGGCTTTTTTTTTTTTTCCTGTTGTTTAACTTTTCTATTGTGGGTTTGTAAAATTTTTTTGCATATTGTGGAAGTAAACATCTTGTCAAATATGCAAGCAAACTATGCCTTGAAATTTCATATCCTTAATGATGTTTTATATTGACAAAAGTTATTCATTTTGGTGAAATTATATTAGTATTTGTGCCATTTCTGAGCCAATACTGCATACATAAAATTTTCTGCTACTTTGTTTTTTTTCTTCCAGTGTTATAGTTTTAGTTTTTACCTTAAGTCTGAGCTACATCCTAAGTTAAGTCTGGGTAAGATGTGAGGTAGGTGTCAAAGTTTGTTTGTCCCATACATTTATATATTTATACCATAATGTTTGTGGGAAAGACCCTCCTTGTCCTATTGAGTTACTTTCATGCCATGCCAAGAATTGATAAACTGGAATTTCAATTTTAGCCAGGATCAAGTAACAAGGACTAGATTAACCTTTATATCTGAAATGATTAAAATAAAGCAGGCAAAGTATATGAAATGATGATTTAATGATATTTGATATTAGGCGGCATAGTGATCTCTGTAAGAAAAGACATATGAAGTAGCCCAAGGATTTGACCAGCTTAGTATCTGTAGAATCCAAGCCACACAGCTAATCTCATATTTGATGGAGAAAAGCACATGTTTTCCCTGCACATTAGGAATAAGACAAGGACATTCACTTTCACCTCTTCTATTCTACATGGTGTGGACAGTTCTAGCAACATTTTTTTCCTGGAAAAATAAGAAGAAGAAGAAACTATAGACAGAGTCAGTAAAGAAAGAAATAAGGTTTTCTTTATTAGATAATGACATAATTATCAATGTGTAGTTCCTGTTGAATTGACACAAAAAGCTGCTAGAGCTAATAAGTGAACTTAATAAGTTTGCATGATACAACATCAATATACTAAGCAAATGTATTTCTATAGACTAAAAATCAGACATTTTTTTTTAATGTTTTATTTATTTCTAGGAGAGAGGGAGAGAGACAGCGTGAGCAGGGGAAGGTCAGAGAGAGAGGGAGTCACAGACTGCAACAGGCCGCAGGCTCTGAGCTGGCAGTCAGCACAGAGCCCGACGCGGGGCTCGAACCCATGAACCGTGAGATCATGACCTAAGCGAAAGTCGGACGCTTAACCGACTAAGCCACCCAGGCGCCCCAAAAATCAGACATTTAAAAACAAAGCTGTGTAGGGGTGCCTGGGTGTCTCAGTCAGGTGAGAATCCAACGTCAGCTCAGGTCATGATCTTGTGGTTCATGAGTTCGAGCCCCACGTCGGGCTCTGTACTGACAGTTCAGAGCCTGGAGCCTGCTTCAAATTCTGTGTCTCCCTCTCTCTCTCTCTTCGCCTCCCCCACTCATGTTCTCTCTCTCTCTCTTTCTCTCTCTCTCTCCCTCTCTCTCAAAAATAAATAAGCAAACAAAAAAAATTTAACAAAAAATAAAAACAAAGCCATTTACATTGCATCCAAAATTTAGTTAGTGATAAATCAGACAAGCAATTACATTAACTGTGTACTAAAAATTGCAAACATAGTGGAGACAAATGAATGCAAACAGAGATGAGAATAAATTACAAAGACCTAAATAAATGTTTAGACACAGTATGTTCATGGATCAGAATAGTCAGTATTAAGAAGTCAATTTTCCCCAAATCAACTTATAGAATCAATATAATACCAATCAAAATTTCAGTAGGATTCTCAAAGCAAATGATAGGTGGAAATTATGATTTATATAAATAAGTAAAGATATAAGGCTATTAAAACATAAAAATGTTTGGAAAAAAAGAAGAAAATCAAAGGGCTAACAAAACCTGATTTGAAGTTTTATCATAAAGCCACAGTAAGCAAAGCAGTGCGATTTTCGAGTTAAGCTAGACAAATAGAACAATGAAATTGAATACAGCTCAGTTTGGTTTTTTATGAAATGCCAAGGAAATTCAATGACAAAAGGATTATCTTTTCAACAAATGGTGCCGAAACTAGAGAATAGCATCACCCAAAATGAACAAATAAACAAAAATACAAAAATATTTGGCCTGAATGTGACATACATATATAATCAGCCTCAAAATGAATCATAGCCAGACATTTAAAACCTAAAACTAATCTGTGTAATTTTGGAGTTTGCAAAAGTTTCTTCTATAGAAAGCAAAAAGTACTCTTCATAAAAGAACAAACTGATAAATAGAACTTCATCAAAATTAAGTGTTTGCCCTTTAAAAAACATCACTCAGAAAAAAATGAGTCATAGACTGGGAGAAAAATCTTTGCAGAGTTCATATCTGATAAAAGACATCTATCCAAAATTTATAAGGGACTTACACAATTCACTAATAAGGAACTAACAAAATTCATAATAAGGAAACAACCTAATTTAAAGTAGCAAAGATTTGGACACTTCACCAAAGAAGATATATGGATGAAACTAGGTACATTAAAAGGTATTGCATGACTCTGTTCACTAGGTTCATGCAAATGAATTATGAGGATGTACTGCCATATACCAGGGGTGCCTAAATGTTAAAGGACTGGCCCTATCAAGTGTTGACCAGAATATGAATTGACTGGAACTCTCATACACCACTGTTGGGAATGTAAAATCCTACAACCATTTTGGAAAACAGTCTGGCAGTTTTTTAATAAGTTAAATATACATTTACCATATGTCCCAGTAATTCCACTCCTAGGCATTTGCTCCAGAGAAAGGAAATCGTATATTTATACAAAGTGTTGTACTTGAATGTTCATAGCAGTTTTATTTTTAGTAGCCCCCAAAGTGGAAACAACCGAATAGCCATTGAAAGGTTAATGGGTAAGACTGCTATGAAATATCCACACTGTAGGAAACTACTCAGAAATAAAAAGTAATAAACTATTGATGTATGCTACTGCATCAATGATTCTCAAAGAAAATTTGCTGACAAGAGGCAGACAAAAAGTATCTACTACATGATTTCATTTAGATAAAATTCTAGAAGACATCACTATGGGAATGAAAAGCAGATCTGTGGTTGCCTTTGGGTGAGGTGGGCAATGAGCTGTGGGAAGGACAAATAAACAAAGTAGTGTGAGCAAATTTTGGAATTTGGGAGTGATTGTTATGTTCATTATCTTGTGATGGTAATTTTGTGATGATGGTTTTGTGGTTATGCACATATGTTAAAACTCATCAAAACGTGTACTTTAAATATGTGCTGTTTATTGCATGTCATTATACCCTTTAACACTGTTGAATTGAATTCTGGTTTTCTAAAGCAACAATCACTAATTCTCACACATACACAACTTTGTGAGGCTCAGCTGGGCCTCACATGCAGTGGCGAGAACTGGGATGTATCTTATCAAAGATCAATTTGTAACACTGGGGGGGGTGGTGCTTCATGTGTCTCATGTCCACTTTTTTAAAAAAATTTAATGTTTATTTATTATTGAAAGAGAGAGACAGAGCATGAGCATGGGAAGGGCAGAGAGAGAGGGAGACACAGAATCTGAAGCAGGCTCCAGGCTCTGAGCTGTCAGCACAGGGCCCGATGCGGGGCTCGAACTCACAAACCGCAAGATCATAACCTGAGCCAAAGTCAGAGGCTTAACCGACTGAGCCACCCAGGTGCCCCACATCCACTTTTGATTAATCGATTAACCAGTACAGGTTCTTCTCATGATGATGACAGAAGCACAAAAAAAATAAATAAAATAAAATAAAAAGGAACAAACAAGGCATGTTAAAGCTCTTGATTTGGAAATGGTATGAAGTCACTCCTGACTTTCTATTTGTTAAAGCAAGTCACATAACCAATTCCAAAGTCAAGCAAGGGTAGGAAATACACTTACCCTTTATGAGGCCATGGTAAGGGCATGGAGCAGGAATAGTTGAAGAATAGGCCAGGAAGGCAATCTAACACGCACAAAAGGTACAGTATTTTGTTCAAAAGAAAGTAATACTTTCTGAAAAATATCTAAAGAAAGAGGAAATCAAATTGTTCTTTACCTTAGAAATTTTCCATTATATTGTAAAATCTCATCTCCTAAAACATTGTGTGTTAACCCTAATCATGAGGCTTCAATACTAAATCACTAAATGTGTCCATTTATAACAAAAATAAGTCTCGAGCATATTTTTTAAAAACAACAAAGTCCTTGATTCTATGAAAAACAAAAATAGAAAATGTACCTTCCCAACCACCTCAGTTAGCTCTAGAATCATCTCAAATCAGTCCTCAGCTATTATTGTTGAAGTGCAAAAAAGGGACCTTGAGATGTTTAAATTCCTTAACCATTATATCTTTCCCAGATTGAAATCCCCATGTAGTTTGTTATTATTTTTAAACTGTTTGGGATTAACACTTGTTCTAAATATTCTTCATGTTTTCACATTCTTCCCATTTCCTTAAAAAATAACTTAGAGAATTTTAAGGCAATTCGTGTATACATAGGATTTGGAAAATGTTAGGAGGTATTACTCATCCTCATGGATGGGTAATTCTGCTGAGTAACATAGCTGCCCACACAGTGTTCTAGTTAGTTAAGAGGAAGTTAGAACTTTGAATATCTCTTCGCCAGCTATACTCTAAACAGCTAATTCTGAGGGGAAGCATGGAACATTTGTTAGAATAGGTTAATAATAGCTGTATTAACTATATACAAATATTTCTCCAAGGTGAAACACATGAGGTTCCAGGAGCAGTTCAGGTGAAATAAAATTCATATTTTAATCTGAATGTAAAATACTGTCACAGTCTGCCTCAGAAGTACAGCATTAACATTCAAAGCAAAAGGAGAAGAATCTTTCAGGACATTTTCTTTCTCTGACATTTATAATAAGTATTTGCTCACAGCAAGAGAAGGGGAGTGCTGAAAAACAAAAGGTCTCACTATATCATTTAAAAACTGTATGTGATTTTCTCTATTAACTGTTTTTCAGAACTGGCTAACTCAAGATTAATTGTTGTCTACAAAACTGAGTCTGTATATATGACTAGGAACCCACTGTCAAAACAGTATTTGTTTTCCTGGCCATTAAAGCTGTAGAAAAGTGGAGAGGGGAGGCAAAAGGAAAATATAAGAGTTGAAAAGACATTTATTACTTGTTCCACAGGCACAACTCAAAAGAAGGTAAACGTGAAATAATAATAGATCTAACCTTGGATACTGAACTACAGCAGAGGAGACCAGGCTCTGAGCAGCCCACGTCTACCCTTTTGATCTTATTATTATGTGACACAGAAGGAGAAGAAGGTCTGTTGCTAGGGAAAAACAGATCATGGATGGGAAGGTAAATGTCAAGGAGAAAATAAGGTTAAAATATAAAATCATAACCAAAAGTAGCAACATTGGTTTGCATGGAATGCCAACTGAAAAAAACATCATAGCTAGGAAACAGAATAAGAGAACAGCAGGAGGAAGGAAAATGAAAGGTTATTAAGGTCATTTCTCTAAGGCACACACAGAAGTGCTAACTTGCCAGCTCTCTGACTTTTCAGTCGAAGGATATTTTTGGAAAAAGTGTATCATATGCATGGATTCATGTTTTTCCTAAGAATTCACTGGTTATTTAGGGTTTTTTTCTGTCCTGTTTTTCTGTCTTCTGTTTCCTTTTTATTGAATCCCCTGTACTTGTATATTGGCTCATTTTTCGCAAGATCTATTTACATGGCTATCTCCATGCAGAGGATTTTTTTCACATTGATATTTCTGTACTATCAATTGTTAAAATGAGGAAGTCTGAGTGAGGAAGTTCAGAAACCATTGAACACAAGAACACACATACTCTCCTGGTTCAGGACATGGTGACAATACCAGTTAAACCTGTTTAATTTCCCGACTCCCCAGAAGGGTCTGCACTAAAAGAAGTGCTTGTTTGAAGGCCACATTGTTTCTCTGTCTGTCCATTTCTATGTTTAATTAATAACAATGACAAATCAGATGATTCAGTTATCAAACAGTACACAGACAGGGATTTTTTTTTTCAATCTGGTTACATTATTGGCCTTGACATGAGTTGAATTGTCACTACTAGTTTTTACTATTCAAAATGATCCTAATGGCATATGTAGTATTTTAAAATTAGTCAGACACATATTTATACTGGGAAATAAAGTTTCCTATGTATCCAGGGAGGGGAATTGGGATCATGAGCACATAGGCAGCCTCTGCCTTGGGGGAGGTCACTTCAAAGCCAATTATACAATGTAATGTAAGACCATTTAGTGACATGGGAGAGATTTTATTATATATTATAGGTTGTTACAAAAAGAGGTTAAAGTTTAGAATCATACTGTTTTCAATCAAATCAGTGTACGTTTGAACATGCATGGAAAAGAAACAACCGAAATATACCCTAAGTGGTTTGGTATTTTATTTTCTAGACATTATTATTAACAGTGGTTTAAGTGTTCTTGTTATTTATTTTCTATAATCAATACACATGGCATTTGCCATATAAAAGTAATAAAAGAAAATATAATTAAAAACATATACATATATGCATGCCCATAACTGTCTAGATAATGAACAGTGAAGCATTTTTTAGTTTTCGGCTGTATGATGAACTCCCATGAGAAATACTAACCTACACATGTCAAGACTGACTTTAGGGTCAGAAGCCGAATCTCATGTACCACTCCAGCTGCCCTCAAGTTCCTCACCCGTCTCATGCATTTTCCTTGTGTCCACATCATACTACACCCCACACATCCTGCCAAAGATAGAATTCCCACTGTTGCTGTCATTGCTACCGTGATTTTATTGTTGTTGTTTTTATTCTAATTGCTTTTACCAGGCATCAGGAATCTTTTCTGGTTTTGATTGTTATTAGATATACAGCAATAAAATCCACCCAAGGAAAAATAAGATTCCCAGAAGAGAAAAAAAAGTTTTGGAAGAAAACCTTAGTACATCACTTTCACATGTTAATGAGAATGAAGAATAAAGCATTAATAGCATGAATATAAAAAGAATATTTTAGTAGATTTATAGCAATAAAAAAATCCTTGTTTTAAGTGTATGAAAGAAAGGAATCATTAATATTTTCAAGCTTAATGATATATATGTATTTTCTAGCCATATTTTAACAAAAATAGAAATAACTTTTAAGTAACCAAACTTAGAAAATTGAAAAACACACTCTCCCACACACACACATACAAAAAAAAAGAAAAAACTTCAATGAGTTCCAGAAAAAAAATGCAAACATCCTTAACATGTTTCTTAAATTCCCAAAATATATTTAATGGGAAAACTTTGGAATGTGTACAAAATATTTAATTCACTGAAATACTTTTATAAATAAAAAATAATAAGAGAAATTAACAAAGTAAACATGAATTTTGTTTTCATCAAGGGAAAACATTTGGCAAGGGAAGAAAAAGAATAAGTAGGAAATAATAAAAGTTAGAGCAAAATGTCAAGTTAATATAAAGTTCATTTGGTAAAACAAAACAAAATAAAACGCAACCTAAGAGTTTCCCTACTTTTAGGACTTTTTGAAAAACTTCTGCAAATTTTATTAATTCCAGCAGACGTTTTAAAAAGAGAGAAAAAATAATCAATGTAAATAAATACAATGTGTGTGTATGTGAACACTTCTGAAATCATACTTGTAATAATTTTGTTAAACAGTGGCAATTACCAAAATTGACCCATCAATGAGATAAGCAGGATAGTAATTGTGAATGAATTATGTAAAAATGTTAATATCAATAAGAAACTATTTGTAAAAAAAAATGCCTTTTTTTAATTTTTAAAAATTTTTTTTAAATGTTTATATATTTTTGAGAGAGAGCAAGAGACAGAGTGCGAGCAGGGAAGGAAGGGAGAGAGAGAGGGGGACACAGAATCTGAAGTGGCTCCAGGCTCTGAGTTGTCAGCACAGAGCCTGATGTGGGGCTAGAACTCACCAAACGTGAGTTCATGACCTGAGCTGAAGTCGGAGGCTTAACCGACTGAGCCATCCAAGGCCCCTAGAAAATGTCTTAAACCAGAAAAATGGCATGCTCTTCAACTCATTCTATAAGGTGAATGTGGTCTTGATTTTATTTATTTATTCAAAACATTTTTTTTAATTTACTTTGAGAAAGAGAGAGAGAGAGAATGGGAGAAGGGCAGAGAGATTGAGAATCCTAAGCAGTCTCTTTGCCATCAGGGCAGAGTCTGATGCAGAGCTCGATCTCATGAGCTGTGAGATCATGACCTGAGCCAAAATCAAGAGTTGGACGCTTAATCGAGTGAGCAACACAGGGCCCCTCGTATTGATTTTAAAACAAGGTAGAGATACTAAGAAGAAAAAAGTCAAGCCATTCTAGCTTGTATATGAATACAGATAAAAACAAAAACAAAACAAAAAAAAACCCTTGTAAAATGACTACATTAAGATATATTTTTGGAATACAGAAGTTCATTTCAGGAATAAAAAGCAAGAAATACACAGGTAACCCAATAATGTTTACCCAGACAGTATATAAAAGTATAAGACTATTCAGTCATGCTAATAATATCAGATGATCACATACATATACTTTTAAGTGCATTTTTAAAAAAGAAATGTTTACTTTAAAGACAAAGCTAACACTAAGAAGTATATGGTTTTTTATTTAGTATGATCAACACAAACTTTTTATTTAAATAATAAAAAAATATTAGCAACAATCTTTTCCATGAAAGCAGGTGAGGAGAGAAGCAAAGAAGCCCTGTCAATCCGTGGTCTTCTTTTCTGACCACTCAATGTCTTCTGTAACCTGTGTCTAATACATCTCCATCTCAGACCATGAACTTCAGAAAAGAGAAAATATTTCCCTTAACTTGCTTCTTTTTGCCCCATCTTGATGTGGCTTATGCCTCTCTTGTACATCAGGTCATTTCTTCCCAACTCAGTATTTTTAAAACAAGTTATCTTAAGTGATAATATTGTATGATACTTTACGACATATCAGGCACTTTTCTGGGAACTTTGAATGTGTTAACTGACGCAAGCCTCCAAGCAACCCTACTTTTATTATTATCTGCATTTTATACATATGAACCTGAGTCCTTGTGCACCTTGGCCTGAAATTTTACATCCTACTGATGTAGAGTCAGAGATTAAATTATGAGTCTGGCTCCATAACTATGTTTTCAAATATGTTTTGTATTGCTTTTATAGGTTTTACTCACCCTGGTCAGAAAACACGTTCTCAAAAATACTGTCCTCAACCTCTAACATTCTAGTGTTTTATGTCTACCTTTTATGAAAGTTCTTAATTTACATCTCATTTTTTTAAGTAGGCATCATTCCCACTGTGGATTCCAATACAGGGCTTAAACTCAGGACATAGAGATCAAGACCTGAGCTGAGATCAAGAGTTGGACATTCAACCAACTGAGCCACCCAGGCATCCTCATATCTCATTCTATGAACTTAATGTGCATGTCTAATATCCACTCTGGACTGTAAGTTTCTTGAAAGTAAATTCTAAAGAAACTAGTTAAGACTCTAGATAATGAAAGCATAACAAGGCATCAGCATTTAATTATTTATCTATCTACTATGTTGAAAACCTTGAATTCAACACTGATACTTCTAATTCCAATCTAACATCACAGGTTTCACTCTAGTTTTCTTCCTTTCTATATATGTAACCCCCTTCTTGAATGATAAGAAACATGGTTACCATGATAGTTATTTTATTCACTTATTTGATCAACCACCCTAAGTATAATTGCTCTTTTGTTACTGGATATCCTCCTCACCCCAGTGGGGCTTCAGTATGCCACTCCAGCAACCTGCTGTCACTGTCTTGCATGGATGCCCTTCTTTCCCCACTCAGACCCAGCCTCCCTACACCAAGTCACTATTATGCTTCCTTTCCCCATTCAAGGTGTACTTTGCTTGTCACAATATAATGGTTTTTGGATTTAATTACTTGGAAAGGAATAAAGAGGAAGAAAGAAATGAAGGAGGAAGGCAGAGGGAGAGGGAGAGAGGGAGAAAGGAAGGAAAGAAAGGAATGAGAAAGGTAAAGGATCCTTATTGACTTTTAAACAGTTGTTGTGAGCTAAAAATATTAATTAACACAAAAAAGTAGTTATTACACATGTCTTGGGGGAAGGGCAAATATAAACCTACCAACCCAAAAATTTCTAAAAATTAATAATGAAAATATACCCATCAATATCTATATACTATGGAATACTACGGAATACATCTAAGGCAGTGTTCAGGGGAGAATCCATAGTCTTAAATACTTGTTTCAACTAATGTGAAGGAATAATACTAAGTGAATTAAATTCTCAGATCAGTGAGGAAACAAACATAAAGTAGCCCAAAGTAGCACTGAGAAGGAAATAATAGGGTTAAAATCCACAATTCAAGAGATTAAAAACATAAAAAATACAACTAATTAGTAAATAAAAATAATCTCCTTGAAAAAAAATCAAGTAACAATTAAAAAAAAAAAACCTGACCATAAATATGCAAAATCAAAAGTAAATAAGACTGTGAAAACAAAATAATAATACAAATTATAAAAAATATTTTTTCAAAATGTCACACATTTTAAAGCCTAGATAAACGTGTGATTTTCTAGGAAAAATTTATCAAAATTAACTCCAATGAAACCGGAAAGCTTAAAGAAGTTACTTCCCATGGAAATAGAAAAATGTATCAAAGAACAACCCACAAAAAACACAAGGTTCTGATAATTTTATATGTAAATCCCTTACCCTTCAAAGATTAATTTCAATGTCAATTTTTTTAAACAGTGCAAAATCTAACTGTGGCAGGTGGTATTCTAAGATGGTCCCAAGCTTTTTCACTGTCTGGTGTAAATGCCCTATGAAATCCCTCTCCCTTTTTGTGCACAAAGCCTGTGCCTATGAAAAGCCATCACTCCCATGATTATTTTATGTTATACGGCAGAAGGGAAATTATCCTGGGTAGGTCCGACCTAGGGATGTGAGTATTTTAACGGTGTTCTCTGGCTGGTTGGTGATGTAGGAGAAAGAGAAATATGTTCTTGTGCATCTAAGTGAAGCAGCTACCCTTTGTGAATCACCCATGGAGGGCACCAAACTGTGGCAGGCATCCTTGAGTTGCTGAGAGAGATCCTTCCCTAATAGTTAGCAAGAAAATGGAGACCATGGTCATATGGCTGCAAGGAAATGGATTTTGCCAACAGGGGGAGGGAGTTTGGAAGCAGCTCTGTCCCTAGTGGAGCCTCTAGATGCAGATGGCTGCCATCTTGATTTCACCTTATGAGGTCTTGAACAGAGAACTACCTAAAATGTGCTAAGCTTATGACCCTTAAAAACTGTGAGATAACACATTTATGTTAAGTAAGCTTCTAAACTTGTGGTGATTTGCTACATAGCAATAGAAAGCTCATACAGTAATCAAAAATAATACCAAAATGGGATAAAGTGACATCCTGTGTCTCCAAGTATGCAACTCTGACAGAGACAGTGCAACTGACAACATCACCTAAGTAGTATCTTTATTTTGAAAAACTTAACTGGGGCTCCTGGGTGGCTCAGCTGGTTGAGCGTCTGGCTTCAGCTCAGGTCATGATTTCATGGTTCATGGGTTTGAGCTATGTGGTCGGCTCTGCACTGACAGCTCAAAGCCTGCTTGGGATTCAGTCTCTCCCTCTTGGTCTGCCCCTCCACCGCTTGTGTGCTCACTCTCTTTCAAATAAACATTAAAACAAATTAAAACAAAAACAACAAAAAAAACCTTAACCTGAGTCTATGTATGAAATACTAATTAATCCAAATTGATACACATGACACGAAATAGTCTGATTTCCTCTAAAGTATGTCATCAAAAAAAAGGGGGGAGGAAAAGAGACTAACTTGTTGAGAACTGATGGGTGTGGGGGGGAGGAGGGAGATGGGCAGGGAGGAGGGCACTTGTGGGGATGAGCACTGGGTGTTATATGGAAACCAACTTGACAATAAACTATTTGTAAATAAATAAATAAATAAAACTCAATCATCAAAAAAAAAAAAGAGAGAGAGAGACTAACTTATAAAAAACAATGATATACAATTGATCCAAGAGTGGGGAGAATGTCTATAGAAGATACTGAGATAAACGAGGAAATTACATACAGGCTGTATGGTAGATAATGGTTTTTTGTTAGTGTTAAAATTTCTGAGCCTGACTATTGTTCTATGGTCTTGTGGAAAACTATTCTCGTCTTAGGCAACACATAATAAGGTACTTAGAAATAGTGCCCCATCTATAAAATGTCTCTCAAATATTTGAAAGAAGAAAGAGAGGAGAAACTAATGTAAAATTTCAAACATGAAGAATCTAGAAGTATACTTGAATGTTTATCTCAATACTCTTTCGAGTATAATACTCTTCTCTGTGCATCTGAATTATAAAAATTAGTGAATAAGAGACAATGTTTGCTAATGACATCAGGCATATGCATTTTATGTGAAAATATTTCTATTGTATATCTAGATCCCTATAGCATTTTATAAGGAAGTGAAATTTGATCATATGATCAATTTTTAAGGATGAAATTTGATCATATTTTTGTATGCTCAAGACAATCAAGTAATTTTCTTGTAAACAATTNGCTTAACCGACTTAGTCACCCAGGCGCCCCACAAATATATATATTTTTTTTAATTTTAAAACATTATTACATTCTTAGAGTAAATTATTCTTGGCTATGGGAGACTAATCTAGTGGATTGATTTGCTATTTTATTTTTTCTTTGCATCTTATTCACAAATGAGATTAGCTTCTAATTTTCCTTTTTTTCTTCTCATATCTTGATTCATTGTTTAATATTGGAATATAAAAACATAAGATAATTTATAAGAAAACTTTCCATAAATTTTCTTTTTTGTTACCCAGGCCCACCAATTGTTCATAACACATCAAGAACAATTACCCTTCTCTATTATCCTTTGTACTGTTAGTGCCAGGTTTAAATATTGTTTTTAATAAAATTATATCGGGGGAAAAAAGGATGAAGACAAATACATAAATAAGACAAGGGATGGAGATTGGAAGATCTGTTAAGAGATCATTTTAATAGTAAAAGCTGATAGCTATCTTGGTAGAGAAAAGAGAGAATAGATTTATAATATTTAGTTTCCTCTGGTCATTGGATTGATATGATGGAGAAGTTGAGAATGACTCACAGTTATTTTTTCTGTCCCAGTTTCAAACACTAAAAACAAATGATGTTATTTTCACCTAGTAATATTTTGATTTGTAGATTATTAGCTTTAAAGTTGTTCTAAGTGACTGATTTATATTTTACCTGATAATTCTTATAAACATATCACAAGTTCCTGTGGTTATCCCAACATCCCTTTGAAGTAAACAAAGCTGAAGTTATTAACTCCATTTTGCAGATTATACAATGGACACAGGAAAATTGAGAGATTTGCCAAAGACAGTGCAGGTGATGAAGAACCAGATGGAAAGCCAGGGTCTTAGCTTTTGGGGATTTTTATGTCTATAACTTTCTGTAGTGTTGTTATGGGTTGAATTGTGTCCCTCCCAAACCCAAATTCATACATCAAAGTCAGAAACCTCAGTACCTCAGAATGTGATCTTATTTGTAAAAAGGTAATTGGCAGATGTAATTGATCAAGATGAGGTCACACTTGAGTAGGGTAGCTATCCAATATGACCGGTGCCTTTATAAAAAGGAGAAATTTGCACAAAGACACAGACACACCCACTCCATGAAAAGATGAAGGTAGATATTGAGTGATGCTTCTGCAAACCATAAAATGCCAAAGATTGCCAGCAAGCCACCAGAAACTAGGAGAGAGACATGGAACAGATTGTGCCTCACAGCACTCAGAAGGAATCAACACTGCCCACAGTTTAGTCTCAAACATCCAGCCTCCAGGCCTGTGAGACAAAAACTGTAGTTTAAGCCATTCAGTTTGTGGCACCCCTATGATAGCCTTAGGAACTTAATACATATGACCTGCTATACTTTCAAGTAGGAAATTACAATGACCAAAGTTAGATAAATGTCTTGTGTACTTCCTCTTCCTACTTCACTGAACTCTTATATATGTTATGATCATTTTAATCTAATCCCACATTTAGGGAAATGCTATGAATATTAGAAAAAGCAACTTAATGCAAACTTTAATTCTGATCTAGATAGACAAAATTTAAATTTACTGATGGAAAAATCATAATTTGTCATGTCTTTTAGAGCACCTATCCTCATCCCATAACAACATCTTCTTCAAATGTAAGTATCACAGACCATGAATCCCCAAATTCCATTTCCCATGCAGGCCTCCATATACCATAATGGAAATGTTTTTATTGCCATCATTTTATTTCTCTTTCTTGTGTAAAAGCACAATTAATATTCAACAAATTTTTCAGTAGAAGTGTGTCAAATGCAGTATTTGGGAAGTGCTTATATTAAACAATGAATCTTTGTTTATCTGAAATTATTTATTTGAATTTCAAATAGTCATACTTAATTTGTAAGTATGGTACCCCTAGACTATCTCTGCTAAATAATTTCTGGCTACAAGAGTTCAAGTGCATAGAACCAGAAAAATCAATAAATCTAGGATGAACCCTTCAAAAATGCCAGTGTTGGCACCAGATAGTATGGAGAGCTTAGTAAGTAATACAACTGGCCAAAACAATAAATTCTAATTGTTAAAATTTGTATTGATATCAAGATCATGCCTTGTTGTGAATAAGTTAATTTGAATAAATAAATTTTATACCTATCCAAGAGCTATTGATCAACTTCAGCAATTATAAGACACACCATAGAGACAAATTGAGGATTCAAGTCTATACTTAAGATTAGAACACTCAAGAATCTCATAACAAACTGGAATAAGCATCATAATTATGCATTACTTAATGAATAATAATACGGGCCCATTTGCTCCTCATGGGTTAAATCTAATTTCAACTTTAAGGATATTTTTAGTATATATGGTCTTCACTTTATAAAACAAAATACCTGAATTTCACACATTTCCATGTTTGCTTATCTGCTTCGCTTTTGCTATTATCTTGGGTAAACACATTCTTCTCCAAGATTTCCAAGTGACTTCCTCTTTCAGTTTGCTCTATTATCAGTTCAAACATCACCTTCTCAAAATAGCCCTCATTGATCAGTCTGTATACAGTAGACTGGGGCATATTCACACTACCTATCACGTTACTTTGTTGTATTTTCTTCTTAATGGTTAACAATATTTAACTTGCATTTTCAATGTATTTTTTGACATTTCTGATGTATTTTTGTTTATTTCTTAAAAGTACGTATCTTTCCTTACTAGAATCTAAATTTCATAATATCCAATGTCTTGTTTGTGTCAATCCACAATAGTATTCACTGAGCCGGGAACATTTGCCAAAATTTTAATGTAGTGGTTTACACAGAAAATGATCAGATTTCTGAGACACCTTTGGAATCAGCCCAAAAATGACCAGTTCAAGGGCTCCAGGGACCACAGACAATGCCTACCTAGCTCTGGTACTGATGTATCAATATCTTGGCACTCATAATTCATTCAGAGCTATCATTCAGCCAAAGAATAGAATTTGAGGAGCACTTAGCATAGACTCTTGAGTCAAATGAACATAGACTAAAGTTCCTGTTTTATAACAGACAAAATGGCAGATTTTGTGTTTTAGGCTTTTGATCAATAGATAAAAGTGTCTATATTATGAGAAAGTTGTAAGAATTAATGAAATAAAGCAGGTGCTATATTACAGTAGACTGGGAGTTTTTTTATTTGTATTTTGTTTTGTTTTGGATATGGTATGTCCACTTCCAACCCATTAACATTTTATAGAAGGAGAATTAAGAAGTTTTAAGAAAGTGGGGTGAGGAACTTAACATAACTTAACCTTAGTGACCCATGCTCAAACTAGCAGGGTATTAGAAAGCCATGAATGAGTGTGGTTTTTATAGGAAAATAAATAATATTTGCAATATGGAATATAATTTTTAGAACATTTCCTGGGACTTAATATATAGGATCAGAGAATCTAGATTTTCTAATTTTCAATGATTCAAGGCAATTTCTTCAATGAAACCCTACTGGACAAATGAGTAATTATCTATTATTTTTGTGAAAAATCTGTTATCTTAGAAACTAGAAATCAAAGTTCACTGTTACTCTAGAAATTAGAAATCAAAGTCTATTGTTTATTGGCATTTGAAATTAAATAGTGGGAAAACTTTGGAACAGAATGGGAATTATTTATTTTAAACTTTTCCTCCATTTTCACTTAGTAAATGCCAGGTTTTCATCTCAAGTTTTATTCACTAGTCAAATGGTAATTCTTATTTAATAAAATTTTATCCTGTTGTTTGAAGATTTTGCTATTAATGGCTTTATTAGAACATTGTTAAAAAACTACCATAAGAAAAATGGATTTCTTCCTTATTAACTTCATCTTGAATTATTTACATTCATTTTGTTGAACACTCCCCTTTGATCTACATTGCATTGCACTAATGATTTTGCTGCAAACAACATGAAAATGTTTTCCATATTCCCTCAGCAAATGTAAATGCTAATAGTACATCTATATGAAAAATGTCAATATTTAGATGTCAATGTACTTAGATTAAGTACAGTGCTTAGCATGGTATGAAACATCAATATTTAATTAATGAGTAATATTATCTATCTTTAATGAATGGAGTATTCAGCAGAAACAGAACATTTACAATGTATCTGTAAACCTAAGTTACCAAAAAAAAAAAATCCAAATAACCAGTCATTGTTCTTGCATAGGGGTAGAGGAAAAAGACCAAGCTTAGCTTCCTAATCAGAAAGCCAATAAATTCTATGGATTATATTTTGTGCCTAAATATTGTAATAATATAACATAAACTCCTCTTCTTATGCATCAAAATGTCCTGGAATAGATCTTACTCTTTTTTATTTTACATTTGCCTCCATTTAAAGGGCTTTTCCTTCAGATTCAAGAGTGCATTTGTCAAACCTGCGGCTATGCTTCTTAATATCTCTTGATGCTCTGCAGTAGGCAGGAATCTAAAATGAACCCTAATGAATCACATCCTTGTTTAATTCCCTCCCCTTGAGTATGGGCAGAGCCTGTTACTTATTTATAGCCACCTCACCCAAAAAAACATGACAAAGGTGACGGGATACCATTCTCTTCACTTGGTTACATTATATGACGAAGATGATGGGATGTCCATTCTCATGTTTAGCAGTCTAGAGCAAGAGATTCTCTGGTGGGTTTTGAGGAAGTAAGCTACATGTTGTTATAGAGGGTCTGTGTGAGGGCCACATCTCAAAGAAGCACCCCAGGTGACAGTTAGTAAAAACAGCTGGGCCCTCAGTACAATGACTGCAATTCATACAAGGACTAGAATTCTGCCAGTAACCACACGTGTTTGGACAAGAACCCCAAGCTCCAGAAAGAAATTCAGCCCAGTCCAGACTTACGCTGAAGCCTGTAAGACCCTGAGCAGAGGTCCCAGCTACACTATCCCAGGAATCCTGGCTCAGGAAAACTGTGTGATTTAAAAAAAAAAAAAAAAATGTTTTAAGTCACTAAGTTGTGGTAGTTTGTTACACGGCCAGAGAAAATAACTATGTGCTATCTCCTCCACAAGATGTCTGCATACCTTTGTACCTTTACTCTAACTTCTTCTTCTACTTGCAGTGACTCCAAATCCTACCACTCACTTCACTTTTTGCCTGTGTTCACTTCTGCTTCTCCTCTGGGTTCATATCATTTGTCACCTCTCAGGAAGCTACTGTGAGCTTCACTACACAACAAATTAGGTTCCACTCCCTCCTCATCCCACAGTAATTGTATATGCTTTCTTACATTTTATTTTAATGGGTTTCCATTAGAGGCTCTTAAATGCAAGAATTATGCTTTCTTCTTGTTTCATCACATTCTCTAACTTAATATAATTTATTATAGTTCTCTAACTTATAGGAATGGTCCTTAAATTCCAACTTTCACATGGTCCTTAAACTCCTAGCTCATCAGAATCACATAAATTCTGAACACTCTTCCTTACCTACTATGTTCAGATTTAGGTGGGTAAAGATGCTCTTGCCCCAACTAATCTTTCTAGTTTATATTCAAACAGTCAATCAATTCATCAGGAATTACAGATTCATGGAATTAGTTATAGATTGCTAAATTGTCATAATCTCCTATTTTTCGGTGCTTTCCCCTTTACTCATCATTTTGCAAAATCTATTAATGTATTTTTGTCTGATTAAGTCACTCATTATTCAAAGTTCAGCTTAAAATTCAAATCCTCTAAAACACATTACTCAATGCACAGATCTTTAGACTACCACTTCCTAAACACAACATTACTTATTCATTTATAGGCTATGTTTTTATGGTCTGTAAAAGTATGATTTATATTATATTAATCTCTACTTAAAACATAGGAGACTAACATTTTTTTTTCTGAATGAAAATAAATGTTGGAGCCATATAAGTAGAAATTTCACAAAACTATGGACCTATGACTTCAAGAATATTCCTAATTAGAAACATCAGAGATCAAGAAATAGTGATATTCCAAGGTGAAATGACACGTGAAGAAATCCCACTCCAGATTCTAAGAGATTTGATTATGTGCCACATTGCTGCCCCCATTTGAGAATTATTGCCTATTGAACAACTATTGCCACAGGGAGATTCAACATTTCCTAGGAATTCTAGGGTGTAGAACAAGTTTGAAAACAACCACTATGAGCTAATGAAGCTAATTTTCATGTATGGCTCATGGAAATACATCATATTACTTTGGTTATGAGTCTAGATCACAGCCACTGGCAAATTTCTTCATCAGAAGTGAATTACTAGCAAATTAATGAATTAGAGAACTGTTCATGTTCATAATGGCCAGAAGTATATTAAAAAGTGCCTATCTTTCAACGTGTTTTATACTTCATGCATTGAGTATGTTAAAACACCTCTCAAGGCGCCTAGGTGGCTCAATCAGTTAAGCTTTTGACTTCGGCTTGGGTCATGATCTCACAGCTCATGAGTTTGAGCCCCACATCAGGCTCTGTTCCCATGGCTCAGAGACTGGAGCCTGCTTCAAATTCTGTGTCTTTGCAATATGGTATTGGCACAAAAACAGACACATAGACCAGTGGAATGGAATAGAGAACTCAGAATTGGACCCACAAATGTATGGCCAACTAATCTTTGACAAAGTGGAAGAGTATCCAATAGAAAAAAGAAAGCCTCTTTAACAGATGGTGTTGAGACAACTGGACAGCAACGTGCAAAAGAATGAAACTAGATTACTCTCTTATACCCTACACAAAAGTAAACTCAAAATGAATAAAGGACCTGAATGTGAGACAGGAAACCATCAAAACCCTAGAGGAGAAAGCAGTAAACAACCTCCTTGACTTCAACCACAGCAACTTCTTACTTGCCACATCCCCAAAGGCAAGAGAATCAAGAGCAAAAATGAACTATTGGGACCTCATCAAGATAAAAAGCTTCTGCACGGCAAGGGAAGCAATCAATAAAACTAATAGGCAACTGACAGAATGGGGAAAGATAGTTGCAAATAACATATCAGATAAAGAGCTAATATCCAAAATCTATAAGGGACTCATCAAACTCCACACTCAAAAAACAAATAATCCAGTGAAGAAATGGGCAGCAGACATGAACAGGCACTACTCCAAAGAGGACATCCAGATGGCCAACAGACGCATGAAACGATGCTCAGCATCCCTCCTCATCAGGGAAGTACAAATCAAAACCACACTGATATACCACCTCATGTCGGTCAGAGTGGCTAAAATGAACAAATCAGGAGACTATAGATGCTGGTGAGGATGTGGAGAAATGGGCACCCTCCTACACTGTTGGTGAGAATGTAAACTGGTGCAGCCCCTCTGGAAAACAGTGTGGAGGTTCCTCAAAAAAATTAACAATAGAACTCCCGTATGACCCAGCAATTGCACTGCTAGGAATTTATCCAAGGGATACAGGAGTTCTGATGCACAGGGGCACACATACCCCAATGTTCATAGCAGCACTCTCAACAATAGCCAAAACATGGAAAGAGCCTAAGTGTCCATCAACGGACAAATGGATCAAGATGTGGTTTATCTATACAATGGAATACTACATGGCAATGAGAAAGAATGAAATCTGGCCATGTGTAGCAACGTGGACGGAAATCGAGGGTGTTATGCTGAGTGAAATAAGTCAGGCAAAGAAGGACAGATACCATATGTTTTCACTTATAAGTGGATCAGGATAAACTGATGGTCAGGAAGACCATGGGGGAGGAGAAGGGGAAAAATTAGTTGTGGAGGCAAACCATGAGAGGCTCTTGAATACTGAGAACAAACTCCGGTTTGATGGGAGTGGGGAAGAGGGGAAGGAAGATAAGGGGGTGATGGGCATGGAGGAGGGCACTTGTTCGGATAAGAACTGGGCATTATATGGAAACCAACTTGACAATAAACTATGAAAGAAAAATAAATTATTTAATGTATTAATTAATTTATTAATTAAATTAAATAAAACAAATTCTATGACTTTGTCTCTCTCTGCCTCTCTCCTGCTCATGCCTTGTCTCTATCTCTGAAAAATAAATAAGCATTAAAAATTTTTAAAACAACTCTATTACATTATAAGATATAAGATTGGATGAATGGAAAAGAAATTTAAAAATCTTTTAAAGAAGAAAAATAAAAATAATAATTTTACTATGATTAAATGGCATAAATATTAAGTCGAATGTTTAATGTCATAAAGTTCTACAAACAGCTGCAATTGTTACCCTAGTCTACTTCCTTTGTATCATAAGGCCAGTGAATATTATTTTGTCACTTTTAAAAATAATTTACTTATTTTTTAAGAGAGAGAGAGAGAGAGATAAGGCGAGGAGCAGATAGTGAGGGAGAGAGAAAATCTCAACCAGACTCTGTACTGACATGGAGCTTAAACTCACAAGCCATGTGATCATGACCTGAATCCAAATCAAGAGTTTGTTGCTTAACCGACTGAGGCACCCAGGAGCCCCTATTTTGTCACTTTTTATATTTAAGATCTATAAAGTCTCTTAAAGGGATATGTAACTTGATCAATAATTTCACTGCTCACTTAGTGTTATTTTATTTGCTATATTTTGAGCTTTAACTCCATGTTATCATATTGTAGTTAGCACATTTAAAGAAAACAGGTGTCTTCAAAACTATTCTTATGATACAAGATATTTAAATGTCTAATTCCTTCTAAACTGATATTTACATCACACAAAACTATCTCACGTTATATCCTAATTAAGGACCATTATTGATCTTTCACAGAGTAATTATGAATGGTCATGAGCAGATTATATAATGAACTACCTTTAATCTTACAGTGATGGTATGGGCCAGTATAAAGTACCCTGTAGCCCTCTCTCTTCAGTACAACTGGATCTTGTGATACAGTCATTTCATTTGGCAAATCATAATATGGTACCCTATTAATGCTGGCTAGATTTCAACCAAATGACTGTGTGGATGTAAAAGACTTAATATTCTATTAGCAGCCCCATGATTCATCTACCCCCCCAGGCTTGTTTCTAATCATAGCTTCTAATATTACATGTAATATTGGAATGTGCATATAAAAAATTTAACTAATTGAAACTTGAATGGTTGAAATATATACTAGATAAAGACTCTCTTGCAGATCACAATTTATTGTATTTTATTTTCATGTATCTATGAAACCCATTTATTACATTCAGCTTAAAAATATACACATATTTTTTACAGCTGGCAAATCTCAGTGAAGAATTATGTTTGCAAGTGAAGTATGTTATCAAAGAATAAACACAAATTGGCTTGTAAAACTTACAATCTGTTAGCGAAGTGTGGCTTAACGGATTACTGTACATTTATGTTACCTCTAATAGCTGATACTTATTTCGGAGGAGATTATCCAAGTATGATAACCAAGAAGATAAGGAAGTAAAAATAAATTGTGAAGGGCTTCTATCCTACCACAGGCATATCTTTATGAATAGCACATAGAAAGGTTGAAATATATCTATTAACATTTGAATAACATGTATTAACATTTTAAAGAAGCACTAAGAATAGTCTTAATATAAAAAACAATATTAGGTAATGTAATGTCCACATATCTGAAAAAAAGTTCTTATTGATAGATTCAGAGACTTGAAATAAAATCTGAGAACCATAATAAAAATGTTCTGCTCACCTTTATTTATCAACAGTCAAAGGGTGGATAAAAGTTTCAGCTTACGTTTATCCACTCTGAGTCTTGCTAAAGGTGAACCAGTAGGGCATATACAAAGAACAGTTAGTATAACCTTTTATCTTACGATGAGAGGATAAAATGGTCCACTCTGACAAAGAAAGTGGTAGTATCAGAACACGGACTTTAGTAACACATTTTGCAATTATTTCTTCCCTCTAACATCTGGAAATTAAACTGATTTATTAAAAATAGATCAAATCCATTTAAATCATCCTATTTTCTTGCTATTGAGACAGGAATAGTCATTTTAAAAATGAGAAGTACATATAATACTTCATAAAATCTTTGCTAAATCATGTCAGTTTACATTTCATGAAATCTGTTCATCTTAACTATTATAGATCCTATGTTGACTTCTCAGGCACAAATTCTGTTGAAATATTTATGTGATTCATAATAGCAAATAGGGAGTCTTTGTGCATAAACTGTAGTCATGAAGTTAGCGTAATCTGAAGAAGGGAAATTTTGAAACTGTTAAAAAATATGATTTCTGGAAATATAGTACATATAATGTCACTCAATTTATTGGAGGAAAATAATAATGTATCACTGTGTATAGATGGATACACTAGTTTGTAGGAAGTTCCATAATTAGATATGAAGGTGACTCAGGGGTTAAATATTGTGAGGAGATTTTGATTTATGTAGATTACCACTGACAAGCAAGGAAGCCCTGAGCATAAATCTTGGAGAGTAGTGAAGAAGAGAGAAAGGCAATATTTAATATTTGTATAACTTTTAGTGGGTATATGAAAGTCTTTTCAGTTAATCTGATTGGTTTAATCATAAAGATTTTATGGTAAAATTAAATATGTGTATGGGAAAGCAAGGATTGTAAACGCCTGGATAAGTAACTTGTGATTTTCAGTACATGTTAAGGTAAAAATTGGTATTCTATGTGGACACATTTTTGGAATTACAATAAATAGCATATCTATCTTAGCCAGAAGGTATTGGTTGAAAGATGTAAGTTCTGCAACACAATATCCCCCATGGCCAACCTAAAATGTTCCACAGAATTCATTTTCATTCTATTAGTGATTTTCAGTGATTCTAAGGACCTTCAATGTTTATGTAAGTGTGGTATTCGTATATATTTTTGTTCAGAATTCAAATAATGCAAGTTATCTTTTACATTCATTTTTAAAAACATGAAGTTCTTACCCTCTTATATTGATAATACTTCATCACTAAATTATATTGATCAAATCATTAACTGAGTGATCACATAGTATCCCAATTGCCTATTGCAAAAGAGATTTTACAGTGTGGTTTGTTTGCTATTTTATAAATTCTACGTATTTGACCAGCTTCTATGGAGCCAAATAAGATGTTCCATTTATAAATTGCATTGTTTAGATCTTTTGTTATATAAAAGGTGGTTATATAAAAAAATGGTTCTGTCAGTATACAAAATTGTTTCAAAGCAAAAAAAGATACCAACCTAGGAGTACCACACACATTAGACAAAATTAAAGAATAGAAGATAATTGTTAAAGTGTAATACATGGGAGATACGATTCAATAGCCATCATTCTCTATAGTTAAAGTGCTGTAGCTAGGACAGCTCCAGGAATGCCTTTCTAATGGGAGTGTACTATTAACTATAACACTTTCCAGAAGTTAGGTGTTCAGAAGAATTGAAATTTTATTTGGCTTTTTATATTTCTTTTAGTCTTTTAAAATGTATACTCTTATCCTTGTTATATTTCCTCCTCATTTTTTGGTTTACTTTCTGAATATTTTTATAAATATACCCAGACATAGATAAGATAAAACCCACTTCACTTTCATGTTTCTAAGATTCTTTTAGTAAGACATATTTTGCCATATTCCAGTTCCACAAACTAAGAATGTGTTCTGTGATAGATATACTGAGCAAACCACAAAGAATTTCTAGTTGGACTGATATGTTTATGAAAATTACCAGTGAAACCTTTGAAAGGTCAGATTCTTTAAAAAAATTTTTTTAATGTTTCATTTATTTCTGAGAGAGTGAGAGAGAGACAGTTTGAGTGGGGGAAGGTCAGAGAGAGACACACACAGAATCTGAAGCAGGCTGCAGGCTCCGAGCTAGCTGTCAGCACAGAGGCCAATGTGGGGCTCGAACCCAAGAACTGTGAGATCATGACCTGAGCTGAAGTCGGATGCTTAATCACCTGAGCCACCCCGCCACCCCTAAAGGTCAGATTCTTAGCAAGTCTACTGAACTGGATTTCTGTGTGAGTGTCCTGAACACTTTTATTAAAAAACAACAACAACAACAATAACAACAAAAATGGACACCTGGGTGGCTCAGTCAGCTAAGCCTCTGACTCTTGATCTCAGCTCAGGTCATGATCTCACAGTTCACAGGATCAAGTACCACATCAGGCTCTGTGCTGACACTGTGGAGCCTGCCTGGGATTCTCTCTCTCCCTCTCTCTCTGCCTCTCCCCCTTCCTCTCTCTCAAAATAAATAAATAAACTAAAAAAATTAAAAAAAAACCTTTTTGAAGAACATTATAATATACAGACGGAACTGAGAATGTCTGTCATGACTGTCCAAGCCAATGTTGCTTCCTTTGTGGATTTATTACAAATGAAATCATTGAGAAATTAAACAGTTTTATTTCAATGGCTGAAGGGTGAGCCAATGTTTGCATTAGTGCTCTCATTTGCTACCATATCTTATTGATTACATCACTGGATTTTCTGCTAACCTGTTACTAAGACAATCACCTGTCGCTTGGGCAGTAAATTTGTTCCTTGTTGGCAAAGTCAGACACATTCAGGTTACTTTATCTTACTAACCAGTTTCCTCATTTTAGATCAAACACCATAATTTCAATAACCACAAGATATCTCTAAAGGAAAAAAAAAATGACAGTGACTCTGCTCACCTGGTCCAATCCCTGATTTCCAACCTATCTTGAGTATTCTAGCTGGACAATGAGTCACAATTTTTGAAGGTTCAGATATATATAGCTTACCTTTCTGGAAAGAGTTAAAAGTCCCTGTCATAATTTATGACAATAAAATATGCAAATTCAATTTAATAGTTTGGGTGCTTCTCAGAGTTACATTAAAAGAGTTACATTTAGGGGCACCTGGGTGGCTCAGTCGGTTGAGCGTCTGACTTCAGTTAGGTCATGATCTCACTGTGAGTTTGAACCCTATGTCAGACTTTCTGCTGTCACTAAGGAGTCTGTTTCGGATCCTCTCCCCCCTCCCTTTGCCTCTCTCCTGTTCACACTCTCTTTCTCAAAAAATAAATAAACTTTAAAAAAAAATTTACATTTAAAGAGATCCAGTTGATTCATTTTTGTCTGTAATCCTCATGAACACATTACTTATGAGATTATATAAGCATCAATCAAATGACAAAACTCAGACTTACTTTCATCAAAAAAAATTTTATGATCATTTACTCCCCTTTATTGACTTAAACTAGAAGTAATAGTTTACTTCTAGAATGTTTTTCTTTACCTTCTATGATCACAAAGTACAAAAGGTCTCACTTGATAGTAATTTTGATAATGGTAATATAGATGAGGTCATGCTGTGGTAATAATTATTACCCAAATCTCAAGAACTTAGTACAACACAGGATTTTTTATTCTTATAAAAAGCCTACTGTGTGCCCAGTCTACTCTACATCAGCATCAGGCTGATAAAGTTTTCAACATTTTTGTACTTGAACCCTTTATATAAGATCTTTATATAAGATACAGCCACTTTGGTGAGATAAGGTAAAAGATCTGGAGGGTCTCATATTAGAAATTAAATGTTCTCTCTCATTAGTGACATAATTTCTGTAGAAATTGGACTGTTGATAACTATCATGTGTTTAAAAATGAATACATTTTTAAGAACTATGATTGCCACCCTTAGCAAATAAAAATACTGCATGTGACATAACTGTACTAAAAATCTGTTATTTTTCTGAAAGTCAAATTTAGACGGCGTTCTCTATTTTGTCTGTATTTACCACAAAGAGCTTGATAATAGAATGCAGATAGCTTTTTGTTTTTTGTTTTCTAATTATAATAATATAGGAGGTGAGAAAACACAGCATATTCTGCTATGATCTCTTCCTCTAATATGAACTGTTCTATATATAATTTGCATTTCTATTTTTAAAACCAAAGATAATAAATGATATTGTTTTGATAATTTTTCTACTACCTTAGACACAGACAACCCAAGAGTGGTGTAGTTTGTGGATTAAATATTTGCTTCTTTCAATAATGTGATTTCAGAAAAAAAACCTAAATTCTAATAAAAGAACTATACAAATTAATATGTGAAACTTCCATTTTTTTATGAGCTATAACAGTGGTAAGTAAAATACAAGGGCAATCAGGTAATTATTCAGGTTGTAACAATGTAAATTGTTTCTGGTAGAATTGGTTCTACTTCATAAAATTTTCAGTAAACTGAAAGAGAAAACATGTATTCTTTTTTAAGTATTTGCCAGGCAGTGAGTCAAGTTTTATGAGGAATTTCCCCCACTGATCAACAGGACAAATTCAAGACTGATAGATGAACAAGATTCAAAGGAAAAATATGTCAGGCTACTGAAAAGTTGTTCAATTATTTTCTTTACATGAGCAGATATATAAATTTTTTTCTTATCTCCTGAATGAAAGTCAGTGATTAAACACACATAAGAAAAGTATAGAGGATAGATATTTATTCTAATTGGTTATTCGGTCACAATCACATCTCTTTTTAAAAACTTATAAATGTTTATTTATTTTTGAGTGGGAGGAAGGGTAGAGAAAGGGAGACAGACGATCTGAAGTGGGCTCTGAGCTGACAGCAGAGAGTCCAATGCACGGCTCAAACTCACAAACCCTGACATCATGGAACTGTGAGATCATGACCTGAGCTGAAGTGGGACGCTTAGCTGACTGAGTCACTCAGGTGCCCCTGTCACAATCACATCTTAATGAAGAAGATATTTTCCCACACAAACCAATAGTCACATCACCACCACCAGTCAAATGTGTAGCTATATGAGCCAGAGAGCAGAGCAAACTGAAATGAAGTATGCACCTGGTCCACCATGTGTGCTATTATTCCGTGATAAGATGAATATAGAAATTAAAGGTAAATGTTTAGAAACTTTTAAAAAATCATTAATAGCCAATTAACTGAGGGTGCCTGGGTGGCTCAGTTGGTTAAGCATCCAAATTTGGCTCAGGTCATGATCTCACAGTTCATGGGTTCGAGACCCACATCAGGCTCTGTGCTGACAGCTCAAAGCCTGGAGCCTTCTTCAGATTCTGTGTCTCTCTCTCTCTTTGCCCTTCTAACTCTTGCTTTCTTTCTCTCTGTCTCTCTCAAATATAAATAAGCATTAATTTGTTTAAAAGATAGTCAATTAACTGAATAGTTCATGCAGTGTTATTGCATTTAATATTTTAAAAGTGAATCTTATACTTTTTTATGTTTTTGTTTTTTATAATTTTATTTTCCAGTATTTTACATGTTGAGTCATGATGAATTGGACACAAAGAAAAATAATGAGGCTTTAACAAGTTTCCTTCCCTACATGTTTTGAGAATTACTGCTCTATGATATGTTTTAGACAATGACTTATAGATGTTGTCTGTTGAGTGCATGAATGTAAAATGACTCTTAAAATATAAATACTTAATATGGTATGAGTTAGCAACAGTGATTTTAGTGAAGAGTGATAATCTAAGCTTATAGAAGTAATGGGAGTGGGTGATAAAAATGATACATTAAATTTTTCTGGAATAAAGAATGCTGGCAAGGTATTGCAGTACAATTAAATTTGATGATCAAAAAATAAAAACACAAAGCAATTATTAGTCATTAATATGAGAGGAAAACATATCAACGTAAAATGCTTTAAAAATATGTGAAATGTGGGGCGCCTGGGTGGCTTAGTCCGTTAAGCGTCCGACTTTCGCTTAGGTCATGATCTCACAGTTCGAGGGTTCGAGCCCCGCGTCGGGCTCTGTGCTGACTGCCAGCTCAGAACCTGGAGCCTGTTTCAGTCTGTGACCCCCTCTCTCTCTGACCCTCCCCTGCTCACGCTGTCTCTCTCTCTCTCCTAGAAATAAATAAAAAATATTTTTAAAAAAATATGTGAAATGTGGCCAATAGAGTTCTCACAGAAAAAAAATGCATTACCTTAAATGCATTCATTAGGTTACAAAAAGACTGAAAAAAAAACTAAGCATTCAATTCAAAATAAGAACAATGCTACAAAAATTGTCCTCCTATCTATCAAAATAAGCAAAAAAAATAGAAGAAATTAATACTCTCAATCCTTGGACATTAGGTAGCCCAAGATTATGTTCCTGAAAGAGGAGAAAAACCCAAGGACCCTCAGGTTGCTTCAGTTTACTACCCAGAGATAGTTTCCAGGCCACTTTTAAGGAAAAGAGAAACCAAAGAACAAAATGGTCTCACTGAGTTGAAGAGACAGAGCTTGGAGTTTGGAGAGGCCAACATGGATAGAATTTGTGAAGTATATCAGAAAAGAGGGAGCTGCACAAAGAAAAAGAATCCAAGATATTTTTCAAAAGGATGTTCTCAAGTATTTGGACAAACACTAATCTGTGCAAGAGTTGGTTAAGGTGAGAAAAATAATCACCAGAAAGTTGTTGGTTAACCAATTTCCAGATTTGTGAATAGATTGTATTTTCTCCCACTAAGACTCTCCTGGGGCGCCTGGGTGTCTCAGTTGGTTAAGCCTCTCTCAGCTCAGGTCATGATCTCCTAGTTCATGAGTTCAAGCCCTGATTGGGCTCTGTGCTGACAGCTCAGAGCTTGGAGCCTGCTTCAGATTCTGTGTCTCCCTCTATCGCTGTCCCTCCCCCTCTCATGCTCTCTCTCTCTCTCAAAAGTAAACAGTAAACATTTTTTAAAAATTTAATTAAAAAAATAAGACTTTCCAACCCATGGAAAGTCAAGGTGAATGTTCAGAGGGAATATTCTCTAATATCTAATTTACCATAGAAAAAAACATTGCCCTTTGAAAAGCTACAACCAAGATACATGTTACATTTTAAATGTAAATGTACTAAATACTTGAAATGATAAGCAGGCCTCGTATTGAATAAAAGGCATGATTCAACTCTAAGCTGTTTTAAGTGATCTTAATTTAAATATCATGATATAGAGATATTAAAGTGAAATGAAAGGTATATCATGAAAACAATAGTCAACAGAGTGCTAGAGTGGCTATACTAATATGAGACAAACTATATTTTAGAAAATGAGATATTACCAGAGAGGAGAAAAAGTGAAATTTCACAATAATAAAGGGGTCAGTTCATTAAGAAAACCTAACAATTCTAATGATGTTGTTAGTAAGAGAATAAGAAAAAATAAGGAAACAGATAGCTGATGGTAACAATAGATGGTAAATAGGTAGATAGATGATAGATGATAGATAGATAGATAGATAGATAGATAGATAGATAGATAGATGATAGATTTACATTCCATCATTTTTCCCTCTCAACTGCTTGAAAAGATACCAAAACATATAAATTAATAATTTTAAAATATATTGCTGGGTTTGTAACACATATTGACGTGCATAACAATATACAAAATAGATAACTTTTCAACAAAAATAGCAAAAATATGAAATAAAATAATGTTATAATTAAAATGCTAAGGGGTGCCTTGGGGGCTTAGTCAGTTGAGTGTCTGACTTTGGCTCAGTTCATGATCTTGCAATCCATGAGTCTGAGCCCCGTATCAGGCTCTGTGATGTCAGCTCAGAGCCTGGAGCCTACTTTGGATCCCTGTCTCTCTCTCTTTCTGGCCTTCACCCACTCTTACTCTCTCTCTGTCTCTGTCTCTGTCTCAAAAATAAATAAACATTTTTTTTAAATGCTAAAAGTAACTCTTACTTCAGAATATTCCACGATGAAGGTAACATCAAAACCGGATTAATACTTGAAAATGAAAAAGAAAGATATGAGAAAAAATATAAAGATAAACAAATACAATGTAGTTATACATAAAATAAGGAAAATTCATCATGACCAAGTTGGTTTTATACCAGGAGTGCAAGGACAATTTAACATTTTTAAAAATTAAACAATGCAATTTGTCATATTAATTAGAAAAAAAGAGAAATAGTGAAGTTCTCTCAGATAAGTTAACTGTGACGTTATCTCAGATGGCTTAAAGCATTTTATAAATTTAAAGCTTATTGATGGTTGAGAAATATGTCTTAGCAAATTAGCAATAGAAAGAAATGTCCTTTATTTGATAAATGTCTACAAAATATATTATAGGCAATATAATGTATAGCAGTAAAATAGCAGTAAAATATTGAAAGTTCTTCCTTTGAAGTTGAGAACAGGACAAGTATTTCCAGCTATCACTACTCCTATTCAACACTGTACTAAAAAGGTCTTAACTAATGGAATGTGTCAAAAAAAGGAAACAAATGATATGTAAAATTCAAAAACAAAAGAAATAAGACTGTAATATTTGCAGACAGCTTGATTTTGATCATGAAGCAAGTATGTAAATGAATGTAATAAAAATGTAACATAAAACTCAAATTGTTTTGAGAGTGAGTTTACTAAATATTCAAGAAAAATATTACTGTAAATATTACAAACTTCAGGAAAATACAGAAAGTTTCCCAATTTATTTTTTCTTATTGTCATAACTAAAATATCAGACAAGGATAGCAGTAAATAAAATACAATGAAAGAGACGGAAGAGGAGAATTTATAGAACTCTACATTAATTTATTCATTTACGAATTCCTCAAACATTTAATTAGTTCTCATGCTCAAAGTATCATTTTAGGAGTTGGAGATACAGAAATCAACAAAATCAGCAAAAACCTTTGCCTTCATGGAGCTTATCTTCTAGAGGGCACTAAATATCCCATACATTTTAAATAGTAAATTGCTTTAAATGTTTTATTAAAAACTAATATATCATCATTAAGTAAAATTTATCACAGATATACTTGTATGTACCAACATTTGGGAATCTATTAATGCATTTCAGCTGAAAAAAGGAAACAAAAAACTGATCTCAAAAAGTGATAAAATGATTTTAATAAATAAAATTAAAAATTATGGGGCACTTGGGTGGCTCAGTCAGTTAAGTGTCTGACTTTTGGTTTCAGAACAGGTCTTGATCTCAAGGTTCCCACATGGGGCTCTCTGTGCTTCGGATGCTCTCTCTCTCTGCCCTTCCCCCCTCTCAAAATAAATGAACTTAAAAAAAATTGAGAAGAAATTTCTCATAAAGAGCTTTATCGAGTTATAAATAGAAAGAAACTTGCTAATGTTGAGCAAGCGTTGTCAATATAGGCTCCAATGGGTTGCGGTCTTTAGCAAACATTGTATTAAATAGTGACACTTTGGAACCATTCTCCTATTGGCATGAACTAAATAATACTACTCATCATCAGTAATGTCGTGTAGGTTGCAGTCAATGCAAAGTCACTATAGAATAAATAAGTATAAAGCTTGAGGAGAAAATGAAAAATATAATTATTTGCAGGTGATTAAATATTCCAGTCTTTAAAAATCCAAAATACTCATCAAGAGCAATTACTGGAATATGAGAATTAAGAAACATCACCAGAAAAAATAGTGGTATTCATATCAAAATGTTTCCAATGAGTCAAGAATAACCAATTAGAAAATGTAGCAGGAGAGTCTCACTCACTAAACAATAAAAATGTTAAGATGTGAAGAAGAAATCACACCTTTCCAGGCAAGACCAACATGCAGAAAGTGCCAAAACTTCACTGAAAGAATAAAAGATATGAGCAAATTCATAATGATGAGAGGATTTAATAAAGATGTCATCTACTTAAACTTGATGAGAAGCAAGTAGGAGGTAACAAGTGGCCAAGGTGAATTCAGTCTCTACACTGTAAGTGACTTCATGGTCACTGAATTCATTACATGGATTTTTCTACAAGGAAAAAATCATAGAATAACTACAATGAAACATAGTCAGACCAGAACGATGGAAGAAATGTCAAACAATGGGTAGATCTGAGTCCATAAAAAAATTATTTGTGTCAAAAATTATAAGCATAGTTTAAAAATAATAGTAAATTGGAGGCAAAGTTTTCCAGTATCCAAAGACATGAAATCTATAGTTATGACCTGACTTACATATTTGTCTAAATTGGTACAATTGCGCAAGTCTGCTTACTAGAATTTTAGTTGTTAGGACTTTACAGAATAAAACTGGAATTTTTTTTGGTTCTGAGGCAACATGTGTTGATCTGTATTATAATGTTCCACAGTGAGTAAGGCTTACATACTGCTTCTGTGCATAATTGTTCACTTTTTCAATTCCCAATATCTGAGTTTAAAACCTACAAGTAAGAAATTGTTCAAGTAGCTCATATTTCTTTGGAAAGTCTGTGGAACTTTTAAAATTCTGAGTCAAAATTAAATTGATTTCTTCATTATAAATACTTCAAAAGTTTTAGTAATTTAATATATACTATAAATACACAAGAAAAGGACATAATTTGCACCTTTTCTGGCAAATATTTAAATTATAAAACTTTTTAACAGAGCATATTTCACGACTCATGTTTCATAATTGGTAAATTTTACAATAATTGAAAAATTAAATTTCTTCCTAAAATCAAGGAATTGATTGATATGGGTGGAAGAGATCAAATGTAGTAAACATTTAGAGAAAAATATGTAGACATACTAAGTAATCATCGACTATTCTCTGTAATTTAATAAAAATGCAATCTCTACTTTCAGAACAAGCCATAATTTGAAGGTGATTCAGCAATATTTCACCATTGGTCAACAGTAAAGCTGAATTCAGGAATGAAAAAAATGTACACAGAAGGAAATCAATGTAATCCTCTGATTATACACAAACATTCAGACCATAACCTGTCTCCTTCTGTGCGACTTAAGGTAGATAAGCACAGCATGGAGAGGGCATTCAGGAGAGCAGTGAGATTGATGAAAAGCCTAGATAACAATGTTTATCTAAGAAAGATTACAGGGATGATTTGGGTCAGATTTCAGAGCAAGACAATAGCGAACTTATTGTTCAAGTGCTGATGACCATTTCTGTTGAAAGAAGGACAAAGTCTATGGGTAAAATTGTAAGAATTTAAGTTAGGTATGGGAGGAAGACTACTCATGTTACATATTTCTCTAAGTTATACCGAAATACAATTGATTCTTGAACAATGGGGGGATTAGGGACCCTAACCACCCCATCCTTTGAAGTTAAAAATCCACATCTAATTTTTTTTTAATCTGTGGATAGTTGACACACACAACATTACATTAGTTTCAGGTGTACAATATAGTGATTCAACTTCTCTATACATTATGCTGTGCTCACCACAAGCATAGCTACCACTTGCATAATTTCTGATTTCCCCAAATTCTACTTAATAATAACTTACTGCTGACTGAAAGCCTTACCAATAACATAAGCAGTCGATTAACACATATATTGTATGTTATATATATCATATACTATACTCTTACAATAAAGCAAGCTAGAGAAAAGAAAATGATTTGAGAAAATCATAAAGAAGAAATATATTTACAGCACTGTACTGGATTTATTAAAAACTCTGCATAAAAATAGACCCTGCAGTTCAAACCTGTGTTATCCAAGGGTCACCTTTAATATATAGATGATATGTATATTAAATTGTTTATGTTTATGCTGCTGTGAACCAAAGCGATAGACTATTGATCTTCTGAGGTCACATAAATTCTGAAAATAATGTATTATATGTATGTGTGCATGTGTGTATTCGTAAACATACCATTCATATATTGCACACTTGTACTATGTAATATATTTGCTAAAATCCTTATTACAATTCAACAATTTTAATGTAATGGCGTTATAATTAAAAGTTAAACTGAATTTTGAAAACAGTTCTATTTCTAAAATATGTTATAAATTGTTATTTTCCTAATGCCAGAAAGAAAGAAAATTGTCTTCATTTTTGCTAAAGAGATTATGTCCATTGTCAGTGACTGCCTGGAAAAGAGTAATAATATCTGATTTTGTTTTCCTTTCCATATTATGGAGTTCAAATGGTGTTTATCAGATATGAATACCTTATGCTTTCACAATTCTTGTGAATCATCTTAGATTTTAAGGAATTATAGTACAATTCCTTAGTTTATTTTAACCAGAATGTTTATGCACATTGCATCTTTAGTAGACTCATTCACAATGAACTAGTCATGAAGAGTACTCAAATTCTATAACTTAAAAAAAAGTCAGTTTTTCAAATTTTACAAACTTTCACTCTCCCTTTGCTCCATCCCCAAGGTGAAAGTATGGAAAAAGCACTTATGTCAGTACATGTCTGTGACCCTAAAAATATTGAGTACCTTTACACTTGACCTCAGAACTGAATATCACATGTTCCAGTCACTGAGTAGTAAATATGTGGGGAAATTCATTCTGTTGTTGAAGACAGAATGCAATCAGTGTAATGATTTTTGAGCAAGATGAGAGCTAGCTGTGTTTACTTCTGTAAAGAATGAGATAACTGAGGACTTCCTTAGCAGATGAGCCCCCCGAAGGTACTACTGTGGGCCACCGCGCACAAAACAGGCTGGGTTCTTCACATAAAGAGAAAAATCCATCTTAATTTGTACTTTCCCCTCAGGCTTCAAATCCATTTTAAAAATGGACTGAAGCAATAACTAAAGGGATTTGCACCCCAATAAAAATCACCCTTTTGAATGACAGCTTTGCTGCTTGGGGAAAATTTACCATAATTCAACTGTTTCCATAATGAGGAAAAGCAAATGTAAACTCAGCTACCTGGACCCAGCCATCGAACTTAGATAATTATTTCCCAATCAAAGAAGAACATCCTGTTTCTCTTTGGCATGCTCTGGTGTCTGTTAGCTTTGCTTTTTATAGCTTTAATTGAAATTTCATAATCACAGAGTTCAAATACAGAACCGATTTGAGTCAGTACTCTGGAACAATATCATTCCCTTAGAGTTCTCCGTGTTTAAGAGGGAAAAAAATATTCCCATGCTTTTATTAGACTTTGTGCTTCTCCTGATTCTTAGTAAGAATAAGACTCTCTGCTCTACAGATACAAGCTATTAAAGAAAAGCCTGAGGCAAAACTCAGTGGAAAAGTGAGGCAGGTGAACTCACCTAGATTATGGATTTAGCAAGTCTATTGGAGAATCTAAAAAGAAAAAAATAAAAACGAAGGAAAAACACTTGGGATTCAGCAAAAGCCAAAATGAATTTGGACTAAATCTGTCACGAAGCGATGTGTATTTTTAAAGGAAATATAATCCATGTTTCTGACTCATTTACGATGACCTTATCAAAATGTCATGTAATGAAAGTTATTCAGGGTCCAATAATTCGTTTAAGCTTCTAAATAGCATTTGAAAACACTTTTTTTTTCTAGTTTGATTATAAATGAACTCAAATTCCAAAAGGTCCACCAAGGTCAATAAAATTCTCAAGAGTCATCATATTGAAACAGAATTTAAGGTCTGCAATTTTTCCTTTCTATCCTGAATCATTAAAATGGTTATGGGAATGTTTAATTCAGTCGGAGACTGTGGATTGCATAATTACAGACAATCAAACAAAAATCATGAAAAAGCTCCTGGGAATAGATTTAAAAGTGTTCTTTTGCACATTTATCATCCGTTGCAAAAAAGCTACCAAAAAGAGTCTCCTAACCTTCCCACTCTACAGTGTAATAGTAGTTTCTTGATGTTTCTTTAGAAATTAGTAGGAGGTTGACACAAGATACTCCAATGTTGTATTAGAGTCCTGATGCTTGCACATTTTCCATGTTCTATATCCTTTACATTAGTCTGCAGAGAAACACAAAGTCAGAGATGGAGGTTATTGTGACAATTTAGTTCAAACCCTGAAAATTGAAGTGGGTAGTTGCAATATAGAAAGTTAAAATTTTCTGCCCAAGGGAACATTAATGCTTGGCTGCAGAACTAGTCTAGATCCCTAAATGCTTCCAAACTGCATGCATAAACTTTCTGTAATGTGTTCACCTCTCCTTCTGAGGACTGTCAAAATCCACTGTCATCATGGCCAATAATCAAGGGAGATTGTCTAGCCCAAGGCAGGACAATCTCTTGCTTAGACTATTACAATTTCCACATAACCAGTTCTTTGCTTTGCTCTTGCCTGTCAATACTCTACTGCCCAACCCAGCAGTGAAAATGGATCGTCTAGATCTTGTCACTCCTATTTACAACCTCCCATTCAACCCTCAAGTAGTTTCCTATTCCTTTTGACTAAAACCTTCACTCTGGCCTGCAATACCCTATGATGACCTAAGATCCTGGTACATTAACAAAGTGATGTTCCAACGCTTCTTCAGCACTTGCTGACTGTGCTTTCATCATCCTTTCTCCCTCCCCCACTCCTGCTTGCTAGTCCTTGTCAAAAACCACACATATGCCCCAGAGATTTTGAACTTGATGCCCCATTTGCATGGATAGTTTCCTCCCAGTTACTCACAGGGCTCATTCTCCCTTTCAAGTGTCTGCTAAATGTCAGCTTCTCAGAAAATCTTTTCCTCTCTTCTCTATCAAAAAAAAAAAAAAAAGAGAGAGAGAGAGAAAGAAAGAAAGAAAGAAAGAAAGAAAGAAAGAAAGAAAGAAAGAAAGAAAGAAAGAAAAGTCTTCTCTTATTTTCTTTGCCTTGGTTTCATTTCATTTTCTTCCTAGAATTTAACCAGTCATGGCATATCTATATATCTTTGTTGATTTTTATCTGTCTCAGTCACTAGAATGTAAATTCCATGAGGAAACAAACAATTCCCCCTGCACACTGATCAGTGTTTAGTAGATAGACACACTCCAAACTGCTTGTGGGCCTATGGGAAAGTAGAGACCCATGGGATATTTATATGAATGTGATTAAAATACTCAATTGCCCCATCGAGCCAATGCATCCTCAGTATTTGCCCATGTAAATTCTCAGGCCAATGCTCTGAAATACTGGAAGATGATTGATAATGTCACTTCTGCTTTTATACTTCAAAATCATTAGAGAATCTATCCCCCATTCATCCACTGATGGCTACTAAATAGATTTTCTCTCCCAATCTCTACTCACCGATTATAATAAATTAATTCCTGGTCTTTCCACCTCTCCCAGATATTTCAGCAAAATTTTCCTTTCCATGAGTTTGTCAATGTAAAAGCAACAATTACAGACATCTGTCACTAAATCAAAAGAAGATGTGCATGCTGTTGTTACTAAAATGTTATGTGTTTTAATGAGACATTGTACAAATGAGAAAGGCATAGTCTGAGAGTTGGGAGTTCAGCCTCACCCAGAATTAATTTCCACCCTTTTATTGACATTGTCCACTCTGAGTTATTTATGAATCTGGCATCAAGCTTACCAAGGCAGGTTTCTGGGGGACTGGTGCTTTGATGGTGCATAGTTCTAATCTCGGCATCTCTGTCATGGTGTGTGTGTGTGTGTGTGTGTGTGTGTGTGTGTGTGTGTGTTTGTGTGTTTAGTTTTATTATTATATTGAATATGGAATTTATTACACAAAATATCTTGTAGACCCTTATTTATTGGTCATTTATAAAGTGGGTTACAATTGCTGCTCAGATTGCCAGCAATTAGGGTGATGCTGTTAACTTTGAAGAACAGAGGAATTCTAGGATCTGCTTCCATAATTATAATGACTGAAATACATATCCTCCAAAAATGTTTGATACTACTATTGCATTACCTTAGGACTTCATACTCCTAATCACTCTCAATTACTTGTGTATCAATAATTTTTGTTCTCTAGTTTGACAATAATGACAAAAAAGAGGAACACTGAAGTAATGAGAAGTTATATTCCAAGTTTACTCAAGGGTCAAGAGGGTTATTTATGGGATTGAGAAAGGCTGCAGGTGATGTCCATATCATATAGATATCTATGATAATGATAAAGAAAACTTAATAGTAATGACTTCCATTATTCACAAGTATTCAGAAGGTGTGAAGCTAGACTCTTTATGAAGCATTGTTCTGCACTAACAACAACAACGTTTGAATTTGTCTGTGCACTAACCATATGGGAGGTTTACATTTTCCAGTCTTAAGTTTTAAGAAATAGAGAGAAAAAGCTGGGAGGATGCTACCTAAACAATTTCATTGACATTTACCTATGGGATAATAGCATACAAAATCACCAACAAAAAGCAACTGGATGCCAGCCAGCTACCAGTTTGGAAGCAATGCTAAGAGCAATTCACTTTTGTGAGTTTCAACATGCAGAGTTGATGGATGATGGCAGTACAGTTGAGCATCTGGCTATGTAGGAAACTGAAACAAGACTGGTCAAAAACAGAAGATCTGCCTTAAAAACACCCAGAAGCACAATTTGCAGCCTAACTCTGGATTTCTGGAGAACAGAAAGAGCAAAACAAATTAACTTTTGGAAAAATAATTACCAAGAAGTCTGTGTAAGCCAAGTTACACACAGCTAACTACCAAACACAAGATATTATTAACTTAAAACAGAGAAAAGGCATAGCATGCCAAACCAATGAAGTCAATAAAGACTCATTACACAGGTGGATCAATTTATTAAAGTCCTTGAAATTCTTCCTGGTAGGAGACAAGGCTGATTCCTAGAAATGGAACTGAAATCTAATGGCATTACAAGAAAAATATAATACATTAAATTCTTTGTTTTTATCTAGATATCAGCCTTTGTTATGCTTAATATGGTAGAATGGTTTTAATAGGCTAAACTTATGATGAAAATGTTAGATTCCAGATTTCCAAAGTGAATGCTATTCTCTGAATTAAGCCAAGGAATCTGCCTGAGGTATGAACCATGTTTAGAAATTGTATTCATAATAACAATATTTTTTAAATGCAATGTCCTCTAGAGCATTGAGAGAAATACACAAGTACTTTACATGAATTTATAAGAAATAAACTATCTAGGACACATTGAAAATTACTTTGGAAACTGGATATCAGTACTAAAGAGATCAAAACTGAAATTTCAAAGATGGATATCTATATTTAACAAAATTAAAATAGATGACATACTCAAATTAGGAAATTCAGGGCAGCTTATTAAAGGGTTATTTTGTGGATAGGTTTAAGGGAAAGCAATAAGAAATGGGGCTAGTAACAATGGGAAACAGTTGATGTCCTTATCTTGAAGGGGAAATGGATGAAACAGTTCCTGGAATATAGCAAAATTACCTGCATGGGAAAGCCCCCAAAACCCAAAAAAACAGAGCTGTCATATTAAGTACAGAGATACAAACACTTTGCAGTAGCACAGGGAGAGGGTCATAAGAATAAATAACCCAACAGCATTCTCCTCCTACCCTATAAATATCTTCCCATGGCCTCTCACTAGCAAGAGAGGACACTGAAGCTGGACTCATCAAGATCACCTCCCCACAGGGCAAGATGAATGGAAAAAAGGGAAGAAGGAATGAAGAAGGGAAGACAAGAAAAAGAGATAAGGAAGAATGAAAAAAGATGAAGAAGGAATCTGTTTCCAGGTTAGGATTATTAGGTACTGAAAAGTACAGAAATAGGTCACAGCAAAAACTCTGTAATTATCTTAGTTAAACATTAAAGTTGTGTGAATATTTAATAAAATATTTAACATAAAATGCTCAGCCCAGGAAAAATTGGTGCTTTCCTTCTCCTTCTTTGGTAAATTTTTGATGTCACTGCAAGTGCTGATGTCATCTTAAATTACCCCACATGGAGTGTTCGGTATGTTATCAGATTCATCAGTGGAGGAAGCCATATATTTGGTGCAATGTACATTCCAAGGAAGGAACAGGGGAAATAATTAGGGCACACTTACTTGTGAAAAGCAAGCCAAATATTTAAAAATGAGATCTGACAGATTATGATTAGAGTCAAACATTGTAAGTTTAACTAAGAGCCAGTTGACATAGGAAAGCCTAGCAAAATATTCCATATGCTAGCTTTTCCCCCTAACATCTAAAGACTATTTATCTAATGAACTTTTTTCTTATCCTTACGATAACTTTGTATAATGAGAATTATAAGAGATAAAATATATAGTATAAATAATTTTATAGTATATATAATTTTTAAATATACCCTTATCTCTACTTTGGAACATTTAAAATCATTATAATTTGTTATCTTTATTTTTATCAAGATAAATAATCTCCAGTGAAACTCTAATAATATACTAGAATGAATTAAAATGACTTATACAAACTTAGATTTTTATGGTATAAAGAAAATAATCAACAAAGTAATTCTTTTCCAATGGAAAAATATACAATAAGCAAGTAACTCAGTTATAAATGAAAGCTTTAGTGGAAAAGTATCATAAAAAAGATCTTAAATGACTCTACTATAATTCCACTTCTGAAAAGATGGACTAGAATTATTTTTCCTAGTACTCCCATTAGATACAACCAGAAACTTTGAACATTACTTTTCAAACAAACACAAGCCAACTCTGAAAGGTGGAGGGAAGAGGGAAGACTGACTGGGGACCATGGGACCTGAAGAAAAACATAGCAATGAGGTCTATGGATTTTCTTGGAGCTCCAAATGTCCCAAAATTGGTGTTGGAAAAGTGGGTGACCTAAATAAAACTACAGGTACAACCAAAAAAAGTATTTCAATGAAAGTTTCTTCTCTTAAGCAAAGGACCAGGAGAGACCTAGCAAGACAGAATAACTGCTATCTATAAAAATTCTACTTTAATGAAATACTGCATAAAAAAAAGAGCATCCTTCTCCTCACCCAGGCCCAATGCCATTAGGAAAGGCTAAATGGAAAGACCTGCACCCTAGCCAGACTGTCCTAAAGCATATTAACAACCATACTGGGTGGTATCAAAAGAGGCACTGGGACTTTAATGTGGTGAGTTGTGTCACATCAAATTTATATGTGGAAGCCCTAACCCTCAATACCTCAAAATGTGCTTGTATTTGGACATAGAGCTTTTAAAGTGGTAATTAAAGTAAAATGACATCCTGGGGTAAAACTTAATCCAATATAACTGGTGTCCTTATAAGAAGAGGAGATAAAGATACAGATAGGTAATGAGGGAAGACTATGTAAAAAATGGAAGCAGGCAACCATCTACAAGCCAAGAAGAGAGACCTCAGAAGAAACCACCCTGCTGACACCTTGTTCTCAGACTTCTAGTCTCCAGAACTGTGAGAAAACAAGTTTTTGTTTAAGCTACCTGCTCCATGATGCTTTGTTATGGCAGCCACAGGAAACTAGTGCAAAGACTGGATTCCTTGATAACCAGTAATGAGTCACCCCCTGTCCCATGGTGACAAAGGAATATAAGAAGCCCTCCCCACAGTACTAGGGTACCCTTCTGTTCCACACTGGGGTGGTATCAAAGAAGCCAAATGGAAAGTCAAAATTTTTACTACCAATTGGCAGTAAAAGTGACCCCAAACACAGAGGCCAGATGGGGAGCAGGAATGAGATACTTCTACTCTCAGCCAGGATGATAGCTGCAGAGACCCAAATAGGAGGTGGAAACTCCCCCACCCCAGCAATAACTGGGTCTCTACCCAAACCCCACCAGGTGTCAGTTGAGGTTGAATAAGGAGCCTGGACTGCCACACCAACCTGTCAGTAACAAAGCGGCACCACTTCTTTCCCCCAAGCGAAACAGAAGAGACCAGTGAAAATAAAAGATTTAATTAAGACCCAGATACTCAAAATAAAAGACCCCAAATGTCCAGATTTGAATAAAAAAGAAATCTCTCAACATACCAAGAAACAAGAAAATCTCAACTCACGTGAGAAAAAACAATCAATAAATATTGATAATAAGATTTTAGAGATTTAAAGTCTTTTGACTTAAACAATCATATGATTTTAAAACAGCCATCTTACAAATTCTTCAACAAGCAATTATAAACACATTTGAGACAAATAAAAATAAAATATCAGTAAAGAAAAAAAACTCTCAGCAAATAGAACATACAAAGAAAAACCAAATGGAAAGAACTAAAGAATTCAATAAGTAAAATAAAAAGCCTAAATAATGGAACATCATGAAGGAAGAACACTGCATTGTGTAAAAATATGGCAAAATACAATATATTTTTATTTTCCTCTAGAGTTTTAAATGTATGTATAATGGGAGAGGCACAAATCATAAAAACTACACATCAGTATCTGATGCAGTTGTTCGTCTATGCACAGGAAAGACATAAGACAATTATATTATAAAGAGGAAGAACAGGGGCACCTGGGTAGCTCAGTCAGTTTAGCATCCAACTCTTGATTTGGGCTCAAGTCATCATCTTGCAGATTCATGGGATTGAGTCTCATGTTGGGTTCTGTGCTAAGAGAACAGAGCCTACTTGAGATTCTCTCAATCCTTCTCTCTACCCCTCCCTCAAATGCATGCATTTGTGCACTCTCTCTCAAAATAAATAAACACTTTAAAAAATGAATAAACATTTTAAACATAAATAAACATTGGGGGACCTGGAAGGCCCAGTCGGTTAAGTGTCCAACTTTGGCTCAGGTCATGATCTCACAGTTTGTGGGTTCAAGCCCCATGTCAGGCTCTGTGCTGACAGTTCAGAGCCTGGAGCCTGCTTCGGATCCTGTGTCTCCCTCTCACTCTTCCCTCACCCTTCTAAAAAGTAAACATTAAAGACAAACAAACAAGCAAACAAATAAACAAACATATTAAAAAAGAGGAAGAACAAAGCACCATAAAGTAAGTTAGGTTTTCTACACTTCATTTGAACTGGATAAATGTCAATATCAGTGGGTTGTGATAAACTTTGCGTATATATAACACAATATCAAAAGCAGTCACTAAAAAAATCTTTGAAGACATAAAAATCAAAAACACACTACAGATAAAATGATACCATTTATGCTTCCAAAGAAGCCTTAACTAAATCAAAGAAAGGCAAAAACGCCACAAATAAATGAAAAAAATAATAAAAAAACAAAACACAAAATATAAAATGAAGACTTGAGCCCTAACATAACAAAAATTACGTTAATTATAAATGACCTAAATACACCTTTAAGAGACAAAGATTGGCAGATTCAAAAATAAAATGACCAAACTATAAGCTGTCAAAAGGAACTTAGTTAAAATATAACAATATGAATACATTGAAAGTAAAAGGAAGGAAAAAGGTAGACCGTACTACCACTAATCAAAGGAAAACAAGAGTGGTTATATTAATATCATATAAAGTTGATTTTAAAGCAAATAGTTACCAAAAACATAGAGAGACATTGAGTTCTGGAAAAGGACATAAAAATCATAAAGGTGTATGTATCATAACTTATAAATAAAAGTTAAATATAGGGGAAATAAAGACTGATAGATTTGAACAGAAAAAAAAGCAACAATTATAATTGGGGAACTTAACATCTTTCTCTCAACAATTGATAGAAAATGATACCAAAAAAATCAGCAAGATATAGAAGAACAAAAAGGCACCATAAATTAACAAGATCTAATTGGCACTTACAGATATGATAATATAATACTCCACCATACAATAGTAGAAAACATTTTTAAAGAAACTTCAGAATATATACTAAGATAAACAATATCCTGATCCAAAAGGAAAAAGTGAATACATTAAAAATAAATGAATTATTCAGAGTATGTTCCATGATCATAGTAAAATCAAACCAGAAATCAATAACAGAAGGAGGAAGGAAAATCCCCAAACATGTGTTACTAAACAATTCACCTTTAAACAAGCCATGAGTCAAATGAAGTTAAGAAAGTACACTGAATTGAATGAAAATGGAAACAAAGCGTACCAAAGAGTGTTGAATGCAGCTAAAGTAGGCAGAGGGAGTAATTTATAGCACTAAATGCTTATATTAGCAAAAAAGAAATGTCTTTGCATTTATCCCAGTAAAATCAAAATTTATGGCCACACAAACACCTGTGCATGGTTCTTCATAGCAGTTTCATTTTTAATAGCCCCGAACTAGAAAAAACTAAAATGCTCCTCAGCTGGTAAATGGTTAAACAAACTGTAGTAAAAACACCATGAAATACTGGTCAGCATTAAGAAGGAACACATTTTTGATGCATAGAACAGTTTGTATTACTCTAAGTGAAAAAAGCCAATCTCAGAAGGTCAGCGAATGCATGATTTCATTTATATAACCTTATTGAAATAACAAAATTAAGGAATGGAAAACAGATTAGCAGTCGCCAGAGTTTGGGGATAATGGAGGAAAGTTCGGAGGCTCTGCACATAAAGTGGAAGTAAGACAAAGATCTTCGTGGTAGTGGAATAATTCTGTATTTTGATTGGGGTGGTGATTGCAAAATATGCACATTTGATAAAATGACACAGTATATGAGTGTGTGTGTGTGTGTGTGTGTGTGTGTGTGTATCTACGATTAATATGAATTACTTGGTTTTGATATTTTAGTATAGCAATATAAGGTGGAATCATTGATGGTGACTGGACAGAAGGTATAGACAAACTCTCTGTAACTATATTTTACAACTTTTAGTGAATATGTAATTATTTCAAATTAAATATTTTTAAAGACCACAAATTACAAATTCAGGAAAAGTTAACTTTTGAGACTAAAAAAATCACAAGAATTGGCAATCCTAATATTCTAGGAAATATTCGAAAAAGACCAACAATGTGTTGAAGGTTATTTCAAAAGGCCTCTGAGATTTGAGATATATCTAAAACATACAGATTTAAAATGTAAGACTTCTCCAGAAAAAAAGATGGGAGGCAACAGATGTTTCTTTGTACACTCTACATCATTAAAATCATATTTCCCTAGGAAATTGAATTGTAAATTAGCAGAAATTATGCAATGTAAACTACTGATTGCGAAGTATCATTTAACTATTTGCTTTATATGAGCATTCCTATAAAGTTCCTATAAAAAGCCTAAATATGAATTGCTGGAGCACATGCACATTGAAGAAAATACTCAGAAGTTCAAATACAACTAAAACAAAATGGTTCTTTCTGGTCAAATCCAGACATATTTAGGAAACTAGTGTCCATATTTTCAACTTTTATAGAAAACATAACAATGGTGTATTTGAGGCTCCTGTGCAAATAAACATGAAAAAGTAACCATCTTCACCAACATCTTAGGGAAGCTTTCCCTTACTCAGAGACAGGATTGTTTATCCCTTTTAAATATTTCTATAAAAACTTCACACTTCTCTGTATATTTATTCAGTGTATGGAATAGCATAGTCTTTCTCAGTGGGCTATAAATTTCTTAGGGAATGGACAATATATCTCTGTATTTTGACTGATCTATTAATTGAACAATATATAGATTAATATCTGTCTCATTAAATGCCATTCCCTAATACTCAACACACTGTGTTAAACAGACTATATACTCAATATGTATGGAATAAATTATTTTCCCCATTTAATAGATGAAAGTTAATTAAGAAAGTTCTTGCCCAAGGCCACAAAGTAGTAAATAGTAGAAGAGATTAAAAAGTGAAGGAAAAAAAACAAGAGGTTAAAAGTGAGTTTAAAAAGAAAAGAAAAGAAAAAGCAAGGATGGGGAGAGATTTTAACACTTTATATTCATTTGAGTCCAGAAAATTTCTTTTTAATATTTATTTATTTTTGAGAGAGAGAGAGAGAGAGTGAAAGCACTCGTAGGAGAGGGAAGAGAGAGAGGAAGACACCGGATCCAAAGCAGGTTGCAAGCTCTGAGCTATCAGCACAAAGTCCCTTATGAGACTCAAACTCACAAACCATGAGATCATGACCTGAGCCAAAATGGGACCCTCAACCAACTGAGCCACTCAGTTTCCCCAAGTTCAGCAAATTTTTGTCAAATATCTACTCTGTGCAAGCATATGTGTTTGCTTCCTGGTCTTCGAGTTTAGGAATATTAGAAATGCTAACTGGCAGAAGTGTACCAGCACCAGAAACAGTCATGATTTTCCACTATGTGAAAATTCGAGGAAAGGGAGGATTTGGGAGTTGATATTTAAATGAAAGCAAATGCTTGTGTATTTCTCTATGTGCTTTATTTATACAAAGAAAAAGAAAAAAATTGCATATGGCTGTGTCTCTTTTTAATAAAGTGGTACTTATAGAAAATAGTTTGTATATAACTTAAAACTAATTAATTAGAAATTAAATGTGTCCTATCTGGAGTCTAGCAAATAACATTGTCTTCTTACCATTAAAGTGAAGGTACATAAAAGGAAGGGAAAGGGAATTTTATTAGACTCTGTTATAGCCTTTAAAAAAAAGTCAACTATGTATCTTGATTCTCTTACATAAAACAACCCAAATGTTTCAGTGTCTGAGTGAAAACTGAGATGCTTGAATGTGAATTCAGACAATGCAAGTTGGCAAAATGAGCTGTGCACATAGAGACCTAAATTCTATTCTATCATTCTTAAGGTCACAAAGAAAGTTCCATAGCAAATGTAATTTGGCTTTCCCAAGGCTTCTAGTTTCTCAGTTGCACAATGATGGAATTCTTGCTTAATCTTCTCTGTTTGAATCCATAGGGTTTAATGAGGCACAGGAGAGCTGAGGAAGTAAATTACTCTCCATTCATCATTCATTTATTCACTAACTCACATATTCATTCATTTGTTCACCAAACATAATTGAGCAAAGTATATTTGCTCAAAGATTAATAAGATTAATAAGATCCTTTCCAGGGACACAAATGCATATAGATAAATCCCATTAAAAAATGTGGAACAACTAACTCTGAAACAGCCAGAAAAGGCTTCTACTTTGAAGTTTAACCTGTAATCTAAGATATAGCATTCATTTATTATTTAATTCTTTAAGTAAAGCAAGCATTTATTGAGTGTCAAATTTATGACAGGCACTAGACCATGTGCGGGGATACAAAAGTGACTGTAAACAGGTCTCTTCCATTAGAAGTTTATGGCCTATAACTAATAACAAGTTTTATATTTGAGCACAGATTGCTATGAGACATAGACTTGGACTATATAACCCAAACCAGAAGTCGGAGGTTAGAAAAAGTATCACAAACATAATGTTGTTTGTGTCTGACCAGTCAAGGATAAGATTAAGTATAGAGATTTATGCTTCCTCTCATAAAAACACCTGACTTCTCTTCAAGACCACCTCTTCTTCCCTATTAATCCATGGTCCAAATAGTACTCTACCCTAAACACAACAGTCAAATACAGTGTCTTAGGCCAAACTGGGCACTGCATGGGATCCTCCTTGCCACAGCTCCTCTTCAACAATGAATATATTATCCACACTTATAATTCCAGCAACCCAGTATGCCAGTTGACTTAGGGGATGGGCATAGGAACAAAATTAATTCACATTGAGTGACCCTCAACATTTTCACAGATGCCACAAAGAAGAAAATTGGCTCAAATCTTTTACACTGTAGACTAGAAGCTGTTGGAAGCCATCCAGCTACCACATGAAGCTTGTTACTGAAGGTCGAATGAAGGAGTAGAATTATGAGATGGAGTGGAGCAGGGCATAGGTGAGAGCAACACATGGCATAGAGAAGGTTTAGATAGGTGGACAACCCAGAAGGGTGCATGAGATAACCACTACTGTTAGAAAAAAAAATGATTTTGAAGGGTAAAAGCAAGACTGTGGTGCAGAAGAATTTTGGACAAGAGAGGGATGAAATGATTTTTGAAGTAGATTTTTCCTTTGACTATGGAATGAATGAAGTGAAACCAGATTGGAGACAGGCAAATGAGTTAAAGAACTGTTGATTTGTACCAGGAAAGAAAGATGAGAGTCAACACTCAGGTTGAAATAAACAGAAGAGATGGGGAGAAATGGTCAATATCACACAAATAGAATTTTCAGGATATGGGAATTGAGAATGATAGAAATATAGGCTGAATTCCAAATTGTCTCTTGAGAGGAAGAATGAATAATGAAATCAATCACCAATATATAAAGTGGAAGAAAAGGAGCAAACTGGGCTGAAAAAGATACTTAGTCCTGTTCCAGTGATGTTAAACTTTAAGTACTTTTACCTCTGCAAGTAGAGACTCAATTGACAATTTAAAAATTATTTCAGAAGACTTTGAAATCTGTTAAAAATCCACTATAAATAGCTTTGTACCTAGGTGAGTTAAAATAGAGCAAGTATGTAACATGAGAGAAGGTAAGAATGTGATTGCATTAAAGAAAATAAGAAAATACATTTAGAGAGACAAGAGAAGTTCGGATCCCTGAAGTCAAGAGAAGAGAGAATAGTTCAAGGAAAGGCAAAACAATACTATTAAATTCAGTGAATTTTTTTAAAGATCAAGTAACCATTGTATTAGCAATGAAGATATTTTGGCAGTCTTGATTAAAACTGCTTTAGTGAAAAGATGGGTTGATTTTTTTTTTTTTTTTTTTTTTTTTTTTTTTTTTTTTCTCTNATGGGAGAATTTGAAGGTAGACCAACATTAAGAAATAAAGCAATAAAAAGAGGGGTGTCTGGGTAGCTCAGTCAGTCAAGTATTGGACTCTTAATTTTGGCTCACGTCATGATCTCATGTTTTGTGAGTTCAAGCCCTGCAGCATGGAACCTGCTTTGGGTTCTCTTTCTTCCACTCTCTCTGTCCCATCCCCACTTGTGTGCACATGCTTTCTCCTTCTCTCTCTCTCTCTCAATAATAAATAAACATTTAAAAAAAGACATAGATGGTGATGGCTTGAAAATGTAGGGCAGAAAGAATTGGGTTTAGAATTGTTGTTTGTTTGCTTATTGGTATGGGAGATAGGTGTATTTATTTATTTATTTACATCTAAGTCTGTTAGTATATAGTGCAACAATGATTTCAGTAGATTCCAGTGATTCATCCCCTATGTCTAACACTGGGTGCTCATCCCAACAAGTGTCTTCCTACTGCCTCTTACCCATTTAGCCCATCTGCCCTCCCACAACCTCTCTGGCACCCCTATGTTTGTTCTTTATATTCAAGAGTCTCTTATGTTTTGTCCTTATCCCTGTTTTTATATTATTTTTGCATCCCTTTCCTTACGTTCATCTGTTTTGTATCTTAAACTCCTCATATGAGTGAAGTCATATGATACTTGCCCTCCTCTGACTAATTTCACTTAGCAAATACCCTCCAGTTCCATCCACATAGGTGCAAATGGCAAGATTTCATTCTTTTCGATAGCTGAGTGTTATTCCATCATATACATATATACCACATCTTTTTTTATCCATTCATCATGAGATAGGTGTATTTTTATGCTGCCAGGAAAGATCCAATAGGAAAAAATATGATTGAAAGTACAGAAAAGAAAGGGTATATAAAGAGGAATTAAGAATGAAAGCTAAGGATAGGGTGGAGGTTTATTGGGTGAACTGGGCCTGGGTATGGGGGTAGGGAGAGAAATGGAGAGGTATACCAACACAAAGGAAGGAGTAAATGAATGAAAGAGGAAATGAAGTGCAGTTTGAACTGGAGATTTGAGGACAACTATTGTTGGGCATTTCAGGCAAATGTCAAAGTGTATACAAAGATCAGATGAGTAACAGACTTTTCCTATTTCTATCCAGTGATGTGAGGTACAAAGAGTTCAGTGTAGTTTAGGGTACTGATGGAAAATGAGACTGAAGAAGGTTTCCAGAGACAGAATGCTTTGCCTTCAGAACTAGATAGTGTGTATTTTCACCTGTTCTAAAGAATCTTTAAGCAGAGGAGGGATTGTGTCATACTTCTTTTGGGGAACATAATACTATCAGCTAAGCAAGAACTGATGAGTGGGGATGGAGAAAAAAAGGCTAGATTCCCAAGGCAGTTTTGAGCTAGAATCTACACTCGATAATGGAACAAATGTGAGTTATAAAGGAAGGAATTTGTACAGCAGGACTATAGCTAAAGAAAGAAAGCATTTTAGAAAGTATATATTAAATCAAGACTCCCTCTAAAGACCACCTGGCTTCTCTGCTCAAGTAAAAATATGCTTATTTCAAATCGTCAATTCACAAGATGAAACTAGTGAGTATCTACCATGTATTTAAAAATCTTTTTAAGTGTCTATGCTATTTCAGACACTTTACAAAGCACTGGAGATATGAATAAAACTGAATTCTTGCCCTCCAACATCTTCACAGTCTTCTGGGAAAGAGAGGAAATAAATAAAAATCAAATGATTCACTATTGGAAATCTGCATATGGTAGTATGGAGAGTGAAAAGAGAATCTCTGACTTCCTATGTGTAGGAGGAACGGTTTCACAACAATGAATTTGAATGATAACTCAGAGGATAAACTATAGTTTTTATAGGCAGATAAGGGACGTCATGACTGGAAGACTAGCTGGGAGAGTAGACATCCTATTTGAACAGAAAAATGCCTTCAAAGGCATTTGTGGGCATTTATCAGAGTGTGAGGCAGAAAGGCCTAAAAGGATAGATACAAAGTCTTGAATGTCATGCCATTGTCTTTTCCCTCTGTTGATTAGAATGATGACATTAATCACGATGATGTTAATTGACAAGTTACAATGAATATTTATCTTGTACTTACCATGTGCCAACATCTGTACTACGAATTTATAGAAATTAATCCATTTTTTTTCTCCCAGTCCGATATTAACACCATTTTACAAATTAGGAAAATGAGGCATAGAGAAGATAAATAAATTGACTAAATTCACCAACTAATAAGTGAAGAAGCCACCATTTGTAGTGACGTTATCTACCTCTGTAGCATTAATGACTGAATCAGATTGTCCTTGACAGAGATGGGAAGCAAAGACTTTAAGGATTTGAAGCAAGAAGATGATATAAGGAACTTGCCTCTTTCAAATAGTAGCTCTGCAGTTGAAAGAATGGATTAAATATTGGGAAATAGTTAATAGAAAACTGTTGCAGTTTTCCAAGTAGCCCAACCTAAGAACACAACTGTGGTTATGGCAGGGAGGAGAAAGAGTAGGTTTGAGATTATGGGAGGAACTAAGATTGGCAGAATTTATCCATTAATTGGGATTATTAGGGTTAGGGCACAAAGGAAAAGGAAGATGATATTTAGGTTCCAAAGTAGGGGAAAAAAAGGTAGATATGGTTTAGTAGGAAATAAAGAATTTGGGACATATTAACTGTGAGTAGCCTTTAAGATACTCAAATGAAATTCAGTAGATCATAATTATATTGAGCACATCAAGAAAATGGAAAGAGCTTTATGTGAAGATTCAGTGGTCATCAAAGTAGAACATGTATTTAAAAATATGAGTGTGGACATAATTGTATAAACAAGCATGAAGAAGGAAAAAAGAGTTAAGTAGAGATCATTTGAGGGATAGCTGACAATATGATGCAAATTAGACTTGCAAGGAAAACAAAATGAAACAAAACAAACAACAAAAAAAGAAAACACATAGAAAACCAGAGGAGAAAAACATCCCCCCTAAAGGACAATAGCAGGAAACGATTGGCTAATCATGAGGTCTAAGGTCTAAGATTCCTGAATAGTGTCTTTGAAATTGGTAATGATGATGTCGCCAATGACCCTAAGAAATCCCCTAAAATGCATTAACTGGAAATACTTGTGGTCATTAGCTCCTGAAGTTGATTCCACAAACAGCTCAGTGCTGTTGGTGCAGAAAGCTGGCTGACTGTGCTCAAAGATCATAGCTATGTGGCCAAAATACCAAGAGAATCTCAGGCAGTGTTTCCTTCTGACCTTGCCCCAAGATGGAGCTGTGTGCTCACCAGTTAAGCTGTAAAATGGTGTGGCGTGAGGGGGAGGATGGAGAATTTCTCTTTAACTAAGACCATTCAAAATGTGTCAAGGCTGCATGTTTCTTCAGACGTAAAAGCATCTGTTCTCTATTAGAACTTGACAAGTATTAAGTGAAAATCTACTCTGTGCCTCATCCTGGGAAACACCTTCCAGTATACCCAATAAGAGGAAGAAGGTTCTCAGAAGGTATTAATAACCTGCTCAATAATTCCTCAGATTTAAATTACTTTAAAAAATCAATTAATAGAATCTCCCATCAAATATGTAATTATGTAGGATATACAACTTCATGAGGAGTCTGTTTTGAAATGCCATTCCTTTAAATATGATGGAAGATGGAAAGTAGAATTATGAAATGACGTTGGTTTCTACAGACCAAATAAGAAATTGGTCTTCTTTGTTTAAAGTCACTTACAGCATTCAGTTAGGCATTTGGATTGAGGAGGATTGGATTGAGACACACATGCTTTAAATTTGCAGACTCACAGATGTATATTCAAAGAACTGTAGAATTTGAAAAAAATATGAAGTGTATATATAAATTTTTCAGAGCCATTAATGTTTCATGTGAAATTTTTATCTTTTGCCATTTCTTTTAGAATCGGTATTATTAGATCTCATATTTATGTCTTTCATTCCCTTTTCTCACTTTGAATGGTTGATATATTTACATGAAAATGACATCTTTGTTCCTTATAAAATCATCTATGGCTCGTTCTCTGCCCTGAATTACAATAATCCTATATTTGTGATATCTTAATCACCTCCAAACAACCAGCTGTGAGGTTAGAAACAGAGGATTAAAACTTCATGTGAGAAATAAGAAGAAATTGATGAGCTCCTAAAAAAAAAAAACGATTTTTAAATTTTTTCTTCTAAATAAATATCCTGAGGAATAAGAAATGTTTTTCAAATGAGGACTGTGAAGAATATAGGAAAAAATAGAGCAGAACTGTTTATCAAAGTTTCCCTTGGTATGTCAGCAGGTCCTTTGGAACTGACAGTGCTGATCTAAACGTTTTGATAATAATAGAAGTGTTAACAGTGATAGGAGCAAATAATACTAAACACTGTCAACTGTAACATTTCATTTTCACCGGCCTGATGTTACTGCTGCAAAGAAGAAGGAAATAGGAGAAAGAGACTTAACTATTGAATCATTGCAAATAAGGCTCTAGTAACAATATTGGCAAAGGTCACAGGGACATTAAGAGGGAAGGAAGGAAGGAAAGAATCGAGAGAAGGGAGGGAAGGAGGAAGAGGAGAGGAAAGGAGAAACAAAAAGGAACCCAGTCATGACCCTTGCCTGTAACAGTGACTGTAAAGTATTTTACAGGATATATAGACACAAGTGTGTAATAAATAAAGAATTTAAATAATTTATATTATTTAAAAATAAAACCTTACAAATGCATAGGAACCAGATGTAGATCCTTTAAAGTTGGCCGCATCGCCATCTCACCAACATGAACCGAAAACAATCTATTTACTGCGGGAAAATATGTGGCCTTTGAAGTAGAATTTCCGTCCTGTCCAATTCAACATGACTTTATTCACATAAACTTAACATAACATATTGTTCAAGAATAATATATTTCCACCTTAAATATTTACGTAACTCGTGATATTACATTAAACTGTAAATCCATTAGGACAGTGTATACTGCTGCTAAGTCCATGAATAAATGTTAATATTTCTTTTTAAAGAATTTTATTGTATTCCACAACAAATTTAAACTACAGTATAAAAAACATATGAAACCCAAAGAAACAAAGATATGTTCTCAAATGTATGGATAAAAGATTTTCACTATTTTTCCAATGGGGTAATCAATAAACAATATTTTGGGTCAATTTAAATACATACTTTTTAGAATATTGATAAAATGAACTATTTATATCTATTAACATCATTTAGGTGTCTACATCAATTTTTTAAAAATTTTTAATGTTTATTTATTTTTGAGAGAGAGAAAGACAGGGTGTGAGTAGGGGAGGGGCAGAGAGAGAAAGAGGGAGACACAGAATCCGAAGCAGGCTCCAGGCTCTGAGGTATCAATCAGCGCAGAGCCTGATGAGGGGCTCGAACCCACAGACTGTGAGATCATGACGTGAGCTGAAATCAGACGCTTAACCAACTGAGCCACCCAGGTGCCCCTACATCTACTTATAATCTAGTAATTCAGACGTACATTTTCCACTCTTCACATCTCAAGCATTATTTTTTAAATTTGCAGACACCCATCATCCCAGACAACACCTAGTCAGTAATCTAACAGAGAGCACACTGTGTTCATAGTCATTTATGGCATTTAAGATATAATAGTTTTTGAATTCAAGTATGATGTTCTCCTAGAAATTTTATACTCACCCACAAGTACATGGTTATGAACATTAAGCAATTTTTAAAATTGGTTTATGTTTATCACCTCCTCACTATAATCATTTAGTTTCATTTTTTAGGATATCAAATGTAACAATGATGTATTTTTATTAAATTTCTCACTTTTCTCTCTTATTTTTTAACCAATGTGTCAAGTGATCTAAATAAGCATATAATTAGTTTCTGATTTATATGTCTTCTGTAAGTATTAAATTATTCTAAAAGTTAAAATAAGAAAGTTCAGTGATCTTTTAAAATTACATATATTAAGAAATGATACCTCTGAAAAAATCAGATGCGAAGAGCTTATCACAAAATCCAGTACATTCTTCTGGATCTTCCCATCCACCTCTTGTGAGGGTGATCTCTTTCCTTATTGCTCCTGCAAAATCAGCAATATTGGAGCTAGAGTCTGAGATGCCACTGCTATTATTAACAGGTGAGTATAACTTAGTCAAAGGTTTGAAGAAATCATTTTTGTTCTCTTGAGAAAGATTACGTCATAGCCAGGCAAAGATGTTGAAACTTGGACAAGGCTGGAGTGGAGAGGGTTGGGAAGAGTAGCGTAGGAGGAAATGCTAATTAAAAATTAAAAATTAAATTTCAATTAAAAATTTCAAGGTATCTTCACCAAAAAGTGTTTACTATTTTTACAAAGAGAAAAAATATGCACTAGTGAAACTTTGTAGACATAGTTTTAACCAAGAGATCAATGTTAACATCAACAAAAATTGATGACACCATGTGCCAGTTAATAGGAAGCACTGGAAAGGACACAATAATAGACAGACATAAATAGAGAAGAATCATTCCACAAAATAAGTAGACTGTACTCTTTAAACTGTCAAGGTCATAAAAGACACAGAAAGACTGATGAACTGTTCCAGATTAAAGAAGACCAAAGAGAAAGATATAAAATGCAACACAGTCATGGGCTGATCTCTAGGTTATGAAATTTGACTAAAGTCTATGGATTATACAACAATATCATCCATGTTCATATTCTAATAGTGATAATAGTGTTGTGGAGATATATGATGCTGTTCTTGTTTTTAGGTAATACATACTGAAATATCTAGGAATAAAAGGGCATGAGATCTGCAATGCATTTTGAAATAGTTCTAAAAAATAATAACATTTACATAAACAGTAAGGATGAATAATTAAACATAGTAGAATATTAATAGGTGAAGAATGTGAGCATATGATATTTCAAAAGTTTAAAAGTTAAAAAGTATTACTCAGGGGCACCTGGGTGGCTCAGTTGGTTTGGCGTTCAACTTTGGCTCAGGTCATGATCTCACAGTCTGTGAGCTCAAGCCCCGGATTGGGCTCTGTGCTGACAACTCAGAGCCTGGAGCCTGCTTCGAATTCTGTGTCTCCATTTCTCTCTGTCCCTCCCCTGCTCATGCTCTGCCTCCATTTCCCTCAATAATAAATAAACATTAAAAAATTTAAAAAAGTATTACTCAGAATCACAATTTATTATATTAGAAATGCTTGTTTGAACTATCGATAGGGAATATTTCAAGGCTATGTTTTACTATTCTTTGTCTTCATTGACTTCCACTTCCTTGATATCATTTTTTCTGTGTTTTCTATGAGCATATCTTTTAATGCACATGTTCCATAGTCTTTGGGGAAAAGATTAAGTTGATATAAAAATTTGTACACCCCTCAAAAAATGCCAAGAAAAGTTAAAATGTTTTAAATCTGTAGCATATTCTAGAGACTCCTCTTTTCTCCACTCATGTCTACAACAAATAAAATTATCTTTCAAAATTGAAGGAGAAATAAAGACTTTCTCAAACAAACAAAAAATATCACCAGCGTATCTACCCTACAAGAAATGTTAGAAGTTATTCTTCAGGTGGAAGAAAAATAATGTATATCGTACACTCATATCTACACTAAAAGGAAGAGCTTCAGAAAAATAAACAAAAGTAAAACAAGACCTTCTATTTTTCTAATCATTGATTGATCTGAAATATAACTTTATTTAAAGTGATGAGTGACAATGTACTGGATGATTATGATACATGATTAAGTTAAATGAATGACATGAGTGTCACAGGAATAGGAGGAAGGAACTGGAATACTCCTATATAGGACACCTGCCCTACATACAAAGCAGAATAAGATCACTTAAAAATAGACTTATTAATAAAAATGTATATTAGTAATCATATTATATGCTCTAGGGAAAATACTAATTTTTTAAAGAAGTAACAATTAATATGTTAAAAGAGGAGATAAAATGGAATAAGAAAAAACTGCTTAATTAAAACCAGAGCAAGCAGGAAAAAGATTCTTTGGCAATGAATATAAAACAGTTAAACATATTGTTGACATAAGTCCAGATAGATCAATAATCATTTTAAATGTGTTATAACATAGAAATTGAAAAATAGAGATGGTCAGTGTACATTAAAAGAACAGGCCAAACTGTATGTTGTCTATAAAAAAATATAGTTTAAATATAAAGACTCTGATAGGTTAAACAGTAGAAAAGAGATGGAAAAAGGTAGAGCATACTAACACAAATCAAAAGAAAGATGGAGTAACTATATTAATTTCAGACAAGGCATACTTCAAAGTAAGTAAAATTGTCAGGTATCACAATGTTAAATGTATCTTCTCTTACCCATCCAAATACATGAAATAAACACTGATAACATTGAAAAGAAAAATACGCAAATCCATTTTCTTCATTATGGCCAGTAATCATTACCATCAGTAAATGATAGATCAAACAGGCAGAAAAGCAATAAAGATATAGTTGGTTTGAACAAAACTTAATCAAATTTATCTAGTTAATATTTATAGTAGACTCCATCCAAAACAGCAGACACGTTCTTCTTAAATCCACACGCAACGTTCACCAAGATAGGCTGAATCCTGGGCACAGAACATACTGTAACAAATTTAAAAGTATAGAAATCATATAATCATGTTTCCGTACCACAAAGAAATTAAAAAGGATCCATAATGGGAAAATGGCTGGAAAATCCCCAACATTTGGAAAATAAGCAACATACTTCTAAATCACACGTGTCAAAGAAATCTCAGGGAAATTTAAAAAATATTTTGAATTAGGTGAAAACGGAAACACGACTTACCAAAACTTGTGGAATGCAGCAAAGTAATGCTTACAGGGAAATTTATAGCATTTAATTCAAATGTTAGAAAACTGGAAAGATCTAAGATCAGCAACTTAAACTTTCACCTTAAGAAACTAAAGAAAGAAGACAAATTTGAGCCAAAGTAACAAGAAAGAAAGGAATAAAGAAAATTAGAAAACAATGAAATCGAAAAGAGGAAAACGAGATAATCAGCAAAACTATAGGATGGGTTTTGGCAAAGATCAAAAAGGTGACAAACCTGGGGCACGTAGGTAGCTCAGTTTATTACTGACTGACTCTTGATTTCAGCTCAAGCCATGATCTCCATGTTTGTGAATTCGAGCCTCACATCAGGCTGTGTGCTGGCAGTGCAGAGCCTGCTTGAGATTATCTCTCCCTGCCTCTCTGCCCCTCCCTGTTCTCTCTCTCTCAAAATAAATAAACTTAAGAAATATTAAAATTGACAAACCTCTAGCCAGGCTCAGCAAGGAAAAAAAAGGAAGTCACAAATTAATACCAGAAATGAAAGAGAAGTTATCGATGCTCAGCCTGAGGGCATTAAAAGGTAAATCAGGGTATACCATAAGCAACTCTATGTCCAAAAATTCGATGATTTAGGTGAAATGGATCATTCCTTGAAGACAAATTACCAAAAGTCACACAAGGAGATACAGATAATTTGAATAGCCCTATGTTTATTAGAGTTATAACTGAATTACCTTACCCTAAAAAAAATCACCAACTAGAAATGGTAATGCTATAAATTCTATCAAACATTTAAGGTTAGAAATGTACCAGATCTTTACAATCTCTTCCAGAAATTAGAAGCCAAAGCAATACTTCCTGACTCATTCTATGAGTTTAGCATTATTACCCTAATACCAAACCAGATAACAGTATTACAGAGAATGAAAACTGGACATTGATATTTCATCAAATGGCAGACAAAAGTTGTCAACAAAATATTAGCAAAGCAAATCCAAAGTGTATATAAAAATTACATACCACAACCAAGAGAGATTTATTTTAGAAATCAAGGTTGGTTCAACATTAGAAAATAAATCAATACAATCTACTGCATCAATAGAATAAAGAAAAAATTATGTGATTATACTAAATGATGCAAAAAATGTTTTTAACAAAATCCAGTACCATTGGCTTTCAACAAGTTAGGAATAGAGGAAAACATACTCAGTGTGATAAAAAAAAATCTGTAAAAATAACTAGAGCCAACTCATATTTAGTGATGAGGAACTGATCACTTTCCTCCTAAGATCAGGAATAAGGCAAGGATTGTTTCATTCATATTCAAGAGGCTAGGACATGAAAATATTTTGAGGAGAACACAATTTAACCCATAACACTGCATGAAGAGAATATGGGAACTTACCGTAATATTGCTACCATAATTTAAAATTTTTTTTAATGTTTATTTATTTCTGAGAGAGAGACAGCATGAGCAGGGGAGGGTCAGAGAGAGAAGGAGACACAACATCTGAAGCAGGCTCCAGGCTCCGAGCTGGCTGTCAGCACAGAGCTGGATGCAGGGCTCGAACCCACCAGCCGTGAGATCATGAACCACTAGAAAATGCACTTAATGCAATTTACCACATTAATGTATTAAAATTGACAACTCATAAATATAGAATATTATCTATAAAACTTAACAGTCATTCCTCATAAAGGGCATCTTCTAAAAAAGTAGGAAGCATGGTTTTGAGAGTAATATGTTAAAAAAAATTCATTTCCTTTAAAAATAAGAATTGCAATCATTACATTCATCTGACTACTGGAGGTTTTCAATAGGGTTTCTCAATGTCAATAGTTTTAACAATTGCCTTGGATAATTCTTTATTGTAAAGGGCTGTCACGTGTACTACAAGATGTTTAGCAGTATCACTAACCTCTACCCACTTGATTCCAATAGCAACTTTCCCAGTGGTGACAATCAAAAATACCTTCAGACATTTCCAAATGTTCCCTGGTAAGCAAACATTTTTCCAGTTGAAGACCATTGTTTTTGATAATATTAAATAATAAGATAAATACATAAAAATAGTCCCACTGGAAAAAAAATAAACAAAATGGTATTATCAGTATGATTGCCTTTGCAAAAATTCTAAGAAATTGTATCCTTAAATTATGAACAATTTAAATGAAGATAGAAATTATTAGAATGTATTAACATTTAACACACAAAATCTGCGTACTAAAATTATTTGTATTCCTAAACACTGGCCACAGTTACGAAGTGTACTCTTTAAAATACTATGCACTACTAGGTATTTAGGCAAAGAATACAAAAACACTAATTTAAAAAGATACATGCACCCTGATGTACAGCATCATTATCTCTAGTAGCCAAATTATGGAAACAGCTCAAGTGTCCATCAAGTGATGAATGGATAAAGAAGATATGATATATATACACAGTGGAATATTACTCAGCCATAAGAAAGAATGAAATCTTGGCATTTGCAATGACATGGATGGAGCTAGAGAGTATTATGCTAAGCAAAATCAGTCAGAGAAAGACAAATATTATATGATTTCCCTCATATGTGGAATTTAGGAAACTAAATAAATGAGCAAATGAAGAATAAGAGACAGAGGCAAACCAAGAAACAGACTCTTTACCATAGAGAACAAATTGAGGGCTACCAGAATGGAGATGGGTGGGGGGATGGGTTAAAGAAGTGACAGAGATTAAGGAGGGCACTTGTCATGATGAGCACCAGGTGTTGTAAGAAGTGTTGAATTACTATATTGTACCCCTAAAACTAATATTACACTTTATGTTAACCAACTGGAATTTGAATTTTAAAAAATTAAAAAGTAATCTAAAAAATAAATAAGTCATTAAAACTTGGCATTTCTATTAAAAAATACTATGCAAGGTTCCAACAAAAATTAACAAAATTTATATAAGACAATTTTGGGAAAATTGAAATTTTTAAAATACTTAAATATAGACATCATAATTATTGGCAGGATTAGTTAATATAATTGATATATCATTTATACCCAAATAATCTATAAATCCAAAACAATTGCAATAACACCTTGATATAAATTTCATTGGAATATGACAACCTGATTCTTAAATGTATATGAAATTGCAAAAAGGAAATGAAGAGCCAAGACAATTGGCTTTCTTCCTTCTTTGGAGGAAGAAAATCAAGATAGAAGGATTAGTCTTACTAATATCAAGAGTTATTATAATTATAACATTTTGAAACAAGATCAGGAATAAAAAAAAACCAGCACATTTTCTTATTGACAGAACAAACATCTGTACATTTATGGAGTTTGATGTATTGCACGACTTGCTTTGCAGATGAATGAGAAAATATGTAATTTTTCAATAAATGGTGCTAGAAAAAGTGGTTATGGTTATAAAAGAATTATATAAAATTGGATTTTATTTAAATACATAAAGCAACCCAGAGTAGATGGAGTATCTAAATATGAAAAGCAAATATTTAAAAATTTAGAAGAAAATATAATGAATAAATATTATGATATTGACATAAGAAATATTACTAAACTCAATTACATGAAAATTGAAAACTTTGGTGTATGAAGACTTCCATAAAGTATAAAAAGACAAAAATAGGAAGAATATATTTTCTACCCATATTGTCATAATCAAAAGATAATGAGTATATGGAACACATAAAGAACTCCATATGAACAAGAAAAAGAGAAACATTCCCTTCGAAAAGATGTACAAAAGCTATAACCAGGATTTCAATAGAGAGAAAACACAGATGGTAAATAAACATAAAAATATGGTCAACCTTAAAAGTAATGAGGGTAATGCAAATTAAAAACAGAGTGAAAACTTTTCATACAATAATACTGGCAAAATGGTTTTTATCAAGTACTGGGGAGACTGTAGAGCAACAGAAAATTATATGTAATGCTGTTGAAATGATAAATTGGTTCTTCTATTTTGGAGTAATATTTTTACAGTTGAATATCTTCTTATTTATGATCCAAAAATTCTATACCCATTGTATATTCTAGATTAGGATTCTATTGCAGAACAAATATATTATTTCCTAGGCCACATCTGACCAATTGCTATTGTCTATGGCCTCTGAGCTAAGAATGGTTTCTGTATTTTTAAATGGTAATATTTTAAGTAATATTTAAGAACCAACATAATATCCTTGATATTGCTTCTTGGCCAGGAAAACCTTCCCACCATCTGTCCCTTTAAGAAAAAGTTGGCTGACCTCTGTTCTAGAGAAACTCTTATCCCTAAAGAAGCCTGTACACTAGTTTACATAAGCATTATATTTTATAAATATAAGTAGTGGAAAATCAGAGACACCTGAAATGCCCACTAACAGTTATAGGAAAGAATAAAATGCATTGCTATACTAAAATGCTGCAGGTAGTGAAATAAATGGACTAAAGTTTCCTCTGTCTCTCTCCTCTGTGTGTGTATGTGGATGAGAGAGAGAGAGAGAGAGAGTGTGTATATATGAATTTTTAATACTATACCCTTTTCAAAATAAATTTGTAGAAATATTTTACTTTATATATGAAATTAAAACAAGTATAGAGAAAACAAACTGAGGGTTGCAGGAAGGGTGTTAGGCAGAAGAGGTATGGGCTAAATGGACAATGGACGTTAAGGAGGACACTTGTTGAGATGAGCACTGAGCATTATATGTAAGTGATGAATCACTAAATTCTTCTCTTGAAATAAAAAAGATATCTGTGTGTTCAATAAAGATATAAAGATATGCATGGACATATTTTTTAACTTAATTTTAATATTTACTACTATAAAATGAGGACAGATGTAATTGGAGAGGATTAAACATTGTAGTTCAACTATATCCATGATGTGCCTAGCCATGCTATGTTTCTCAAGACTCAGAATCTGACATTGGCACATTATTATTAACTAAACTCAAGACTTTATTTTAATTCCATCAGTTTTTCCATAATGATCTCTCTCTGTTCCAGGATCCAATCCAGGATGCTTCACATGAGTATTTAGTTGTCATCTCTTCTTGGTCTCTTCTGGTGTCAGTTTCTCTTTGTGTTCATGACTTCGACAGTGTAGAAGAGTACTTACTGGATATCTCTTGCAATGCCTTACAGTTTGAACTTTTCCTAATGATTAAACCAGGGCTATGGATTTTTGGAAGAATATGGTAGAGATGAAGTATCCTCTCCACATCATTTTAGAGAGACATGATAGTCACATGGTGTCACTGATTCTCGTATAGTTGTTTAATCAATTGCTTAGGGTAGTTTTTCATGGATTTTTCCACTGTATGGGTACATTTTTTTTTCTTTTTCTTTCCCTACTCTGTTCCTTGGAGTAAGAACATCACCGAGTCTGGTGATGGTGATGGTGGCGTGGGGGGAGGGGTCGTCTGTGCAGGGAATGGAGTTCTACCTCTGAGAGAAGAGAGCATCTATATGCACATAATTCATTTTGAAGGACCAAATAGTTCTGAAAGGGTGGAATTGAATAGTTTATTTTTCCTAATTAAATTTTATCATCAATAATAGTATTAATGTATTAAATTAACATTATTTCATCAGCTTTTAATCCGATGGAACAATTGAAGTGGTAAAGGGTTAAACATTAGCTGACATAACCTAGGCAGGAATAATTGATTTTAGTCAAGGTAGACTTTTTTCAATGAAAAGCATTTTTAAGCACACCTATTATTGTTCCATAAACTTTTGTTGATAATAACATATATATTTAATTTGGTTCTCCTTGAGGTGTTTTTTTCCTCCTATTTGGAGTAACACAGCATGCAACTTAGAATATACTATATCTAACTACATTTCCTGTTTACTGCAAAGTCTTTTTTTATGATGAGTAATTCGTGTAAGCTTGTGCTTGTGAGACTATTTCAAAGTGTGGTATTCTTTGAAGCTTAATGGGAAAAGAACTCACCAAACTCTATCTTATTTTAGTAAAAGGTATTGGAAGGCTCACTTTTAACTGTGCTATGAATTGTGTTTACTCTATTATATTAACAAAGACATTTATTTTCTGTGTGTTGTTTACATTTCCATGTATATACCCAGGAATTGGGGGGGTGGGGAGGTGTATCAGTGGAAGGAACAAGCATAGAAGTCAAACATTTGATTTCCTTCTCTGCCAATTTAGGGGCCTTGAGGTTTTAGGTACCTTATGCTAATTTACATTTTTTTTTCTCTCTTTTATAAAATGTGGTAACTAGTTACTAAATTTTAGGGTTGTTATAAAAATTGAACACAATGCCTGAGAAGTACAGATTGAAGTACATGACATAGGAAAGAAACCTAACATGTTTTTTTAAATGTTTTTTAATTTATTTTGAGAGAGAAAAGAGCTCCAGCAGAGGAGGGACAAAGAGAGAAGGAGACAGAGAATTCCAAACAAGCACAGAGCCCAACACAGGGCTCGAACCCACGAACTGTGAGATCATGACCTGAGCCAAACCCAAGTATCAGATGTTCAACTGACTGAGCCACAGAGGTGTCCAACATGTTTTTTTTTTTTTTTTTTAACTTTCTTCCTTCTTGAGAATCAGGTAGGCCAGTGTTCAAATCCTAGCTGGACCATTTCTTTATCCTTGACCTGAGGGAAAAAACTTCCTTAGGTCTGACTTTGGTCTTCTTTTTTGGAAGGGAATAAATTACTACCTATCACAATGTGTATAAAAGCACCTAGCAAAACTCCTGATACGTGACTGCTTAAGATTTTATTTTCCTTTGTTTTCATCCTCATCTAGAACAAATTCCTATTTGTATTCTAGTGACTATTCACAACGTTAACTTTTCTTTAAAAAATTAGTACAGTGCTATGAGCCAATTCACAAATATTAGTAACTCCTAAACTAAGGGATGAAGGCAAAGTAAAACTAGTTGTATAAGTGATGCATTAAAACTGTGGTATAATATCAGATGGCTGTGCTGGAGAACCCAGTAAAATTGGCTATTTATTTTACTAATCCCTGTGTGCCCTGTCTGTTTAGAAAGGATTTAAAGTAGGCCCTGGGATTGATAGTAGGTAAATCTGTGTCGTTCCTGGCTTGGTCTCTTATCGTTTGTATAACCTGCAATAAAGCACTGAACTGCTCTGAGAAGTTTCCTGATCTCTAAATAGCAATATGGTATAGACTTTACAGGGTTGCTGTAAAAATTAAATTAGATGCAATATAATATCTAATTCATATATAACCACACACAATGTACAATGTGCATATTTGGTAACTGTGAGGAGTTATACATGATTATTGATGATATTGTCTTGGATTATTTATAGTTTATTTGACTATGTCTGTAGAACCCAGAGCTAATGGCTAAGGCAATTTTATAAAGGAGGTCCTTAACATTTTAGGTTTCGAATCTTTGTTCTTTCCCAGCAAGAAGCTTCAGGTGTTCCCTCTCACCAAGCCCTCTGCCTGAAGCAGTGTGGGCAGCACTGACAGTGGCCTGGCTAACTACCAGCTTACCAGGAGGGGAACTTGCTTAATTGCCTGAATTCTGGCTTCACAAAGCAGCTTTCACACCTAAAGCTGGAGCAGCTCACATCTGTGGCTGTCAGGCTTCTGCCTTGCAGATGAAGAAATCAGCTGTGTCTGGTCCCCACAGGACACCCAGGGGGTCCAAGCCTCATGCATAAAGTCAAAACACACAAGCTCATTTCCATATAGAATACAAATAACATATTCATTTAAGAAGATAACTCCTGAAACTTCCTGCACATATTATTTTAAGCTCTGTGCAGGTAATTAACAATCCTGCTTAGGAAAAATCGATGAAGCCGTTAGATCAAAACCAAATCCCTTTTATTTTATTTGCACATGCGTTAGTTACCTCTGTCTGTATCCACAGTCCTTTTCTTAAATATACTCACCCAAAACAAGTTTTCTCTTTAATGTTAGTTAGGGTAATTTATCGTATTACCTCAGGCATATGTGTTATATGTGCACATGTGTGCATGTGCATGCACACACACGCACATGCACAAATGAAGTAAAAAAGAACTGGGGAGAAGAAAGGATGACTTATTACCTTTTTAAGATATAGGTTGTATTATTCATTTGATAGCTATAAAATGTATGTTTTTATTGCTGTGCCGTCAAAAGAATCACTAGCTGCTTATAAGGTGTAGGAATTCATTGGGTGTTTTATGCCATAAAGTGTCATGCTTGACTTCACATCTGAGAACACCAACTGCGTTCTAATAATGATACCTCTGACAGTGAGATTTTAATTACTCAGCTACTGCTCAGGTATAGCAACTGCATAAGTAGGGGAGAAGGCACATCGTGGGCAATTTTGCAGACTTTCATTATTACCAATTGTGGTGGTTTTGTACTGTTTCAGCTTAACTAAGTTCGACTACATTTCTCCAGAATTTCCTTCCCTGCATGATTCCTGGTTAGGGTTAGCCATAAGAAATATCTGTGCAAGGTTCAGAATGTAGAAATAGAAGTAAACCCGAAGTCATCATGCTCTGGAGGCTGGTGAGCGGTGCTATGGCCACTGTAGCTCACACACAATGTCACTGAGCTGCTGGCTCTGTCCTTAGGACAGCATTGAGCTAGCAGCTCCTGCAACTTCATATGGGCCTCCTCCAGTTTCCTCAACTCCTAGGCTGGATATGTGGGGAGCTCTTTCCATAAACACACTCCTTCCAACTACTTGGAATTGACAGCCATTTCCAGATGAATTTTGACCGAGGCTTCTAGTATCAGTAGTTTAAATCAACGGGTTGAATTTCAAAGTCAACATATTAATTATAATTCATTGTCTCTTGATATGTGTCACAAAGTACACACAAGTGGTCCACAATGTCATCGGAAGTATGATTCTTAGTATTAATGCCTTCTTTAATGTTTATTTTTGGGAGGGAGGTGAGAGAGAGAAAGAGGGAGAGAGCATGAGTGGGGGAGAGACAGAGAGACAGGGTGACAGAATCTGAAGCAGACTCCATGCTGTCAGTGCAAAGCCCCATGTGGGGCTTGAAGCAACAAACCGGGAGATCATGACCTGAGTCAAAAGCAGACACTCAACCGACTGAGCCACCCCGTGCCCAGTATTAATGCTTTTTTACTGATATATATACATATATATGTATATTTATATATATATATTTACATACATATGTATACATACATACATATATATATATATATATATATATATATATATATATATAT